>NC_141762.1:33019261-33619261 GCF_982258835.1 Parasteatoda tepidariorum
TATTTAAAATACAAAGCATGAAAATTAACTTTAGATTAGTTTTTAGGCATTTTTCTGATTTTCAATGTGTGTAAAACCATTAAAAATATATCTGAAGACATAGCAAGCAAACGTGCATAGAATGACAACTGGCAGCAACCATGGAGCTGAAGGTAATAATATTATGATCACCAAACTAAAACATGAAAAAATTACATGAATTTAGAGATTTTTAAAAAAATTTACTTGATGCAAGTTGGTTTCATCATAAAGCCTAAATCTGTGACTTGATCTATAGGATTTACATCTATCACACCTTCAACTGATTCATTGTCATCAAGAGACAACCTAAAAAGTAAAATATTATATTAAAATAAATAATCTAAAAACCAAAATAGAAATAATCTTATAATCTCGTTAGAAAAATTATCCTGCAAGTAAACATGGATATCCTTTATGCTTGAAAATTGCTTTATTTTGCAAAAATAATTACTAATTCTCTAAAGTTATGGATGGCCAAATTTAACAAATAAATGGAAACTTGCAAATAGCTTTGAAGGAATAAATTGTTAGTGACTAATCAATATCAACCATATCACTAATTATTACCATAATCGCTTCAGTAACTTATTCAATCCAATTTTTAATTAATAATTTACATAAAAACTTTAGGCAATTTTTAATTTAATATTAAAAATAATAACTAATATAATTTCAAATAAGTTTTTATCTAATTTCTTTTAACCTGAAAACAAATCAAAAGTACAATCACTTGTTGCATCCAATAATTAAAATAATGCTTCATAAAACTTTAGTTATAAACCAACTGAATTTTTGCTCTTTACAAAAGGGTAAAAAAAAGGAGTAATTAATCAATAAACTGGTATTAATCAATACTACCAAATACTGACATAATTAACAAAGTATTTCAATTTTTATTTATTTATTGTTACTTGTTCCCCTTCTTGATTACATTACTCAGTTACATTAAGCAAAACTCATTTTTAGAAGTTCAACTCATCAAAATAAAGTTGAAATATATTCAGTAAAATTCAAGCATTGATCACAGCCAACTCACAATAAAAACAATTTACAAGAATCAAGCAATGTTCTCAATTAATTTTGCTCCTTATTATATAACATACTTTTTTTCATTCCAATTACTGTTGATTTTAAATTATTTAATTTTTCAGAAACAGGTTCCAACAATGTAATAATATGCAAAATAAACACATGAGTACAGATAAGTTTAGAAATATTAATTCAATGACATAGCCCTCAAGCAGAATTCACATTGATTCTCATTGATGTTCACATTCATGTTAATTCAATGAAAAAATTTCATTTTTTAAATGTCTGTCCCTCACAAATATGCTCAATTGAATTTTTGAAAAATTTTAAGAGCAATGCTAAAATTGTCATTTGCACTCGCTGTTCAGATTTCAAAATCTTACTTACTATACACAAGCTTATGCAGAATAGAATTTCAGGGATTCCCTCAACATTTGCCTAACACATTTCATAGTCCTGTTTTTGTTAAAATTCCTAATTATTCCCCACACTTTCCTTTCCATCAACACACTTGAATATGTAAAGCAGACTCAAAGGAACAATATTCTGTGAATGTAAAATCTCATTTAAAAAACTTTCTGTGAGCAATTTGTAACTAATTTCAACCCTTTCATCTCCACCTAAACTTGTTCTAATTCATTGACTTTTTACAATTGTTTTAAGCTTCACAAAATTCTATATTGATTATTATGCATACCAGCATATATTTGCTTAAACGTAGAAGTTTTTTTCAAATAAATATAACTAGCTATTGACAAAACCTTATACTTGGCTCTTTATATATCCAAAGTCTAAGTTGCTCAAAACATTTCCTTGCTAATATTTAATAAATAGTTCAATAAGAATCACTTTTTAATTTTTACACTAAAATAATCTTATTTTTTTGAGCAACTCATTTTACTATTTATAATAGCACAAAAAAAAATAATTCTAACTGTGGAGCAGAAAAAGGAAGAAGGTAGACTTTGGAAGAAAAAATTTCTCAATAAACAGTAATACAAAAAAAATTCAGCATGAAGATCACAAATTCTGTTCGTGCATATTATGCACATATGGCTTCAGAATAAGAAAAAGTGCTTGAGCAAAAACTATTCTAACATCAACAAACCACTTGTATTTTTGATTTCCTAATAGTCAGAGTCCTGCCAGGCTTATACACCTGCAGTCACATCTTCCGATCTTCTGGCCCATTTTTAAAATAAATTATTTTTTTTGTTTAAAAATTCCTTTGTATGAAGTGTCATTAGTTTGGAACTCCTGAATGGCAAAAATAAAATATTTCCTTTTATTATTAATCTAATCTGAGCTTCATTAAAATATATTTCGTCTTAGATATATTTGTATGTCTTCATTATTTCGGAGAAGCAACTATGAACAATTTGATAATTTTCTTCAACGATTACTTAACTTCATAAATATATTTTTTCAAGTACTGTTTCCCACCAAGAACCAATTCTTTTTCTACAAATTGTAATCAATACTTAAAGTCCAGGATAAATAATCTACTGATTCTTTCAATCCTTACCAACTTCCATCAAATTCTTCTCCATATAGAGCAAAAAAAAGAAAAACAAATATAAAACAAACTTTAGCTTCCAAGTTAAAAAAAGTAAGCTTAAAACGTAAAGTAACAGTAAAAAAAAAAAAAAATTTGAATAACATGTAGCACATAGGTCTTCCAGAATGTATATAAGAATCGTACCTTTCATTTACAAACAAGCATATTTCCAACCCAAGTTAAATTATTATATAAATTTGGAGATCTTTTTTTTTGTTGTCTTTTTATTTGATAAATGTATAACCGCAGTGGCAACTTTTAATCAACTTGAAATTTTAAATTTGGAAGGTAATCCCCCCCCCCTCCTGATACAGCCTATATAACAGGGATTTTGTTGTTTTTGAAGATCTTAATGAGGCACTTGCCATGATTGCTAATTAACAAAGCCTTTATTAAATTCTAGACTCTACTATTCTCTGCTATTTTCAACATCTTCGTAACTGTACTCAAAGAGTCCACATAGCACTGAAAATATTTTCTAGTAGCTCTGTTGCTAATAATATTCTAATTAGGGAAGTTTACAATTATAAAGTGTATAAAATTAAAAATATTTAATGACACAGCAATTAAAAATATTTAAAAAGAACACTAATTACCTTCTTTTAATTTTAATAGGCATTTCAGTAGGAGGTTCATCATCACTTTTATCCATTTGCTCAAAAGTAATCTCTTCTACTGGTTTTAACACTTCACCTACAGAAGAAAAAGGCTTAGAAAATGTGGAATCATCTAAAGCTGGTAAGCTAGAAAAGATATCACTTTCTAAGCTGTTTTGATTTTTATGCAAAATCTCAGTTTGCTTATTTGAAATGCTAATGGGAGCAGATGGCACAACTGGAGCAATGTCAGAAAAATCATCATCAGGATTTAAGTTTAACTCTTCAAACTGAAGAGCACATTCCCCAATGTCAACAGAAGAACAAAGATAACAATCAGGTTTCTTACAATTAGAACAAGATTCAAGAATACCGCTCTCTTCAGAATATCCCCTTTCAATAGACTTTTCTTTTTGAGCCATATGCGAATCTTTAAAGAGTTCATAATGATGATCATACAGTTCTCTACTATGTTGTAACCAGAGTTCATCCCATCCATCATCTGTGCAAGGCATTGTGGGTAGGGAAACATCTTCAAGAGGAACTTTACAAGCAAACATGTTATCATATTCAGGTTTTTGTAAAGGAAGATCATTTTCAAAATTTTTCATTTGACTTTCAGTAAAAATATTTTGTGTTTTTAACTCTTCTAAAAATTCTAACTCAGTATCATCACACTTTTGAGACATTGCAGTTTCTTCATCACAATCCATACGACCGAGAATGTCTGGATTAATTTCACCATTTTCAACAATCACGGCCTCATTATCTTGAAGCTGATTATTTGTAAATTTATCAGGTTGCTCAGGATACATTTGATCAGTGTTAGGCTCGTTAAGATAATCAGGATTGATGTAGTCCTTGTATTTTTGGACCCATGCATTCATTAGTATAGTGTCTCCGTGCAGATTCCAGTATTCATTCCAATCAGCATCACAGTTTACATTTTCGTAGTTGTTGGAACTATAATGATCATATTCACTATTATAGTCAGAGTAGTTAAATTCATCTTCATGCATTTTCTTCTTCTGGTAATGGCGTCGATTCTAAGAATGAAATTAAAAATAAAAATTTTTTTATAAGAATTGAAGAACATAAAAGAAAAATAATTCATTTAAACTTATAAGTAATTAGGATTACTAAAATAATATAAAAGGAAAACAAAGGAATAACCTTCTCCCACCAAGAAACCCAATTTGAGTTTTTTTTATTATTAATAACAAAAAAACAGTATTTTAAGTAAATAGTATTTAACATAAAACTTAAACAGTACTTATAAAAGAACATATAAGGAAAATAATTTACTTAAACTAATATGTAGTACAACAAGCTAACAAGCAGATCAAAGTGCTAAAATAATATAAAAAAGGGAACAGAAAAACAACCTTTTTCATACCACATACCGAGAAACTCAATTTCAAAATAAGACATTATTTTAGGATTACATGACCCACCAAGTGAAAAAGAAAAGAAAAAAACAGTCAAGTAGTGGAGAAAATCTTAAATTTTAGATCTAACGAAAAATCAAATATAGTTTATAACTTCATGATAGTTTCAATCAATAAACATTCTTAAAGATGCCATATTTCAAAACTTACCTACACATTTTAAATCATAATATTACACATGAAAAGAGCAACCAAAAATAAATATCCCATATACTTTGCTAATTTTTGGTTGCCTAAATGCTTAAAATATTCAGTTGCTTGAATGTTCAGCCAAATATTTGGTTGCCCGAATATTTGCAAAGTATTTTTTGGGAAAGTATTTCTGGACAATTTATTTACTTATTTTTTTGGAATTAAGATAGATTTAATAAAGAATAATCTTAATTTGTATTTCTTATAGATTGTTGGAAGTAGTTTTTACTTATAATTGATTAATTATATTAACTGATGTTATAATTTAAAAATTTCACTTATTAATTTAAATTTTTGTAAAAAGGTAAGAGAGTTATTGGTAAATACACTAATGGAGACGAAAGAAACTATTCATACCTGATTTCCAAAGTTCACCGGAAGCCCCATACTTTTCATCAACTCAACATCATTTTCAAACTCTCCTTCAAATGGAATATCAGGTTCATAATCTTGATCAAATTCATTATTTAAATCAGTAGAATCTTCAACCGAATTATATTCTATACCATTTATCTCTTTATCATCAGATGGTATTTCTTCCTCTTCTTTTCTTTTAATATCATGCTGAGTTGGGTTATAATCCCTTAAAATAATTTAAAGGAAAAATACAACTTGGCTGTTTAAATGTTTAAAACAGTGAACTAAAATTAAAACATCCATTTTCTCTAAAAACATAATAAATCTATTAATATCTTATTTGGGCTTAGATTATAAAGAGCAGAGAAGTTAAAAGATTATAAAGAGCAGAGAAGTTAAAAAGATTATAAAGAGCACAGAAGTTAAACAAAAAACACAATTGAAGTTTATCCTCCGATGAAGAGAAAATCTACACACGAACAGCAGTCAGTGGGCCAAATAAGGCATTTTAATGGTTAATGTGCAACTGCTGCTAATTAGCTAAAAAATATGAAGAAAAAAACTACATAACATGCCCAAAAATTTTTTTATTATATTTTTAAAAAAAAATTTAAATAAAAAAAAAAAAAAAACACAACATAGAAATTATAATGATAAAATTCCTTTTTAAAAAAAATCAAAGCAAGTAAAAAACTATGAAATTTAGATACTTAAAAATTAAAAGATATAAATAGTTTAAAGTAAAACACTCCCATAACAGCCAGTTGGTGGCCTAGGGACAAGTAGTTGGTGAACATTATCAAAATTGTGAGACACCACTTTCACTTTCTAACACAAGTTGATACCCATTGATTTGAAGCTGGGCGACTTCAAGCAGCAACAAAAGATGAGACTCTGGTTCTTCATAATGATAGCCATGTGCCTAAACCACTGTGCACTGTTAAGCCGAATCTCGATTAAATTTAATAGCACAATTATTTTTTAAAAAACTAATAAGGTATAACTAATAACGAAAAAATTATTATAATGTGATCGAAAAAATCATTGAAGGAGAAATTATAAGCACTAAATAAGACACAAGAAATAATAAATACAAAACAACAAAAAAAGAACCCAAAATAATAAAAATGTATGAAGTTCTAGAATTCTAGTACACCAAGTAAGAAACAGAAAAAATCATAACAGCACATGTTTAATTTGATAATACAGGAAAGGTACAGTTAAAATTATAAAAGAAGTTTTTTATTGGAAAGAAAAGAAAAACTTCTACACGGTTAATTCTTTTAAACAAGCAGGCTAAAACTATATTTTAAGCATATTATAAGATTAGATAATTGCAAGGTATATGATAGGATGAGCAGAAGTATATCATACACATATTGAAATTTAACTTAGAAAAGAGAAGACAAATGTTAATAAAGAGCGTAATTAATCTAATATACTTAAATTCTTTCTTTTTTTGTATTCAATACGGGAAGTTTCTCTTCTAAAAAATCAAGCATAGTTTAAAAACCGCACAGAATTTTCTCCAAGTTAAGAATCAAATGGAGGTAAAACTGCTTGCCACTTATTCATCCTTTAAACAAAAAGACATACAGACACTGACTATCTGGTCAATAAAGAAAGAAACGCCGCAACAGCAAAAGGTGCTACTTTCCTAAAGAAATGTGGAGAAATTTTGGATAGAACTCAAAATAAAGCTTTGAGAATCATCGCTGCAGCTTCATGCTCTATCCTGATTCTTGCCGTGGAAGTCTTAACTGACCAAGAGCTTAGAAGTGACAATCAACTCTTGAAACTGAATGAAAGGAGTTCAAGACAATAACTGGCCCATTGGAAAAATCACCTTACTAGTCAATCTAGATTAGAAACAGACAAAACTTTCCTCATTGACACAATGCACCTTAGAACAAACTACAACTAACTAAGAAAAACTAATTAGTATTTTTGCTCGCAAAGCTTTTGATAAAATAAGCTGTTTGACTTATGATTTTACCATTCCTTTTAGCAGCATCTTTATTGGTACAGTTAAGAAAAAATATAACATTGTGCGTTAAAAGCATATTCCTTAGATGAATATTTAGAAGAAATTTGGGTCCGTTAACAGACCCTTCACAAAATATCCTTTCATAAAAACGGACCCTTCACAAAATACTTTAACTTAAAAACAGACCCTTTACAAAATAATTTATCTTTTAACCGGACCCTTCACAAATTTGTTTATCTTCATTATTGTTTTGTTAATCGAATAAATCCTTCCTAGGAAGGGCGGAGGAAGAAAGACAGAACAAACGAACAAAATTTTGTCTTTGGCAGATGCTTCTTCCTTTATTCGTCCGAAATGAATATCTTGCGTTCAGCAGTATAGGCTAAATACCAAATATTTGTATGTTGCATCGCTAATTTAGTAGCTGCAACTACTGTTTATGTTTTAAAATTTAATTTTTTTAATTATAATTTTACAGTGTTGAGCACAATTTAAAAACTCCTTGAAAAAGTTTTTTTTTTTTTTGCAATAACGGACCCTATTTGCACAAATTCACAAAAGCGGACCCTGGTTGAAAGAATGTGACTTAAGGACTATTTTATATTCCCAAATTACGAGTAATTTTTTCACAATTTTACAAAATCGGACCTTTCACAAAATGTCTGGACAAACCCCTGCCTTAAGACATTTAAGGCACAATACAGAGTAAACTTCAGAATCACCCCTTCCCACAACTTTTTACATGGAAACTTATACCCTGAACATCATATACTGTTGTGTTGTTTCGTCTCCAGACTGTCCACTCTATTGTAAAGGGGACTTTATGAATTTTAATATCTTGTGTCCTCATCTTCAAAACAAACATTTGTCTGTTTCTAACTGTTTTAATCTTGCTGAACTCTACAAGGATTTATGATTCCTGGACTCTTCTCTGATGCAAGATAACAAAAATTATCTAGAAGAAAGCTTCTTACCGTTTCCACAAAGAGTTTAATTTCTAAAGACTATACATTTTTTCAGTAATTTTCTTTTTTTCCTTTTATCAGATAAAAGATAAAAACAATGTCTTATAAGGATGGTTCAGAATTGTAGAAATCGGAGATAAAATTATTACAAGAATAAAAACATAATGGAATATAAATATTAAAAAAAACTGTTTAATGGAGAACTTCTCAAATGGTATTCACAAAAAAGCACACTAAAGGTAACTACTATTGCATTTGCTAAATTTAACGAAACCTACATAATTGAAAATATATATTAAACAAAACACTACTTAAATCTATAAAGAAGTGCATAAGGAATTTAATGAAAGAAAGATAACCATTAAAATTATAAACTAAAAAAAATTCTTTTAAAACATTAAAGTTAAATCAAGCGTATTAAAAAATTTCAACATGTGCGCGTTCAACATTTTAAATAAGCTCTTTAAAATAAGTAGTTAATTACTTAAGTTGGACTCTTGAAAGCACACAGACATTTTTGGTATCTTCAAAAACAGTCTCTACATACACTTCTTGATGAGAATAAATAGATCCAGCCATCCACATCTTAAATAACAAAATATAAATAAGTTTTAAAAAAAATGTATACATTACATGCATATTTGTATATAAAATTTTAAATTATATATATAATTCTCGGCCATAGATGGCACCACTGGAAAACAAGAACAATTGCACCCCCTCTGCCTAAACAGGCATAGGTCAACAAATTATATACATACATTATAACATAGAAACAAATTAAAACAACAACATTACAATGTCTACAAAACATATGTAATAAAGTACTGCAGATTATCAGTGGAATTGGATATCACAACAACTGAAAGAAAACAAATTTTAAAGAATATTTTGCAGATTATCTATAGAATTCAAAAGATTTCACTTGTCAAAATATGTCATGTCTAAATGTTTCTTATTTAGTTAAAATTGGCATTTTTTTTTAATGAAATTATATAAAATATTTTATTTCACTAAACATAGAGGTTAGACAAATAGGGTGTTTGTCCAAAGCCTTACACTAAAAATAATTATTAATTTTGTTAATTATTAAAACTTTTGGTTCTATTAAAAGACTTACTTTTGAAATTAAAAATTATATTTCAATTATACAGTTAAAGATTAAATACAACATGGCTCTTAAGAGCAAAGGCTAAAACATTTTTATTCAGAGAAATCAAAAATATAAAGAAACAAAACTTCCCAGTAAGAATAATAATTTTAAAAATAAAGAAAAATGTTTGAGGTGGCTATTTCTAGGGAATAAAATTCGATAAATTAATTTGATATTTTATGGCAAAACTGGGCGCAGATAAATTCAACTACTTTTTTTTTTAACACAAATCAAAATTTCCATTGCATACAACAGCCAAATAAATAAATATAATATTTAAATTTTCTTGTGCCACCTAGCTGAAAAAAAATTAATAAATTAAGATCGCCCAATGATTCTAATAAATTTAGAACAAAATTTAGTTATGACTGTGATCAAAGAGCTCAATAGAAAAAAGGCTATCGAATAAGCATTTATAAAATATCATGAAACAGAATCTCAAAAAAAGAAAACATTAAATTACTTGCAATTAAAATATGGAAAAGCAAAACCTCTTATGGGCAAAATAATGGTAGTAAAATTTTATGAAAACAAAAAATTTGATTTATTTATATGGGCTTCTTTATATATTTTTTTTCTTTTTTACATTAATCATTCATAGCTTTGAAAAAGTGCATTGAAATGCCTAATATTATTTAAAAACAATATTACAACCAAAAGACTAATATTTCTAACACTATTATTTATTATCACAAACTAATCACTGGTTAATATTAAAAAATATATAATTCATTCAAGTGAACACCTTCATGAATTAGAAAATACAAAATGAAAATAATCATATCAAATGAAGTAAAAAACAAATTTCAGAAAATAGAGGGAAAAAAAAATGATTATTTAAAATTACTTTTTGCGGAACAAGTCTTTTTACATACTTTATATGTATAAACTACACATTAATTAAATTTCAAAAGTATTCCCATAAAAAGAATTTTTTTCTTAAAAAAAAAACATTTCACAAAATGTATCGAATCAAAACAAGCCTCTTTAGCAGCTAATTATTTTACACACCAAAAATCCTTCAAACCTCTTTTTTAAAGTCTGATAATAGATGATATAATACTCTTAAAAAAATGGGGGGGGGGGATATCACAACCAAGGAAAGACATTTATACTCGATAAAAAAAATTTTTTGCCCTAGTTGAATGAAATAATTCAACAGAACACTTGAAAAGAAACAAATTAGTGACAAACTAATTTAATTTAAGACATAGCACAAGCTTTTTTTAAAAAAAAAATTATCACTGAGAGTGACTTCAATAAAATATATCATAAATTAATCGGGGTCCCAATTAATCAATTGATTAGATTAATAAAATGTCAAATAAATTGCATACAATCTAATAATAAAAAAAGTCTTACACAAGAGAATTAATCAGCTAACAATTCTAAAAGAAATATACTAACTAACTGTTGTCAAAAGATTCAATAATAATCTCTCATCGAAAGATTTTGAAAATCATAAATTATTGACTCTTTATTTTATAACAGAACGCTTTTTTTCTATTTTTCATAAATCGTAGTCTATGCTCGTTTTTAGAAACTAGATATTTTTCGACGTTCCAGCAGCTTCAGCGGCGAGGACTTTTGTTTACAATGAGTGCATGATGCCATTTATATTATTCTAAACTTTCAAGTTGCCACTTCATCTCAAAATTGATTAATTTTTTTTCCAGAAATTAAATAAGCAAATTAGTTCATATTTCGTTATTAATTAGTATTAAATCTTCTCTTGGTTATTTAAATATTTATTGATTTGCTAAGGAAAATTACATTTTATGATAAAGTTTGTTATGCAACCAATTAAATGGCAGCACAAAACTTCTTAATTGGTTTCGGAAGAATAGCGTCTGCTGTAAGGAATTTTTTGTTGTGGTTGTGACGCTGTTTGACCTTACTGCATTCATTCCTAAAGGGGTAATCAAAACTTTTACAGGGTATTTCCTTTTTTGGTTTTGCTCTAGTTATTGTAATATCAACTTTCATTATAACTCACATTTTCTGTATATTATTTACGAGCTACCATAGAGACGATCAAACCTGAATTTTTATATTTGCTTGATAATCTTCTATCCTGTTTTAAAAATTCGTAAGTTAAAATAGTTTAGAGTAGAACTTAAAGATAAATTTTTACTGGTATCTAACTACAATTTACTTTTATTATTTAATAGTTTAAGCATACAATCTGTATTAAGATATTCTTTTGACAATGTGTTACTATATTTAGTAGATGATGAGACGGCTTAACTTTTAAGAGTTTGCCTGGAAAAAGTTTCATTCACCTTTGTTTCATGAAAGAATACAACATGGCTCTTGTTCAACATGGAATATTGCCAGCTATTGTGACTTAAAGTGACGCAATATGTGCATTATGAATAAAGAACTGTTGCTCATTCCATACTACTTAATTTTTCTTTATTTCACCTTGTATCTGTTTTATAAAATCGTAAAAACATTATACTTTTTTGCTTTTATTTTTTTATTTCTGTTTTCATAATTATTTCTTTATTTTCGATTATTATCACTTTTGTTTTTATTGATGTTTATTATGTTTCTAGATTAAAAAGAAAATATGTCAAGTCGTAAAGCAAAAGGCAGAAGTACTACAAAACGAAGAGCTCAGCGAGCAACTTCCAATGTTTTTGCGATATTTGATCAAGCTCAAATTCAAGAGTTTAAAGAAGCTTTTAACATGATTGATCAGAATCGAGATGGTTTTATTGACAAAGAGGACTTGCATGATACTCTGGCATCTTTAGGTAAATTTATTTCAATAATTTATTCAATTCTTTTACATTTTATTGTTTACATCCCCCATTAAATTTTAAAACCTTTTTTAAACAAGTACTCTTGCTTGAAAAGTTTTTGTTATTTATTCATTATAAAGGGTTGCTGAAATTTATTTACACAGTACTTGAATACCTGCATTAAGGTATTAGGTTTTATGACCATCATTAATGAATAAGTACCTGTTGCTCTTGTGTACCTTCTTATGGTTCTATTTTTTGTTTTAGGCAAATTAATGTATGTTTTTTTATGGATTTATACATTTGCAATCTAAGAAGACTAGTATATGTACTTAGTTTAAACATTAGAACCAGTATTCAAGGTAAATTTAATATTGGTTCTAATATTAAAAGGATCCAATTGTATATTAAAAGGAACCAATTATATATTAAAAGAACCAATATATAATTAATAGGAACCAATATTTACTTTTATCTCTTATCTATTGTTTCATTGTTGTTTTTAATTTTTTTAATGAAGCTGATTTATCAAAAACATTTATAATGTGATCCACGATTAAACTTATAACCCCTATCAGGGGTCTGTTTAAATAATGACAAAATCTATTTTTGTTCATTTTGAGACACAGATCCTGAATTCTGATAATTGCATTATTTTTCTATTTTAGTAGATGTGTGATGCGTTGTGTTAGGCAATAGAAATAGGCTACATGTGTACTAGTTTTAAATTAAGATAGGAGTAACTTAATTTGATATAAAAGTGTGACTAACTTCTTGTTTTAATAACTCATCATTCAAATAAGGTTCAATCAGTTAAAGAAAAATATGCAACTCAAATACTCAATCATGCTATATAACATAATTGAGTATTTAAGTTGCATATTTTTCTTTAACTAATAATTGATTATTTTGTATACCATTAAAATTTATTTCCCATATATCCTACAGGAAAAAATCCTGCAGATGATTTTTTGGAAGGGATGATGAATGAAGCTCCCGGTCCCATCAACTTCACGATGTTTCTTACTCTATTTGGAGAACGTCTCCAGGGAACTGATCCTGAAGATGTTATCAAAAATGCATTTGCTTGTTTTGATGAGGATAATAATGGCATTCTTCATGAAGACAAATTAAGAGAGCTTTTATCTACCATGGGGGAAAGATTTTCTGAAGAAGACGTAAGGGATTTGAAATTTTCTAATATTGACTTTAAATTACTTCATTTATCATTGATACTAATAGCTCTTTTACTTTATTTTTTTTCCCCTAGCTCTGTATAAGAATTTTTCATATTTGTGTTGTGTTGTATTCAAAATTCATCAAAGTGTTCAATACTCTAACTTGTTGAGACTGTTGTATTTATAATTCTTGGGGGTATTCAAAAATATATTCATTAAATTTTTACAGAATTTTTGGAAACAAAGTCTGGGCACTTTAAACTAAAGAAGCAGATTGAATTTTGATTTTCATACTTTCACAAAAGACATTGGATTCTTGTTATATTTATAAAAGGTAGTCAGAAAAAAAATAGAACACTAGTAACTAAGGGAAAATAGAATTCATAAAGAATTGTTAAAATCATTAATACATTTATCCCTCTGGAAAATTGAGACCATCATTTCTAATTTTTAAGAGAGAGCCAGGTTTCTGACAAATACATAATCTCAACCGTTCTTGCTTGTTATTAGTTGCAGGAAATCTAATTCAGTTTCCATTGTTAGATTTGCCTTTTGCTCTCAAATTCTAAATAATCTCACCACATTTTGTTAACTGTGGCCATAGAAATAAAGAAGGCTTCTATATTGTTGATAGTGATGATATGTGACAAAAAGGCCCACTCTTTCACCATAGCAAATGATTCAAGCATGCAGCCATTCTGTTAACTTTTTGTCCCTTCATCAGTTGATTAACCCACTTAGCAAGAATTTTGCACAATTGTATATGATCTTTGATAATTACCTGTCTGAACAAGTATTTCATTATCAGTGATTTGCCTGTTTTCGGAAATCAGATGATATAGTACACATAATCACATCCAGCAAAATAGCCTGTCCTGCTTGCTAATAGAATTGCTATGATAAGCATTCTTCACCAAGTCACTTATGATACTCATACGTGAGCAAATAGTGTTCACCATTCACATCAGACATGCAGTGATTAATTTTGCATGTTTCGATGCTCTTAGTCACCAAAAAGCCAACCACATCTTTCTGCTTTTCTTTGCTTGTCTCTATTTTCTGTACTGGATAAACACGCTTTTCACTGTGCTTATCTCTTTAGCCATGAAGGAACACTATGCAAAACTTTGAATTTCTCTTACCCTAGAAAGGGCAATATCAATATGTAGCAACAATAATGATAACTTTAAGGAGGAATTTTTTTAATTGTGGGTGTTAGGTTTTCATTGGAATGCCTTTATATTATGTTTAAACTAATTATCTTGCAAGCATAAACTTACTGTAAAATGATATTTCAAATATATTGAAATGTTATTTACAGACAGTTTTAATGTACAGTCAACCCCGATACCCAACCCCGATTTGGAGGAATACCATCGATTCCAGCCAAATCTATGCTTATTAAGCGGGTTATTCGATTAAAAGGGGAGTGCTATAATCAATCTTAAATTCTGAATTTTTGTGAAATTTTACTTTTTAATGTCATTTAATGCGTAGTGTAGCGTTTTGATTAAATAAACTCAGTTTTATGATCAATAAATAATTATAATTAAAACTTTCTGCCTTAGTATCATTAAAAAATATCATTTGAAGTTACATAAAAATAAATCAATGTTGGTGAATCATGTTGGAACTAAAATATTATTTGATCCCATCCGAAAAATTCTACAATTGAAGACTGTTTTTTGTACCCGTTTAATTCGTCAATTTATAAAAATTAAATTTTCCCTTTTAGTTTCTACTAAAATTTTCATGACTTGTACTTTCAAACACATTCAGAATTTTTTTTTTTTTAAATCTTCGAAACTTGAGAAATTCTTAATTAATGCGCTAATTTAGTTGGGGATTTTTTTGAAATTTATTAATTCTAAGATTCATTGTTTTTTTGTTTTTTTTTTCAATTAATTTAAATTCTTTTCGCTCTCAACTTGCAACCCACTCAAAATCATTCACAGGATTAAGCAATTATTCTACTTAAGAGAAAACAGTCTTTAAATTAGTGTATTAGGTTTTTAAAACTTAATAATGCATCAAGAGGGGACCACAAGTCTTGACCTAAAAACAAATCACTCTATCCCTTTTTCACATACTAAATTATGTGCGAGTGAAGTAAGTCAAAGAGGAGTAAAACACCCTTCGTTTAACTACAATGTATAACTGGCAGCAAGATTTGATTAATTTTTCAACTTCATCCCAAACACCTACTAATGAATAAGAAGTCCCTATTGAAATTACCATCTTGTATCCTTATCTTAAAAAGGGAAATTGTATTTTAGCTGGTGAAACATTTCTCAAAATAAACGAATTTTTTCCTTTCAGTACCACTTCTTTATGCAATTAAGCGGGGGCAAAAAACAACAAATAACCGCTTAAACGGAGAAATTTAACATTAGTTTAATGTAAAATTATTTGGTTCCATTAAATTTTATTTGTATAAGCGGGTTATTGGATTATCCGAGGGGCGATTAAGTGGGGACGATTACTATTTATATGCACCTTGATTTAATAGAATAAATTACATGTATCAAACCAATTATAGTAGAACCCCGATTGTCCATGTGTATTGTAAAGAGTTCAAAAATTATATTGCACTTGATTAGTTTCTGATTTTTCCTTTAAAATGTATAACTAAACACTTTTATGTATGAACAATTTTATGAAGCAGGTATGTATTTATACCATTGATTATTTCAGTGATTTATGTATGGAACAAAGATTTCTGTTATACGCTTAAAATACACGTGTATGAATACATATCTCCATCTTACTTTTTAAGTTTTTTGGATTATCCATGATTTTTCTTATCTACTGGGATCTAGCCACACAATTCCTTGGATAATCGCAGTTCTACAGTAGCTTAAAAATGCTTTGGAACACGCTGCAACCTAAAAGCATTGACAGCTTAGGCTATATTAACTCCTCTGGTTGGAAGAGTCTGGTTGATCTGGTCTAAGAAAAATATTTTCCGAAATTACAAAAATTTCGCAGTAGTTGAATGCTATGATATATCAAATAAAGAAGAACTTTTAAAAAATGGTTAGTTTAATGTTAAAAACTACAGAAAACTCAGTTATTACGTGTATATTTTGAATTAATTTTTCATGCATTTCTTGAAAATCTTGAAGTTTCCAGAAAAAAGTATCTGACTATTTCTGGAAGTTCCATTATTTTCAAAAAAGTTAAACAGTTCTTTTGTTAAAAAATTGCATATAGATAAGCAGTGAAGAGTAATGACGTTTGATCATTTTTATTATCTGCTATGAATCATACAACCAGTTGCAGTCTAGGGACTAGTATGATTGCTAAGTATTAATATGGTGATTGCAATTGCTAACAGATTTTGCTATGCAATAGATTCTATAGGTATCTTCTGATGTTTTGGTTACTCATTTGTCTATGTACATATACATAACCAGATTTTTATTTAAGCAGAATTTGAGAGAAATAAAGAAAGAGAAATTGAACCACCATAGTTCGCATCTGAAGACATGAAATTTTTGATGAAAAATTGCTAACTTTGTGGCGTTTAATTCATGATGTCCTTTTCATTTTTAATAATAATGTTCCCTACATTCTCGACGTAAATAAGTTGATCTGTATTGGCAAACAATTCCATTTTAAAAGTACCAAAATGTCCTGCATGAGCACAAAAAAGTTAAGAATATGCTTATTTTTGTCAGCAAAAAGAAAAATTGCCCAAAATCAAAAACAAAATTCTTATATATATTTTAATGCCTCGAGATGAACTGCGAAAAATTTTTACTTTGAGTCTTTACAGAAAAAGCTAATAATATTTATACTGAACAAAATAATCTTATTTGATGCATTCTGTAATAAAAAATTATCATTATTATTATGCATAATTATAAAACATCATAATTACTATGCATAAACAAATATAATAGCATACTTTCAAATTTTTTCATGTTAATGTTTTTAATTTAACATTTTGTTTTTATGATCTTTCACTTAATGTGCTTTACAATTTTTATTTATCTTAAATTTTAGATTGATGAAATGTATCGAGAAGCACCAATTGACAAAAATGGGATGTTTAACTACCTGGAATTCACCCGCATTTTAAAACATGGTGCTAAAGAAAAAGATGAGGATTAAGTCACCATTCTTGAGAACCGATTCTTTACTGCATTTAATTTATACTTTTGTACAATTTTCTATGCAATTTAAATTTATACTAGATTTTATTACATTTTAAGAATCTCAAGCAGATAATATTTGTCTTGTTACAAAATTTTTTAGTGGCAATATAAAGCTGTTGTTATATTTAATAAATTTTTATAGCTTATAATTTCTGTATTCTTTTGCATTATTTTACATTTTAAGCGACATGAGATCATTTTAACAATTTTTCTGTTTTCTACTTCATTGCTCAAACCTGACATGTTTCTCATCATTTTTAATTCTATGCAATAATCATATTTCTGCCTTAATGTATTTTCAAACTATATAACGAGAACACACTGAGTATATGTCTTACAAGCATACATATGTCTTACAAAGAGCAAATAATATTTGTTTTTATACGTTTATATATCTATATTAATCTGTGAAATGAGAATCCTTTATTTTTTAATCATCAAATAGTGCATGTTGTTTAATATTTTTTATTATTGACCATTAATTTTTTTAATTTATTTTATTAAAGATATTTTTTCTTATTCACATAGGTTATTTTACATGTGATTGTTTTTAAAACTGATACTTTTAATTTTAACGCCAAATTTTATTTTGAGTGTTGACTCATTTTTAAGTCCCTCTCGATAAATAAATTCTTGCCTCTCATGTAAACATCTTGAAAAAACTCACATTCTTACTGTTTTAGAATTTATGCAAGTTTTCATCCTGGAAAATACTAAGAGTTAATTGTGCTCTATTTTTCACAATTTTTAGTACTGCCAATTTCACTGATGGTTTAACCAGCATATTACTAAATAACACTGTGACAGAATTGCAGTGACACGGCAATATTGTTGCAGAACGTTACAGTGTTCTTGTAGAAAGATTTTTCTTTTGAAAAGTAACAAAAAATTTAATTAAAGTTCTGTTAAAAATTGTTGGTACTGAATTTTTTTTTTTGCTGAACCCTGTGTTCCTAAGAAACTGGAAAAAATATAGCTAATTGAGATACACTTCATTGATTTAACAACCTATCCTTATGAAAACTCTCTATGGTCCGAATAATATTTTCTTGGCAAATAAGTAAGTGTGTGTAGTATATAATATGTCTGGGTTGTTATTTAGTCATTGTGTATCAGTCACTTCAATGTCTGTATTGGCCTAAACTTTTGCTGAAACAATTAATATTGCTTATTTTTAACATGTGTAAAAGTATCTCTAGTTTTACACTGCATAAAGTTTTTAATGTTTGTAAAAATAGCTTTATTCTATAAACCCTAGAGTTTTTAATACCTTATATTAAATTAATACCTTAAGTCTTAGAATACTTGACTTGAAATGGAGCTAAATGATTAAACTTAGATGATTTTAAGTTATTGTAGCCCTTGTGGAACTTAAGATAAATTTAATTAAGAACATGCTCTAGGCAGTTAGAAAAAAAGAAATTCTTTAAATTTTTAAGTATATTGTTTTTTTATGTTAAAGTTTGAAAATACAGCACATAACTATAGCATATTTTAAAAGTGCGGCATATATTTTTATTGTTAAAGTTAAGAATTTTTTATCAACAATATGAAGGTAGATTTCATATTTTTTATTTTAAAAAAAAAAAATTCGTATTAAGTCATTTCATGTAGCATTTTATTACATTTTGAATAACAATATTTATTAAATAGTTTATAATTTTTATACTATATATAATTATTATTTTTTTTAATTGATGAATATTTAAAAAGAATTTTGTATCCTTCTTAAAAGCATTGTGAAAGTAGATTATTTCTATACTTTATCATTCAATGATGATATTGAAGTTCTTAGACTGACTGACTTATTGAAAAATTAATAAAAGAAACACAGAATGAGATAAATAAAAAAATACATTGTTTTCTGCATAAGAACATAGATAATAATAGATTCCATAAAGTTTCAAAATTAGTTACAAAATTTATCGACAAATGACCTTGCTAATTAATAAAAGCTTTTAAACTGTGTTTTTAAAATAGCCTTGTTTGTAACAACATTGAGGTCTGAGAACAAAATGAACATGCTCTATTTTTATTTTGAATAGTCTGACATGCTGCAGAATAATGTTAAATATTTTTAACAGGCAATGCCATTTATTGGTAAGCTTTATGAGAATGTAAAACCTAGTTAACCATAGATTTCTATATCTTTTCATTTAATTATATTTTAAAATCTCTTCTCATTTTTGGAACCTTTGATATCATCCTTTTATAAGGACAATATTATATGCTTGCAACTAATCGAAAATGGCAAACATTACAAACCAGAATATTTACTTTACAAGAGGAGTAATAAGCGTTATTCTAGGATTTCAACAACAACACATTTCTGTATGTTGCCAATCTTTATTTCATCATCTGTTTTTGCATCAAATGTAGTTTCTGGATAGTTTTATTACTTAGAATACATAATATCAAGAGGTTTGAAAAAACAAAAATTTCCTGGTCCTACTTTGGCGAGCTCTGTTAATTAATACAATTATATCAGTACTTATATTATAATAAAATTGTTTTTATTATTTTTTTTATTGATTGATTTTCGTTTTTAAAAAAGATAAATAATTAACACTGTCACTGGTGGTATTGTATGCTTGATGGTATGCTGGTGGTATTGTAAACTATCATACTGTTTTTAAGGTCCTTAATTTTTCAAAAAAAGTGCTTAATTTTTGCTTATTTTAAGGAGTGGGAACCCTGTTGCTTGGTATTAAATGCTAAGGCACAAGGCAAAAAAAATTGGTAAAAATGAGGAACTTGAAACAGAAGCTTTCGTACATTAAGGCGGAATTTATATATTTTTATGAATCAATAATTTAAAAAGACAAAAAAAAAGTAACCCTTAACAGCTTCAATGCGCAATTTTTTTGTCTGTAGTTCGCATTAGTTTGTGTTTCAGATACACTACCCTGGTAAAAAATTTAAATTTTTCTAAGAAAAGTCACATTGCACAAAGAAATATTGAAACTTTTTCAGTTTATTATTATTATTACTAGTTGAATATTTACTTGTTTTTCTTTTTGCAATAAAACTAAATAATCAATAAATTTGTAATGATCAACATTACAAAAGCATGCACAAAATTGAAAGAAATGTGTGGACACAACTAGTTAACTTAAAAAAATACCTGTTTTTTTTTTTTTTAATTATTCTACCAGTTTTGCTTTACCAGTCTGCCACAATATTTTATACCACTTTTGCCTTTCCTGACGATTTTACGTTATTGGATTAAGCAAAACATTTTTTAGAAATTCATCTTCTTAAAATAAAGATTAACACAGTTCAGTATCATTCGGCATAATTCTATTACTCGAGACCAACTCCTTAAAGTCAAAATTTACAGTAATCAACAATTTTCTCCGATACTTATCCTATCCCGTAGGCTGTAAAAAAACTATTTCCCCCGTACTCATAGTAGGTAGACTGATATGTATATAGTACATACAAAAACAGCACCAATTAACATAATTATCTGTTATACATATTATCAAAAATTTTTCTTTCGGATTACTACGTTTTAAATTGTGAATAAGAAGAGGGTCATCAATTAATAATATTTAAACAAAATTAATTGCTGAACCCCGTATAATATTTTGTCCCACAGTGGACTGATCATCCCAGTAAACACCGAAGTCAAGGATCAATTTGATCAGCCTGCGTAGGAACCGAGGATGCGCGGTGTCGTCCTCGTAAAACTGTTCTACCATAAAGTGCTCGACTTCGCGCGTAGGTTGTTGTGCTACCAAAGCAGGGAAGCCATCCTCTCTGCATAGGATTAAAATAGCGATGGCATATCATCGGTTTCATCCTTAGGAATGTTTCCCCGACCGTCGCCACAAGCTTATTGTGCGACGGAAATAAAGTATCTACCTACCTATCTTATAATATTAAAATATTAAGTGTTAAATCCTTAATGATAAGCGTACAATGGCTACTGACAAAACTAATGGCTACTTTTTTTATAAAAATCGGCATGGCTCAGCGGAGTAAGATTAGGTCTTCATATGAATGAATCTGAGAGATAGATGGTTAAATTTTATTTTGCTCCTTGCCAGCAAGGATTGCAGTGCTGCTGCAAATGATACTTTGGTAGAAACATATCCGAGCTCCATTGGCATCGGGCTAACCAGGAAAGGTTTTTACTCCCATTTTGCGCAAATGCTGATTAATTTCGCTTAAAAGAATTCTTCTTGAACGTGAATGTGACCTTATTCTGGCTAATAAGCAGAAAAAACTGCATATTCATTCAGTGAATTGGTGTTCAACAGCAGAAATTCATAAAATGCGGACTAAATTTGGAAAAATGAGAATCGCGTAACTAATCATGATAACGTAAATCACCACGATAGAAAGAAAAATCTATTTTATAAATACAAAACAAATGAAATAAAATAAAAATATGACCACCGAAGCCGACGTCTTCAGGGGGTACCGGCCCCGGTAGCCATTAAAAACATTTTGTTTTTAATGGCTACCGGGGCCGGTACCCCCTGAAGACGTCGGCTTCGGTGGTCATATTTTTATTTTATTTCATTTGTTTTGTATTGATACTTTTTTCTGAAATTTCTGCTGCTTCTTAGCGCGTTTTTTTCAAAGAAGTTTTATCCTTTTGATCTTAATTATTTGTGTTTTCTTTCAGTATCTATTTTATAAACATTTTTATAAATTCAAATGTGTCAGTTTTACATCAAAATGCCATTTTTTAATGAAAAATTGAATAATTTGTATTTTAGCAACTATACCTAGATATTTTTTTTTTATTTTTATTAAAACTAATAAAATTACTTCTTTTAAATTTCGGCTATACCCGTAGATGTAACGGAAGGACGTAACATTCTGACCACAATCGTCGTTATTTAAAAAAAAAAAAAAAAATTTAAAATCAAAAATTGTCGAATTCTGGCCAATTGAAGCGATACATACTGGTAAAACATCTACAACACGAAAGTTGAGCTCACGCTGCCTATGAATCATTTCTCGGATCAGCAAGGCTAGATAAAATTTGATACCAGTTTGTTCTAAATTAAGGTTGTTAAAATTTTATTCTATGCATATAAGCTTAAATATATGCACATTTATTTTATCTTTTCAAACAATGAAAAACATTAAAATTACAATTCTTGTATATAGAGTATTAGGTTCTTGTTTATAGAGCCGAAACTATAGCAAGTTCAATTTTGTAGCTTTATATGAGTTTTATTCACGTTGCTTTGCTTCAGTTATTCATATTAATTTAAAATCTTGGGAATTAAACAAGAGAAACAAATAAGGTTTTGACGAGGAGGGGACGTTACCCCCTAGTTAAATTAAATAGTAAAAAATATTTTTTTAGGTCCATTGGCTACTTTAGTTTCTTATAATTTTGAAATCATCTTCGATTCATAACAAATAAAGGAACAATGATAAAAATATGGTTCCAATAGTTTACGCCATATCTCAACTTTTTAAGCATTGCAAAAATATTTTTGCCCTCAATTTTAAAGCTCGTTTATTCAAAGGAATTCCCATGTAAAAAATTATTTTAATATTTGTCCATTTTTTCTTTATTATTATTTAATTGTTTAATGATCGAAAAGATTTTGAATTGAAGGTGATTTAGGTTTTTATGCCAATTTAATCTACGCAACTTTTAATGGCATAATTTGAAACTAGAAGAGAGTCGGTCGAATAGTTCTTGAGAAATAAAAATTTAAAGGAGATGGCGAAATTATCCAAAATCAAATTACTTTGGTTTAGATTGTTTTCCTGCCTAAAGTAACAGGATCATATTTTTCAGATTGCGGTAACTTCTCATATTTTGTGGGTCAAAAATCTAAATCGGTGGAAAAAATGGTCTGTTTATTCAGAGAAAGTACATTTTTGTGTATGTAGTCTGCACTAATTAATTAACACATTTAAAATCAGGCTTTCGAAACATTGAGTCCAGTACGTGAAATTCCGAATAAAAAATAACTAAGGATATTCGTTTTTCTTTTCGTTTTTTCTCCCTCCATATTGTACAAGAGATTCAAAACATAAAAATAACATACACAATTCGTTACCATGTTATTTACATTTCATAAAAGTAAATTGAATTTTTCCATTGTAATTTATTATACCAATGAAGAAGTTAAATTAATTTGCGACGCTTTTTTAATTATTCTTACAAACTTTTCATTCTATGTCAACACAGATAAGTTTTTAAAAAAAATATCCCATCGTCCTTGAGAATAAATGAATAATAATATGTATACTACATCAATCCAAATTCTTCACCTGGACTAATATGCGCATATCTCCTACCTCACCCTCAATCCTTCTCCTATAGAAATTCATCTGCATCAGAGTACGTATCATATTACGGAGTCGTCAGCGCCACACAGCGGAAGTAGTAGACATTTGAAACCATTTTCAGTCACTACTAATTAGAAATCACCCTTGTTTTCCATGGTAGGGTCGGTTTGGGCAGGTAATGTGGTTCTAGAGGAGAAGAATGGAAATTGCAGAATGAACTAACCGTGACTGAATGACGGTTGGGAAAAGGGGGACATTTATTAGCACATACCCCACCCCCGCGAAGTGTTCTATTCGAAAGCTCGTCATGGTTCAGGTATGCGTTCTGCATCCCATCCGGTACACACGATTCACTCTCAATTTAATAATGAATTCTAGGAATTTGCATAGATAAGAGGAAAGGGTCAAAAGCATTAAAGTAGTATGATGAATTTAATATAATATTATTCGAACTCTCGTCTTTGGTGTGAATTATTGGATCTGAGCTGAAATGCGTCATTGTAGCTTGGGAAGGAGACATGTAATAAATTTATCTAGGTGAAGTGTTTAAACAGGACGAATTCTTAATTTATTGACGCCGATGGGCACCAGTGTCTCTTTTATATACTTTTTCCGGCTTTATAATTACAAGCAAATATATATTTTGGTATTTTTTAATAATAAAAAACAGTCTCATAGTTACTAAAAAAACTGTTAGATTATCGGAATTATATTTGTTCTAAAATAAAAAAAAAATCATGAAAGCGGTTTAAAAAAAAAAAAAATTTCGTTCTTCTTCAAAATTTTATCAATAATTGATTTGTCAATTAAAGAAATTTCACTGAACTGTTTATCTTAGATTAAATTTCTTCGAATTTGAAAAAATTATTGTTTGGAAGATTTTTCTTTCAAAGCAGAAAAAGACACCGGTGTTTCATTTTGCACTTCAAAATCGCAAATTATTAAAATGCTAAATATAATATTTTCATCTTATTTTGACCTAAATTATTACAAAATAAAAAAACAGTATGAATAATAAAAATTTTGCATCAAATGGCTAAACATTCAAACATACGTTTTAAATATTATTTCTGTAGGTATAGCATTGCAATCGTACTTGTTTCATTTCATTTTAATTACTTACATTTTTTTATTTTTTTGTACAAAAGTAATCAATACATGTGATATATGTACTTAAAAAAAACCAGCCTAAAGTTGTATATTTAGGCATGAGTTAGTATTTTGTACAATATTTAAAAGCACTACTAATTTATACAATTGAAAGAATATCGGCATTGCTACCGAAGGCAAGAGGTTCGTTAGAGTTAGAATTTTGGAAAAGTATTTGAAAAAGAATTACTCTAAATAATGCTGGTTGGGGCCACAAGGCCTCTATCAATATGTACATGAGAGAAACTTTAATCCAAAGGTACTCGGCCGAAAGTAGAGCAATGCCTCAATTAGCAGGCAAGACCGTACTCGATGGAGGGGCGCAGTGGCGTAGCGAGGGAGGAGAAGGGGGGGGGCATCATGCCCCGGGCGCTATTCACAGAGGGGCGCCAAATGGTCAGCAAAACAAAAAAAATTGTTGGATAATTTTTTATTTTTATTATAATTTATTTCTGGAAAATATATTTTAAATTTAGTGCCTCTTTCAGAACACTATTTATTTTTATTTCTATAAACGCAAAGTAGCTTACAATCAACTTTATCATTAAGGTATGATCAACTTTAATGATGTTATTGATAAATTTGCTTCATCAAAAGCGGAAAATTTATACATAGTAATTAGTTTTATTAATGTATTATAATCATATTATTAAATATATGTATTTCCTTAGAGATAATAAATATTAACTTTTTTATTGTTTTAAAACTGCGTATTTTCAAAATATTTCTTTATAAATATGTAAAATAAATAATAGGTATCTTTTGAACTAATTCTAGATGATCATATACATTTCAAAATTTAGTCTTGTTTTCTCAACTAGATTTTTTGTCTCAAATTTAATGCCTAGCTTGAGCCTATGACTTTATTTATTTTACTTTATTTATTTATTACTTTGCGAGTATATTTTACTTATAATATTAGATGGTTTTCGAATGGGGGGGGGAGGGTGCTAAAAAGGTATTGTGCCCCGCGCGCGAGTTAAGCTCTCTACGGCACTGGAGGGGCGAAGTGAGAGAGGGTTAATTGACCCAAAAGGAGAGTCAAATTTCCTCACAAAAAATGCAATAGTTTTTAATAAGTTAAAAAAACATTTTTTTTTAATATTTACTTGAAAACAACAAACAACTCTATCACAGCTATATAAAGAGTTTTCTAAGTAAAAATTTTACAATATATGAATGTGGAACTTTTTTCACTTTTTGTGGTTTGAGGAAGGAGCTTGATATAAATTTCATCCTGGGACCCATAAAAGCAGGGCCTGATTATCGCCTAGGCCCAATGGGCATGGGCCTAGGGCCACACTTTCTGTTAGGCCTCAAAAATTAGTAAAAAGTTCACAATATTACTATTTTTTTAAATACAGGGTAACAAAAAAATATAGGGATCATTTTTGAATGTTTATAATTCCAAAATTTATTACATAAATTCAGCGATGCTTCTCAATATGTCGACCTCCAGCATAATAGATTTGTCTACAATGTTTCGGCCAGGATTTTAAAGCCCGCAAAATGATTTCCTGGGGGATTTTCTTCACCTCTTCTCTAATAGCTCTTTGAAGGCCTCTCAATGTAGAAATTCTTCGCTTATTTAGTTTGTTTTTCAGATGTCCCCATAGGAAATAGTCGCATGGTGTAGCATCAGGACTGTTTGGAATCCATTGTTCTGTTCTCAGGAATTCCACTTGCTGATCTGTTAGGAATTTCTGGGTGACCTTAGATGCATGCGATGAGGCAGAGTCCTGATGGAACACAGCATCACCATTAGGGTACAATCTGCAGTTATCATCCTTAAGAAAGGGCTTTAATATCTTCTGTATATAATACTCAGAATTTATTTTGGTCCCAGGTTTCACAAACCGAGGTTTGGTCACACCATGCAGGGATATGCCCATCCAAACCATTACGCCTTTGGGATGAGGCACCGTGGTTGATGGTGTCAAGTCTCGCCTGTTCTGCCCGCGACTAAGATATTGAACTTCAGATTTAGCATTGGTATCAGATAGATAGATCCAAGCTTCATCAGTTGTAATGAACTTTCGCTATCTGTCCTTACGGAGAAGCTTGTAGAGGGGCCATGAACGTTGTCTCCTAATCTGCACCGATCTCTCACTTAAATGATGACATTTAGGTTTTTTATGGCATTTTTTCTTCAATTTTTGTTTTAGTTGATGGCTTACAACTTGCTGACTCACGTTAAGAGCTTTAGCCATGCTTGCCTGTGTTGGTGGATCCGATTTTGATGTCATCTTATCAAGCTTCTGCAAATCTGATTTCTTCAATTTGTTTGGCTGTCCACTTCTTTTTGGTTTTGCATTATTTTGCATCGATCCGAGTTTTGAATTCTTGATGCGACTGATATGGCTGAGTGAAATCGCAATACTTTTCTTTTTAAAATGGGTTTGTATAATCCTGTGACTCCAGCGAAGTTCTAAAAATGCTTGTACTTGACCAATTAGCTTTTTGTCAAATTTCTTCAAAGGCATTTTTGTGATTTTATGAAATAGTATTGTAATTGAAAGTCTAATAGCATAGCTTTAGATCAGTAAGCTATATATGTAAAAAGGTTTTAAAACTTTAGTGGTAGATGGCCACAAAAGTGATCCCTATACTTTTTTGTTACCCTGTACTGAAAGAAACAGTTTTTCTCAAAAAATGCACTTTTTTTTCAGATTTTCTTTATATTGTGATAAACCAAACTCTTGTAAACATTCCACTAATCAAATTCGAAAGTACAGCTGAATTTGAATTGGTGCAATTTTTACGTCAACCGCTTAAGTGAATGCACTGAATATGAATGTTAATTTTTTAAAAGTGTTATATTTAAATAAATTATCATTTAAATGTGTTTTTAATTTTTTATGATTAGCCATAATTTTGGCTCTTTTGGATATTTTTTGTGTGCATTTTTTAATACAAATTATAATTAATAACCTTAATATCTTAGCATACATGCTGAACTTATCGTTAAATCTAATGAAAAGTCGGCTGGCTTTGTTTTGGTTTAAGTACTAAATAAAAAAATAATTACAGCTTACAATAAAAAATAATTCTACTAATCAGTGACTTTTAGCAAAAATCACTGATTTTCAATTGTTTGAGGTCATCAAACTATTTTTATTTTGACACATTGTTTGGTTGTTTTATATTTTGCTTTGATATATAGATACAAGAACTTTATTTTAAAGAAATGATGTTCAATTGTCTGCTTTCAAAATTTTTTAGAATGTTTCTCTTGAATCATGCAGTTCAATATATTCTTTTTTATCGTTAGGACTACTCTTCAGAAACTAAATTTCAAAATATTTTGTAAGGGGCCCGGAAAATTTGGTGGGCCTCGGGCCAGAATTTGTATTGATCGGTCCCTGCGTAAAAGCCCGTTTCAAGCCTTGTTAACAGGTTCATTCAAAAGATGGAAGATGGACTAGCAACTCTTAAGTTCATTTATACTAAGATAAACTACAGAGACCTCAAAAAATGAGTTTGTTTTAATTGATTGTATTTTACATACCTTTGCTTTATCACCTTATATTTAAACGTCAGCGAAATGAACAGTCCAAAAAATAAAATATTTCTCTACATTATTATTTTTATCTTTCGATTACTGACTCAAAAATTTAATTTCTAAAATTTTTATTTGGTTTCATTTACATTAAATTAATTCAAAGTTTTGTTTCTCTTACAGTTTAAAACGTCATACCAGAAACAAGAGAATTCGAAATGAAAAGGGCTGTTTTAAAATTTAGTATTCTTGTCATTTGACCTTAATTGAATCTTGAAGGAATTGCTTAACTATTTTACTTATGAGAAGCATTGTGTTTCCATGATAAAATGTTTGAGAAAAAACACTTTTATATGAATATTTTTTTGTCTTTATTATATTCTCTAAACTACAATAAAACTTGAACTTAAAGTAAATAGATGGCAGCACTACTCTTGATTCTCTTAATTCTTAAATTTATTCTCACTTTATTACTGTTATTCTCACTTTATTACTGTTAGTTACGCTTCAGGACCTTTTCGTATGCACAATTCCTTATTTCAAATATGTAATTATAAAAAAATAAAACACATTTAAATAATAGGGGAAAACTTTTATTTATTCAACATTGTTTCAGTATAGATACATTCAAGCATACATCAAGAAAAGATGTACGGATATGAAGGAGCCCAAATTTCTGTAAATGTAATCAATAATTAGCTGATATGCAATATGTCACTAATATTAATTAGCTTTTCTCTTTAATTGATATATTTATATCCAATTAGCTTTTAACTAAATTATATTCTTTTGAAATTATTTTGTTTTAAAGAAATAATAAACATTATTAATAATTGATTGATTAACCCATCAATAAAAACATTTTGCTTCACCAAAACTTAATTGTTCATTGGAAGTTAAAGGATAAATTAAAGTCAGGATGGCGTAGCCTTAGCAAGCAGTAAAGAAGCTCACAAGTTATACTAAGCACCAAATTAAGGCGTTTTCTTTTAAAATTCTATGGGGGGGGGGGAATAAAACAAACACAGAATACTACTCAAATTCCTAAATTTTCTTTCAAGGCAGATGTAAGAACGTACGTTTTAGAATAAATGAATATACTAACATGTATCTGACATGGAAATTGAAAATATACTTTTATTTCAAACGATTTAAAAGTTCCTAAGTAGCAAAAAATTAAGAACAAAACATAGCATAACACAGTTGAATCTCTAAATTCTTGTTTTACTTATAATTAATTACGTTAAATTTAAGATAAAATGAATTAAATAAACATGAAATAATACGTCCAATCTACTATAGTTTTAAAGTTAAATCACTAAATACAAAACAAATAGAGTTAAATTTAAAAATTAATGAATATTCTCGCATGGAACGATTTCTTCATAGCTGACTTTTAATTACTTAGGAAGCTATTGAAGTACAACTAGGAAATTCCTGAGCGTTTTGCAAATATTATCAGAAATATATATGCATAAAAATTTACATATACGAGTTATCCATGCGACCAATAATCAGAAAAATTAATACTATGGCGTCCCTGAAATAAAAATTACATAAAAAAAATTTCAATTATTTATTAACAACAGTTTAAAAAGAATCTTACGTATCAAGTGGTTTTATAAAATTTGTGACACAAAAATACTTAGAACAGCGAAACAGAAAGCAATTGAATTCGAAATTAAAAAACGCTATGTTCAACTTAAGAAATTTAAAGTAAAACAAGTTTTTGATTGGTTTGGAACCCGCAGGGCAATAGAAAAAGAGGAAGATCTAAAAATACTCGGAAGAGGGAGATTATAAAATAATCGAAAGTAATAGGCAAGGCATGCAAAGTGGCAAAATATCTGGCCATAAATAGAGTGAAATGGTGAAGAGGAATGTGTATATATGCATACAATATATATATGTATCTTTTTTCGATAAAAAGTTGATAAATTTTATTTGTAAAATTTTGGAAACAATTGTAGTGAGTATTGGTGCCATTTAAAATTTGAGCTCTCATGAGTCGAAAAGCGAGAGGAATTCCGATTGACAATAATTTGCCATTTGTGATAAATTCTGCTTGTCAGAAAATGATTGGAACTTTTATTGTCATCCAGCACGGAGCTCTAGTTAAAATTTGAGCTCACTAATTAGTCGGAAAGTGATTAAAATTTTTGCTGTTGACGAATTTCCTTTGACAATAAGAAGGTTTTTATTAAGTTTTCTATTTTGATTGTTTCTCCAAACAAAAGGTTAAAAGTGAAGTTTGTTTATGATACAGTTATCCTATAATATTAAAGTACGCAGCATTTTAGGATAAACAGATTTGAATCTGTATCTAAACCTATAAACCGTTCCATAATTATTGAATAGTAAACAAACTATATTTATTTTCACGATTAGTTTTATGTAAAACTGTGACCAGTCAATATTTGCGAATAATATAATGAATACAAAATTTTGAAACACTATTAGGAATTAACTTTTCGAATAATCACTAATCTTAGGCGGAAATATCCCACAGTGGAGTGAACATACAACACGGTTCCCACTAGATCAACGAAATCAAGCATCACTGACTGCGGTCAGTGAGCAATTGGGTGATCACTTTGATCAGCCTGCAAAAGGACTGAGGGTGGGCGTTTTGTCCTTGTTAAATTATTCTACTGTTAAGTGATCGACTTCACGTGTAGGCTGTCGAGCTACCGAAGCGGAAGAGCCATCCTCTTTGCAGAGGATCAAAATTGTGATGATAGCTCTTCGGATCATCCTCAGGGATATTTCTCAGACAGTTGACAATAGCCCATTGTGCAGCTTTAGTTCATCGTAAATAAAGCACCACCACTACTACTACTTTTGCGAAAATAATTAAACAAGTTTTTAATTAATAAAAATTAAATCAGAATAATTTATGAAACAAAGCTGTAGATAATGTTGCAAGAATCCGTGCTAATGCAAATTTACATTTTGTCCCAATTTTTAGAATCAGAAATTAAATCTATTAGAGTAAATCTGTGTTAATTTAATTAAACATTTTGGGATCTTTCAATTGAATATTTATATATGGAGCAAACTCTGCCTCCAAGGAAAATAAAAAAGTTATTGTTTAAGTGCCTTACACTTGAAACAATGCGATGATTTTAAACTATATCTATAATCTTGCAGTGCTATAGAGCAGACAAATAAACTTAAATATTTTAAAAGTTTTTAAACTTCTTTAAAAATTGTCAATTTGGCGGCATTTTTCACCTAGATGAAAATTATTAAAATCACTACTGTATTCTCAGTTTTTGCAAGTTTTAGGTAATGCAGCATTGGAGTAAATTTTTAAATATTAAAAAATAAACCACAATCGTTTTGCATTTTCACAAAACTGTGGCTTTTGTGTGTATTGACGTTTTGCTCTATTTTCGATATACGCGTAGACAGCAGCAGTTATAAAAATAGCATATTAGTCGCAAAAAAGCATCATTTCATGTAGCTCATCATGTAGTACTATTTCATGTAGATTGCAACTCACTGCTTTCAATACTTTTTCGAAATGTTAGGATTACTTTGTTTTATTTAATAAAAATGATGAACTACACTTAATTTACTTTTAAAATTTAAAAGAATAATTGCTTGTGAAAATATTTGAACATCCTGAATAACCTTTGATCTACTGATCGGATCTGCTCCTATTAGAACTCTATCTTAAAGTTTTAAAAGGATTTAGCTAGCGCAGACGATATCTTAGTTGCAAAATCATACTAAGAAATGTAGTTTTTCTGAATAAACGTACCTTAGTTTGATGGATTTGGATTCCTGGCAAAAACTATAATAGATAACCAAAAACTAGAAAATATGGTCCTAATAGCTTAGTCTGGAGAGCTTATCTAATAATAATCGAAACATTTTTGAACTGTAAGGTATATAAATTTTTACATCATTTTAAAGAATATAATTCACGATCGAAACGCTCGAATACGCCCTCTAGCGGGAGTCTGAAAATATCAGGCATTAATTTATTAAATTTTCATTTAGTTGCATCAAAATCATTGGCAGAATCAGACGCCATTTTCTTAGCAGCAAATAAGAAGCAAAATTTCCCTAAGGAAAAGGCTGAAGAACTTGGAAACACTCTCCAGAATATTAGTAAATCTGTCAGATACAGAACACGCCAAACATTTGAAGAAAAATTCCTCAATAATTTCAAACTTCTATTATCAACAAACTTGGAACTGATAACTTCCGATTTAGGGATCACATACTGTTACAGATGTGTGTATTACGGTAAAAAAAATTTCTTCTCCCTTCGATTCATTACAAATTCAAGTGAAGTCAACATTGCTTTCTTCATTCCAATGAATAAATGTGAATTCAGAACGTACAGAACTGTAATAGTTATAGAATATTCTTCTCTTTATAGAATATTATATATTTCTGTACCTATATAATTCGGAAAACAACAATAAAGAGTCGTCCGAATCACTTGAAATAGTATCATTCGTGCTGATTATTCATAAAATTTTATCATTTTCTTGGTAAGTGTTATTTAGTTTTGAAAGAATAATTTCAACTAGAATTCAGCTATTCTGTTTTTAAGCTACATATTAAAATTCATATCGAGATCTTACAATTATAAAATTTTGCTGTGTGGTATGTTACCAAAAAGTAGTGAAGGGGTAAACTATGTATATATTATTTGAGAATAAAGTTTTCAAACAAAGAGCATGTCATTTTGTAATTCTCCGGATTTATAAGTCAGGTAAGTGTTATGATTTTTATAATAAAAAATTTGCTTGTAAATAATTTTGTTTTCTTATTTGATGATAGTTCTCTACAGAATGATTTTCTACGTCTGATTAAGAACTATAGGAATAAAAAAAAGAAACAATATGGAATTTTTTTATTTCAATTTTTAAAATCGTTTTTTTATCCTAAGAATTCTTTATTTTACATTTTTTAGTTTATAATTTTTTGATAAAAAATTGTTGTTAAAATAAATTAAACTAGTGGGCTGTGCCCCCTGCTCGCTAACGCTCGCTAACCCCCAAAAATTGCTACGCAATCTTATAAGGTTTGCTTCGCAAACCAAGCTCGCTTCGCTCGCTACTAACTTAGGTACATTGCAAATGCACAAAATTCTAAGAATTCAAAACAATCATTCAAATCCATATAACAACTTTTTAAAAAAAAAAATACTTCTTTTTAGTAAATACTAAGTCATTAAAATAAATTTGAATTCAAATAAATGACATGTAATTCGTTAAACCTATTAGAAATGTGCTATAGTATAAAATCTTAAGACAAAATTTCGAAAACTGATATCTCTTTAAAAAAGTTAAAATTTTGGCTATAATTAAGTCTATTAAAAATTGAAATAAAGGAATTGCAATGGAAAAACCTGCATAAACAAAACATTGAATTTCGGAAGAAATCTCATTTGGTGAGAATGTCAAAAGATTGTCAAAAAATACAAATTACTCTTGTCAAAAAATACAAAATAAACTGACCTCAAATAAAACTCCAAGGACTTCGAATCAAATAATTAAGGAAACTACTATCACGTTTAATATAAAAAGAAGATTTATTAACTAAACAATAAAATTACAGCATCGCAGTTCCAAAAAACAAATCTCACACTCACTCAAAAAAACAATTTACATTCTAATTAGTCACCATAGCAACCAAAAAACTCTTCTCGCTACCATCTATAAACTGATATATAATAAATAAATTATTTAACAAAAAATACGATGCGCATAAGCACATACTATTTTACACTCTGGTTATTTCAGTTTCCGTTTTTAGAAGCGCTATAAGTTGAGCCACCAAAACTAAATTTGGCATGTGACATTTTTAGCTGCAATCATTGGTTGATTTTCTAGCGTTGCCATTCGGAGAGTTGTAATGAGGCTTTTTTTTATCGCCGTGTAAGAGAAATATATATATAGATGGTATAACATTATGTGTTTATCTATACTTCTTGCATATTTTAATGTTTGAAGTAGTATGATTCAGAAAAGTATGAAATAAAAATTCGGTACTTACGTATTAACGCCACCTCAGCTACAGATTTGGCAGTTTTTAATTGCCGCCAATTTACACCTAAAATTTCTGCGACCTATCATAAAATAAAGCACTTTATTTAAAATCGAAACACTTTCAAAATTCAAAACACTTTATTTAAAATCAAAGTAGTTAATCGGATTTCGGTGGAAAATGGGGAGATATAGAGTTTAACATAGATTCAAAACAATCTCTATTTTCTTTCACCTGATGCTATCGCCATATGAACTCTAATAAATAAGATTCCAAATGAAATTACATTTCCAAAACGTACGTTTACCATAATAAAGTTTCATGTCATGAGAATTGATACATTTTCGTTTTATTTTTGGTAAAATACTTCGCTCCTGAAAAAATAAAATTGCATCTAGTTCTATTTTTGGCAAATCCCAAAGATGCCTTTTCGTAGCACTAAAAAATGGTGTCAAAATTGGAGAACATGTCATTTTGGAATTCTCCGGATTTATAAAGCAGGTAAGTGTTATAATTCATAAAATAAAAAATTTTACTTATGAATAATTTTTTTTTCTTTTTTGATGATAGACTGGTTTTCTACGTCCGATTATGAATAAAAAAAACATGAAAGTTGTTTATTTTAATGTAAGGAATTGTAATAATTGGTTTTTATAATCGGTTATATAAAATTATGAGGCTTATGCATATTTTTTGCTTATTTTAATGTTTGAAGTAATATGATTCTTATAACTATGGAACGTAAAGTTTAAATAGGCCTTTCATGCTATATCATTAAATTTAGTAAAACTATTTCTCAGGCATTAGGTTTTAACTCTAATAAGAAGATACATACTTTTTTTTTTGTTTATTTACAAATATTTTTCCAATGTGTTTCGGATGTTCTTTCGCTAGAAAAAAAGAGATACCATTTTGCTTTCGTTTGCATAAGAAAGAATATCAAAAATTTTTCTTTCTTAAATTTAATAAGCCACAATAAAGAAGGAACGTTACAATGCTACACGTTACATTAAAGACGTCTCCAGAGTAACTGAATGACTGTTCATATAGAAATCACAGGTATTCGTTTCATACAACAGCGCCTCCTATAGTTCGTGGCGATCACGATTTTTTTTAAACTCATAATTTTCTCAAATATATTAATTAATTAGCCAGGAGGCAATTTAATTTTTAAAAAAATTATTTTCTGTGAATAAGAATTTTGTTTTTTGATTCCAAGTGTAAAATTCTCTTTCCTAAAGATGATTTATTTCGAAAAATAATATTTATAAATTCTTTAAAATTTATTATTATTTAACTTATTAATGAGCGAAAAAAATTGACTCAGCAGTTCGAAATGTAAAATTCTAGTATTTAAAGGAAATCTTTTGAATAGTTGATGATAAATAAAAACAAGTCGTATATTTAAGATATTATATTTCAAAAACTATTCAACCGAATTCGCTTGAATGTTGGTTTTTGTCCAGAGGAAAATTTTAAATCATTACAGTTCAAAATACTTTTTTGATATTTAATAAAAAAATTATAAAAGCGTAAATTTATTTTCCTTGGGTAAACGAATCATACAAAGTATTCCAAAACGTTTTGATTCGTTCAATTAGTTCCAAAAATATGGCGAAAAGTAGGGTAAACCAACCAGTGAAGGAGCATTTCATATATATTGATTAAAAATAAGATTTTGAATGCTTTTCTTTAGATTGATTGATAACAATAGCTTACTGCCAAACAATAGGAAGTTATCTAACAATGTATTGGATTACCTGGTCACATAGTGTTCTTTGGAAAAAAATTTGAATTTGTTATTATCTGTGCAACACCTTGTTTCTTTGATAAAATTATAAGGTGAGTGCTTGTATTTATCTGTTTAAAGTGGAATTAATTGTATGTAGTAGTTTTATTTTTCTCACTGTGAAAAAGAGAATTCAAAATATAGTTATTGAAGTTACGTTTTATTTATTTTAAGCATCATAGCATAAGCAAGTACTGAGATAGTTCTTTATTTACTGGATAACCAAACGATGAAAAACCAGTGAAGGAACAAGTGCTCCCTCCCTGGTTTTTTTTTCTAAGTTAATGAGAATAAAAGATAAACTTTAATTTTCTTGTACCTTTAATGATGTTCCGCATCAAAAGTATGTTAAAAATACAAAAAACAACTTCTAACCAGTGAGGGAACAGGCGTGTTCCTTTACTGGGCATAGATTTCCCAGTGAATGAACAGTATGTGTTAATATGTTGACACTTTAATTTTCAATTCATGATTACAAAAAAAAGTTAACATTTTCCAAGCATGTGTATGTTATAATTTCAAGAATAGGCTTGTTTTTAAATATTTGTATGGCATATAAATTCATAAAGAGCATTAAAAAATAACCAAAATTTAGTGTTCCTTTACTGGGAAATTTTGTGTTCATTCACTGGTAAGAACTGTTCCTTCACTTGGTCTTCTTACTACTTGTTATTTGAACCTCCAAAACTTTAAAACAATATTATGTAAGTTCTCTAAAAATTTTTTTTACATAATTTGCAATTAGTAACAAATATGTTGACACTGTCATTCAACTAAAATTACGAATTTTGAAATTATTATGATTTTTTAAAAGGCAAGCGAAGCTTAAGTGTTCCTTCACTGGTTAGTTTACCCTACACAAAAATAAAAATAACATTAAGGAGTACCAACTTTCGATTACTTTTCTAGCTGAACTGTTGAAACCAATCGTCTAGAACACACATTATTATTTTATTTTATTTTATTTTATTTTATTTTATTTTATTTTATTTTATTTTATTTTATTTTATTTTATTTTATTTTATTTTATTTTATAACCGGCGTTGAACAGCCGACCCAATTCTGAGTTTACGATTAGTCCTGCATCAATATTCCGTAACTTCGTAATTTCTAATCTAACCCAGAAGACGAAAGAACTCCTGGATCAAGCGTTAAGACAAACCAGCCATCGTGGAGGACCCTTTCATAGAACTAATCCCCATTTGCGTTACACGGCGAGAAAACCACGGAAACCTCCCGCTGTTATCCCAACGGCAAGGGGGTTCTAACTCATGATCCCTCTATCACTGAAGATGTTTTAACACTATCGTCGGTTCAAGACGGGAGTGGAATTGGTATCGACAAGGCGTCATTGGGATTCGAACCCAGTTCGCTTCATTGGAGTGCGAAAGCTCTATCCCCTGAGCCACACACCTTATTATTAAAGCTTTTTTTACCCTTTTTCGAAATAAAATTCGCAAGAAAAGAAGAGGAAAATCTTGTAAAAAATAAAGAATCTACTGCATTGAATAGGGTAGTCACAATCGGCAAAAATTAAAAATTGGTGGCCTACATGGAGGCGATCACTTTTTAATTCTTGCTGAAGCTGATGCAAATATGAAAGTTGTTAATTTCATTATTATTTTTGATATTAAGCCGAGCAATTATATGCACTTACGTTAATTTACTAATACATTTTGGTAAAAAGAATCAGCCAAAGTAAATTGTTTCTTCACCTTTTCTCGTCCACTTTTTAAATTTTTCTCGGCGCATTTGTGCATGAAATATTAAGATTGCCTTTCTTTTTCAATGGGAAAATTCCAGAATTGTACTGAGAGTAATTCGATGTTATTTTTTTTTATTGATTGTGAAGATTGTTTTTACCTTCAATATATATTTTTACGATCCTCATCAATAAATAAAATGAAGGAGTATGCACATAAGGGGTTGCAAATATATATTTTACCCGAAAAAATGATGAAAATACAATCAAAATATGGGAATTTCTTATTAGAAAAAGAGTTAGATTAGAGAGATCTCAAAAGAATTGAGAGGTATTTTCCTAATTACTGCTTATTTCAACGGGCAAGCAAACAGGTTTTGATGTGGTGAGTAATCGAAATCCGGACCAGTTTTCGATTAGCTAATGTGGCTACCTTTTAACTGGAGAGGGATATCTTGGATGGTAAAAGCTTTTCGTGTCTCTAAGGGGAAAGCTTAAAATCGAAATTTCGACCATTTTTCGAATAGCTAGTGTTCTCAAATTTTAACTGGAGCTCTGTGTGAGATGATGGTGCAAATTATTTTACTACGTTTCCTTGAACTCACTTTACTGTCTATGTGAGTGGAAACTTGAGATGGAAATTTTGACCACTTATCAACTAAATAGTGTTTTTTAATTATAGCTTGGGTTCCACCTAAGAAGGACCACCTTTTAACTAGGTACTTAAATTTTAGATCTCAGCGTTGGAAGGCCGTTTAAAGTTTTGTTTTTAATTGCGTTTTTGGGGACGTGCTTTCGTATCTTGGAGTTGGAAATATATATATATATATATATTTATATATATAATATATATATATATATATATATATATTTATATATATAATATATATATATATATATATATATTTATATATATAATATATATATATATATATATTTATATATATAATATATATATATATATATATTTATATATATAATATATATATATATATATATATTTATATATATAATATATATATATATATATATATATATTTATATATATATATATATATATATATATATATATATATTTATATATATATATATATATATATATATATATATATATATATATATATATATATATATATATATATATATATATATATATATATATATATATATATATATATATATATATATATATATATATATATATATATATATATATATATATATATCTTGTGACAATAGAAAAGCTGCCTTTAAAGCACTTCTCTTAGACTCATGATTCAAATATAGCTATAGCAATGCCAATATACAGCTCAGCGAAAATTACTAAATCATAAGTTAATCTTCTTTTATTTTCCTAAATTATAATTGCTTTTAAGCCCCCGACAAAAAAATTTATAGTATAATTACTATATTTCTTGCGGAACCCTCAAAGGTCTAGTATTCCGGAGAATCCTATTTAAAAAGAATTAGCCTCAACCAATAAAAGTAAACAATGTCATGAAATTTATATTTAAAAATAAACTAGAATTGCTTTAAGACGAACAAAAATGCCGAACATTTAGCTTAGCTATATTTGCTCTTAATTACATTCCGGATCCTACTTAGCTTCTCAGGGGCATTTATAGGATTCAGAGGATCGGAAGCCTAAACTGTGCTATTCGCCAAACGTTTTACCATCCCAAAAGTCATCATACAGTTCAGTAGCCACGTAATTGCTTCGGCGAAATTTGCAAGTCATTTGGCACATTTGGTCTGCAAATGTCTCAATGAAGAAGAAGTGTGTGTAGGTATTTCATCTCCGGATATACTTTGTAATTGGAGATATGAATAATGTCACACATTAGGGAAGGACCTCGTGCGAATGACGGGCTATTAAAAATTGCCAGAAAGTATGCCAGGAATCGTAATGTTGTCATTTGGCCAGCTCAATGTAAGGTTTGTGTTCTTTGACGTGTAGAAGACGAATGGGAATTTCGTGGTGAGAATCCAGCCGTGATGGATGAAGATGTTTCGCCATTTTTCTAATTGTTTTTATGCTTCTGACAAGCTGAGAGTTTTTTCAGTTAAATGCTGGGAGAAATTTTGCATGATGTTTTGGCCTGTTTTGGAATCTGTCAGTAGCTACTTAGTTCAATTTGTCAAAACGGTCTTAAAAAAGAACTCAAGAAAAAGTATGTACCTTGGAAGAAAACACATTCTAAAAATAGCGATGAATTTATACCTATAAATTTTTACTTTTGCATGAATACAAGGACTTAGTATATAAATATGTACAATATGGAAATAAGAATCAAATTTGTTATAAATTTATAAACCAGTGTCTAATGTGGGAAGCGTGAATATAGAATTTAACTACGTCAATTAAGGTCGCTATTAAATATTTTTTCTAAATTACGCGTTTCCATGACAACTGTTACTATTGAATTATTCCAATTAAAGTGAGTCTAAAGATTAGGACTGGGTGAAGAATGTAGGAAAATCAAGTTATTAGTGAACTACTGACTATGCGAGTCAGAATTAAATTCAAATAAATAAAAGAGTTAATCAATTTATAATTTGGGATACAGCTATCGATGCTTACATTTTAAAAAAAATATTACACTTGGATTTAGTGTACAGTTTACTATGCCATCAGACAGGATGTGGTTATACTGTGTCGAGCATTTTACGATGTTGCAACAAAAACATCCACGATACAATATTGTTACATCTTGCTATAAAACAGTGTTATATCTCACAATAAAACATTGTTACATCCTACATTGTTGTGTCTTACAATACACATTATCACATCTTACGATGAAACATTGCTATACTTTAGGGTAAAACATTGTTATATCCTACAATAATGCATTGTTATACCTTACAATAAAACATTATTACATCTTATAATACTTACAATATTGAAAGAAACTAATGATACTTGTAACAAAATTAAACTGTACTAAAAACTACGTCTGACACAGAAATCAAGAATAATATTAAAGAATTAAATTTGCGTAAATAAAGCCGAATGCTTATATATGAATGAATGTAAAAATGAATTTACGGCTAAAAATTGTTTTTCACCTTCTAAATTAGGAAAACTTGATGTCAGAAATAAAAATTTTGAAAATTAAAATTTTAGAACGTAAATAACATAATTTAAAAAAAATGAAGATTCATAACTTTATAAAAATTAACTTTAAAGGTTAAAATGGAGAACTAAAATTTAAAAAAAACTCGCATAAAAGTTTGCATCACCAAGAGAAAAAGCGAACAAAAATGTTGTTTTTTTTTTAAATTCGATGCATTCTGAAAAAAGTGACATTTTAAGCGTATAAAAAGGGAAAAATCAGAGCAATTATCAAGAAAACGTGCAAAGTTTTAAAAAGTTATAAAACCTAAATGCAGAAGATCATACTAGCCACTAAACCACCATTTAAGTCAACTTAGGCTTAATATGTTCATTAAGACATGCAGAATGAAGGAAAAAAACAGTTCATTTCATTGTATTCAAAAGTCCTAACTATGAACTTCCCATGTTTAAAGATCCCTTTCTAACAAAAATGGTGGGACAATTTACAAATTTCATGTTTCGAATGTTACCGGGTCCTGTATTGTGACATATCACGAGATATTCTTGCATGTTTAAAGATCTACCTCTATCGAAATTCTGGGTTAACTAGCCAATTTCCCATTTTGAATGCAACCTGGGCTTTTTTTTTTGGCATAGCATAAGGTTTTCCAGCATAATTAAGGATCCATCACTATCAAAGTCCTATGCCATCTATCCAAAGTACAATTTAAAATGTAAAAGGGTATGTTTTATGAAAAGGCATGTAAAATTATAATGAAGTACTATCAACCATGATTTCTAAGCTACGATTTAAAAATATGGAAGTCATGATAACAAACTAAAGCACTATGCCAAGTCACACTAGGATATTCTCGTATGAGTGCAGCTATAAAACATGGCAGCCTAATTAAAAGTTAATCAGTGTTAATGACGAATCTTTCTAAATAATAGTTTTTTCCCCTTTCTTATCAGGAATTGTGATATTTATACTAGTCATGAATATTTTTTTTTAAAGGAAAAGCTTTTATGCCAGAAATTATAATTATGAGTATGTGCTGCTTGTTTATTTTCGTATATCATTATAGTTTTTTGAAAAGGAAAATAAGCAAAATTGAAAAAGATGTTTAGGAAAAGTGAAAAAATCTATCTATATATCTATTTCTCTTATGTGGAGCCATAGACTCGTGTATTTCTCTGTCTATTGGCAACATTATAGCTTGTTAAGCTGTCTTCTGTACGAATTTAACCAGTATTGAAAAAATTAGTTATACGTAAAGTATTTATTTAGAATAATTTTACATTTTTATAGAACTAAAAACTCAGTTAAGAAATAATTATTTAGATTTATTTTTGAACCTTTCTAAAACGGCGGTAGAAATTTTGAACAAACAGGGGGCCGCAACTGTCATTCCAATTATTAGTTATGGAGCTTGCTTTTTTCAAGGAATAGCATTGTTATCTGATACTCAAGGTTAGAGAACTACGTGAGAAAGTAGTACAGCACGTGATGGAGCATTAGGATGAGTTTTCTATCTTATCTGAAAGCAAAGATGGAAATACTTCTGCTGCCTACTGTGATGAAATGTTCCGAATTCACAGGAGTACATGAGAAGGTTTGTGTGATATATTGGCTGCCGGACAGTTTTAAATTACTACTAAAATACAATACAAAAAAAACTTTAAAAATATCGCGGACATCTCTAAAAATAGTTAAAATTGAAATCAAAATACTTCTGCGAGTGCAAAGTCGCGGACAACAGCTAGATGATGAAAAAATTTGGTTAATATCTTATTTAAAACTAATTATGGTGTTCGGATTGAAGGAGGGATTAAAGAATAACTATATTTTAACATAGTTGTTCTGTGGTTACTATTAAAGTTTATAAGCTGTACAAAATAATTTTGAAAAGTGACCAAGTTGGTTGCCAAAGGCGGCTTTTATTACAGATTACTTTCTTGTTTCTTTTCTCTCGCAAATATATAAATTCGTATTAGCTAAAAATAACGAAGGTCAGTTGAAAAAATTAGGCTCTTCACACATAGTAATAAATAAAGTAACCCTTACACTATCCAAGAGAGAGAAAAAAATAACAAGTTCAAAAATCACGTTATGTAAAGCCATACGACCGGGATATTTTTCTCTCGTTAACAGTGTGGTGACAGATGTCTAAAACAAGTGGAACTAAAATTACACAGAAGCTAAAATGCTTCAAAAATAATCGACTGCTAATTCGAAATTTCAGCGTATCACCTTCAGAAATCTAGCCCCATCAGGGTAATGATATACCATACAGTCATATCGAAGGTCTGAGATACGGGCATCTTTGAAGATTCGCACCAAAGTGTCATTTCAACCAAAAGTATGCACATGTCTCACCATCCACCTGACTTCTGATTGCTTTTGTGATGTGACATTTAATCAGGACGTGTAGTCATGGTGGAAGATAAAAGTGAATTAAACATGGTGTCCCATTGCGACGCGCGCGTAAGATGGCAGCCAAAAGGAGGGTGCCCAAGTCTGAAACTTTGTCGGCGGCAGTCACGGGCAATTTACTCGTGGAAAGACGTCATTAGAGCTGGCTGTCAAAACCGAGAAAATTAATTTGGAAAAGGTAAATTAAGAGAAACGACAATCTTGTAGACAGTTTGAACAGTAAAAATGTTGGGTGGGCTGTGTTTAGAATAAGCAGATTTTAAAATGAAATGGATTGGACGCCGGTTGTTTTGACCAAGTCATACACTGTAGGAAAAAAAAAAGGTCTTGAAAAATGCCAGCGAAGCACTATGGTACAGAACAGATGCACTAATGCGAGTGAATGGCTATAAATCAAGTTCCCAGGAATGTTTAAAATAGATTGCAGCTATTCGAAGACATCTACTAGGTATACGTCATTGAAGTAAGAACTTAATATTCATTAGGTTGTATATGTAACTATTTTGAGATAAAAAATCTCTTACTCACAGTAATTCTGAGTAAAGAACAACATTGGTTATTATATAATAATAATAAATATCAGAAAAATATTGTTTAACACAGATGTTAATACTATTTAGCATTAGACTTAGTACTTTTAACTTTTTAATATAAGAGAGTCGTCCAGCTGCAAAACTCATTAAGCACATTCAAGATTTTTTTATTTTAAGGTAAATTACTTTTATTAATGTTTTAATATGCAAATGGACAAAAACTTTCGTCTTGCATTATTTTTTTTCTTCTTTTTCATAAAAGTGATTCTAACTCCAGTAACATAAGTAACTTTCGCGTAACAAATACAGAACAAGACATTATGTGTCAATCACTCCTTCAAGAAAGGCCGCTTTTTTTTTTAGAAAAACACATAAAACATAGGTTAGTGCATGTTTATTAAATCTGTAGCGTAAGTTATTTATTATTTCAAGCAAAAAAAATAGATAGGGCTTAACGAGTTTTGCAACTACCATTAATTTCATATTATTAAGTCACTAGTTGCGAAATTAGAAAATAATAATAATTATTTTATTTACATTTTTATTCAAATTATTAAACTTTATTTATATGGTGTAATATCATACTAGAATTGAAAAATTTTAGAACGTGATTCTACACTATTCGTCAAAGCTTTTATTGCTAGTTCAGGAAATTAAAACTTTTACTGCTGATATAGGAAGTTTAAATATTTTCCTCCTATAAATAGTATGGAGAATATCTTTAAATTTGTATTCTTAAAGTATTTTTACTTAAATTGCTTATTACTTGAATCTCACCATTAAATTTCTTTCATAAATAAGCTGTTATTCGAGGGAAATAAGATAAAATATGCATGTAGTATAATTACAATGACTTCAATTTTTATTATTATGAAATACGAATCTGGTTATGATGATTATGAATCATGGTCAAAAGAATAATAGCTGAGAAAAACATTTGAAATACGAATCTGATTATGATGATTATGAATCATGGTCAAGAGAATAGCTGAGGGAAAAAAAATTCTGCATGAAATTATCTTTCAAATTTTATTCCAAAAGAAATGGCTTACTAAATTATAATTAAGATAAGACCCAATTTAAACCGATTATTCTGAAAATGTTTGATATTGAATGTCTTTGACTCATTATTGTATATTTGTACCTGTAGAGATTTGTCTATATAATTATAAAAATAATTATGTCGGATGTAATTGTAAGACATGCCGAATTCAAATTTTATCTTTAACTTTATAGATAATGTTTTCATCCTCTCGATTAATGGGACTAACTTCAGTGGTTTTTACACCAACTTCAAAATACCACTCTAATTTCTCAATCAACAACTTTTACAGACACACGTAGAGACTAGTTATTAAATTGGATTAATCGATAAAAACGTTTATATTTTGCTGTAAACATTAAAAATTTCATTGCTGAGGAAATAAAATGAATAAAATTCAGTAACTGAGTTAGAATCGATATAATTTATAGAATCGATAGATGTTTGGTTATGTAAGCAGACGATTTGGATTTACTGGCATAAAATATCTCTAATAATAGACAAATCACGAGATTGAGTTATATTGTCGTTGTCTGATTACCATGTTAACCATGGGAGTTTAATGTGTGGTTTTTCTTTCCATGTAAAGGTTATAATTTCACTTAAAAAGTTCATCACGAAAGAAAGTTTGATCTCATACTTAATTCAGGAGTTTAAGAGGAGTCCAAAATTAAAATAAAACGAAGATGAACGCTTTTACCTAAATTACATTTTTTTACTACTTATTGGCTGTTTATTGCCAATTTTTGAGGCAAATAATAATATTAATAAGAAATAAAAATTTATTGAGTCTGAAAATGCGCAGTTAGCATATCGTTTGTTTCTGACATTTTCCAGTCAGATACTATTCAAGTTGGAATTTCATTTAAAATCTGTTTAAAATTAAATTTGCTTTCGTAGTTTATTTATGGTTAAACTGACTGAAGTTATTTCTTTTTAAATTGTTTTTCAACGAAAGTCAAAATCTCACAAATTGAACAAAAAATAGGATCGGAATATGAGCTATAACAATAATATCAGCTAGTTTCGATATCAAAACGTAACTTAAGATATTAGACACTTTTTCTAAGAATGAAAAATTTAAGATTCAAATGGAAAATATTTTGTAGTCAAAAGTTATGTGACAAAGTTTTGGAAATACACCTGTACTGAAAATTAATAACACTTTCCCAAAGATACCCGCATCACAATCTTGCTCAATCTAATTAACTTTTATTGTTCCGAACAATCTCAATCAGAATCTCAATTTCTACTTTTACTAGATAAGGTTTTGATTTACATAAAATCACTCAACCGCAAAGTAAAACCCACCAAAAATGTTTTTAAGTGAAACTTTTCTCATTGTTCTTCCATTTTAATCCAGATTACTTACCAAAGATCTCACCAAGATCTTTTCAAATATTCTAGATCAAATATCTTCATCTAGTTACCAGATAACATTCTAGAACAGTATATTTTATGGTTCAAACATGTAATGTTGAATTTGAATTACAGAATTATCTTACGTGTAATATTTTTTTGTTATTATTATTTTTTCTCTTACTTCGAGTAATGATTAATGTAATTATTCTTAGCCCTTTCACGTCTTGTTCCATTAACCTCATAGTGACGTATTCGTTTTCCAACGTAACATCATCTGCAGACTTTTGTGTGCTCACTGGGGCTTGAATGCAAGAATCTTTAGGCAGAGAAAGGGTGGTCCTATTGAAAAATGAGAGCTTCCTGTCCTGAAGGCAAAGAAGTAATATAGAGAAATAGACATTATGCGCTTCCTGTTGGGAGTAGCTTTTTGAAATTTAATTAGGGCATTAAAGTAATTTTTAGTAAAATGTTTACCCGTTTATCAAATGAGGAAAAAATTCCATTTTTATATATATATATATATATATATATATATATATATATGTTATCGGCAATGTTTGAAATCGGGCATTCTATTATAGAATGTCAAATGAGAAATCGGCGAAGTATAAAATCGTCTGTGGCCATGCTAGTGAAGGTGATGAAATGGATATTTTGTGCAATATTTGTTTCTAAACTGACTTACTGAGTAACTGTGACTTAAAAATGAATTTTTTATACAAAAATTTTGTTTCCCTTAATAAGAAAGGCATAAATTATGTTTTGTACAACTTTCATTTTTCTTTACGCATTTTGAATAAATTTTTTTTTTAATGGCACTCTCATTATTTCTTCAGAATAAAATTTTTATCTTTGAGAAATGCGCATCAATTACCTAATAATCTCATCAGGTCGCTTCTTTCATACTTTGCCTAAATAGCATTTGTCATTCTACAGAATGCCTAGGTATTGTATCCAATGCCTAGGGAACGTATCTAATGCTTCTCATATTTCATACCTTGCCTAAAAACATCCGGCATTATATACAATGCCAAGGCATTTTAGAGAATGCCGGCGTTTTATATTTTGTCGGTAACATATATATATATATATATATATATATATATATATATATACTTTTGTATTGATATGTTTTGCTTTGGCTTTATTAATACAAAATTAGAAAGCACCTTTTTTCTGATATGAGCGGCTGATGACGAGAATATATCTTTTTCTTATTTTACTTCATTTTCCGATTTTTTTTAAATTTTTTAAAATTTTCCCGCTGTTTTAAAAATCTTTATATATATATATATATATATATATATATATATATATATATATATATATATATATATATATATATATATATATATATATATATATATATATATATATATATATATATATATATATATATATATATATATATATATATATATATATATATGACATTGATTCCTCCATAGAAATTTCAATCCTTGAACTTAGTTTATCGTTGCGTCCGCCACCCACAGGTTTACCAGAAATTTTGGTTTTCAAAATTATAGATCTTATTACCTCACGTTTAGTAAAAATACAAAACTGAAAAGAAAATTAATAATAATTATTTGAATAAATTGTTTTTATGGCATGCTTTAAGGTATCATGATAATTACCAAATTTTATCACATTTACAACCAAACAACATGGGTGTTCCATAACCATATTCCATTGTCAATTTCGCCAAAAGTCATTACCGAAACTCTTCCGTAAAAATTACCCAGCTTTTTGGTGCTTCCATAGAACTAGAAACACTGTAAGTTTAACCATATTCTGATACAGTGTAAAAAATTCCTTATCAAATTACGGTATAAAGTACCGGCATTTTTATATGATCTGTAAAATCTCTTTTTACCGTAAAAAATTATATGGTAATTTTTACAGTAATATTAATTTAATCAGAAATTTTAAAGTAATCATTACTGTAAAAATTACGGTACATCAGATTTTTTGTTCCGTAACATGTTCCGATAAAAATGGATTTTACAGTAAAAAGAACAAGCACCCTAAGCACTCTTACAGTAATTAGATCCGAGATTCCTTACAGCGTAATTTTGACCATACTTTTTTTTTCTCAGTATAAGTACTGTGAAATATCGAGACATATCTTTCATTTAACTTTTTGAGGACAAAGAAATTTTTTTTAGAACAAAAGCATCAGAATTGCCGAAATTATTTTAATTTGGCTCCAGTGGAATAATTTATTTAAATCAATTTTTACATTATTTTGTTGATTTGTGTTTAGTGTTGAAAACCACAGCTCTTTAAAGAGTTAATCCCAGCTTTTCTTGTTAAATTTCTTGTTCTTGTTAAAGTATTCAAGAACATTCTTTGTAAAAATTCTCGGTCACTTTTCAAGCAGTTTGACAGAAATTCAATTAGATTTTCGATATGGTATATAATTGTTTTTCAGACAACAGAATTTCAATTTTTTTTTCTTCACAGCATAACATTTGACAAAATTTTTTAAATTATCGGAATGTATCCCATTCAATACAGAGTGAAGTTTAAGGATATCAGAATACAAAAATCTTGAAATTTTTTCTAAATATTTTATATCATACATGTTGACCAAGTTTTTTTACTGGGTATTTAAAGAAAGCAATGCTGTAATTCTCATTCGAGCGATAAAACATATATTTGATTTTGTTTTTAATTTTAATTAGAACATTTTATTCGAAAGTTGAATTAGGTTTTTTCTTTATCTAATAAACCTCTAATGACGTTGAAAGTTTAAATGCTTTTGTCATCTTTTTTTCTCGTATTTTAAACTTTGAAATAATAAATCGCATTAATGATGTATCTCTCAAAATATTGAATACGTATGTATTTTAGATATTTTATTTCAATAGGTTTTCAAAAAATGGAAATAATTTTTTTTTTATATATATATTTTGAGAAATAAATTTTTTATTTTCCATTTTCAAACATACATTTCTTAAAAAAATATTAAAAGAGAAAAATACGCCATCTTAAATGCAATTTAGTTATTTTTATACAATATTAAAATAAAAAAATATGAATTCAAATTAAATTTTTTTTAAATGGTACTAGGAAAAAAAATGAAGAAGACAAACTATAAAGGTTTTTAAAAATAATTTTAAAATTATTAATTTAATATTGAGATATATTTTAAATCGCATTAAACACTGGAAAAACCGGTTTTTAAAATATTTTAAAATGGTCAATTTTTAAAATTATTCGAAGATTTATGAACATTTATTACACATTTATTAAAGGGCACAAAGGAATTCTATGATTTGCTTGCCTTTTTAAAAAAGTTTGTAGAAAAAAATAAGTGATGGATCATGACTGATGCCTTATGATTAATTTTGAAAGAAGTTTTATTTTTATACCTTAAATTATTCTTAAGACATTATCCTTGCTAAACTAACGTAGCATAAGCATGTAACAGTGAAATTAAACTTAAAAATGTTAAGTTTCTATCCATTTATTTACTCACGAAATTATTTCCAGTTTTTTAACTATTTCAGTTTTATTTTAGGATATGTACCCATATAAAGGTTTACATATACCTAATTAATAGGGCACTCAGTAGTGAAAAAATGATTGAGACCAAATAGCCCGATACAAATAGTCTTAATTATTATTACGTTTATTAGTCTTAATCTTATTTATTATTTTATTAGTCTTAATGAATCAAAATAACAGAACATCTGAAAAGATAAAGAATAACGATAACTCATCCAATGTTATTCAGAATGCTATAAAATTGCTATAATGCTATAAATGAATTTTGTTTTCATTCTCATACGATAACATAAGAACTTGATTATCTGATGAAGATGGCAGTGACTAAACACAAATTAATAATAGCTACTTCAACTTTGAAGACAATTATGAAATTGTGAGTTTTGTGTTCATAAAATAATTTATTAAAAACTATAATTTATCTATTTATACGGAGAAAAAAATTCTTGTAAAATTACAGCACTGGCATACCGCATATATGATATTTATAAATGCTTCATTTGGTAATTTTTTTGTTCATATGGTATCGTTTTACCGAAACTTATGGCTTTAAAAATTTCAGTTCTTATTACCAAACATTTAGTAAAATATACAAAACTGAAAAGTAAATTTAATGGAGTAAATGGTTTTTATGCCCTGCTCTAAGAAATGATGATAAAATTATCAAATTTTGTCACATTTACTAAATTTCATTACGTATTATAACATGATATTGTATGGTTAATTTAATCATTGCTACCGAGCTTTTCGGTGCTCTCATAGAGCCTGAAACATGGTAAATTTAACCACATTCTGGTTGTTTTGACCATATTTTTCTTCTCAGTGTACTAAATATCTTACGTAAAATATTTCCTTAAATTTAAAAATGTACAAGATATAAAATTTCAAATTTAGAATTTTGTTAACGTGATTCCTGAATTGTTTTTGATGTCTGAACTTAAAATTTTTAAATTTTATACACATATCTATACTTTAAACAATTTATAAATAAATGTTCAGATAATGCTTGCTTTAATGATTTTAAATAATACTTGCTTTAAATATTTTTTAATAAATTTTTCATCATATTTCGTATAAAAAATTTTATTTGTTCAGTTTTATATAGCTTTAAAGAATACTGAAAAATATTTTTTCTAAATAATGTTATGAAACAGTTTATACATTGTAGTTTTAACATTTCACCATAATTTAAAACCAGTTTTTCAGAAAATGCAGTTTAACTTACAAATAAACTAATCACTCTTTATAATTCTATGAAACCTTCCTTTTATTTTGATTCATGTTAACTTCCTGAAACATTTAGTTATATGATGACTAGTCAATTTCATCAAATCAATATCGGTCCTCATCAAATCAATATAACCAATTTAATTCATATGATCAACACATATGATTCTTCCACCTTTATAAAATATTTACCGAAAGAAAACAATCGGCAACTAAGATAAATTTGTGAACAATGATAAATCAACTACTTTTTCTTAACCCAATAAAAGCTCCTTTTTTTACTCATTTCATGAAAATACTTGTTAGTTTCATTAATTAAAGTTTAATTTATTCAATCATTCAACATGTAAATTAAATTAGTTGTGATCTTTATCAGGTTTATGATCTATCAAAATAATCATCTAATCAATAATAATCATCTGATCAAAACAATAGAATCCCATCAAAAAAATAGTTTTAACTGGAAGAATAAAAAAAAAATAGACATCTTTGACAGGATCATGAGTAATTAATCAAATCAGATCCTTTTAATTCTTATTCATTAAAATCTTGCTTTTGCTCTGATTCATCGGATAAATATACTTGCGTAGTTACCTTATAACTAAAAACATAAATAAAATCAACGGTGATACTCATCAGATCAATGATCAATTTTAAGAACTTGATTAATCTGATCAAAATATCTGAATTCATCCAAAATAAATCAGTACTGAATAGACGACTTTGATAGAATTATAAATCAGTAATTAAATTTGATTAAAAAAAAACTAAATGTTTTTCATGATCATATAAAAATTTCCTCCTTATTTTGATTCATTTGATGAGAATACTTGCCCATTCATCTGACAACTTATCACGTAAATTAAATCAGTTGTGATCCTCTGCAAATCGATCAGAAATTGAAACAGTTTGATTCATTTGATTAAAACAATTAAACCCATGTAAATTGAATCAGTTGTGATCCTCTGCAAATCAATAATAAATTGAAGCAGTTTTATTCATTTGATTAAAACAATTAAACCCATGTAAATTGAGTTAGCATCAAATGAATCTAAAGAAATAAAACTTTGATAGAATTATGCTTATCAAATAAAATTTTATAAATCAGAGAATTGTCATTCATACTTATGGAAAAATGTGCATTTAATAGAAATACTTGTGCTCTTATCTGATAACTTATCATGTAAATTAAATCAGTTGTGCTCCTCTGTAGATTACTGATAAATTAAAACAATTTGATTCAGCAATTTAAAACATTTGAACCCATGTAAATTGAATCAGTGCCAAATGATTTTTTAAAAAATATAACTTTGATAGGATTATGATTATCTAATAAAATTTGATAAAACATCTAATTTTAATTAATAATCATGTAAAAATTCGGCTTTTGTGTTTATTCATTTGATTAGAATACATGTGCAATCATCTGATAACTGTGTAAATTAAATATTTTTGATCCGCTGCAGATCAATGATAAATTGAAACAATTTAAATCATCTGATTAAAACAATTGAACCCATGTAAATTGAACTAGCCCCAAATGAATCAAAAGAAATATAACTTTGACAGAATTATGATTATCTAAAAAATTTGATAAATCAGCGAATTGTTATTCATAATTGCATAAAAACATGCTTTTTGTTTTGACTCATTTAATGAAAATACTTTTTCTCATCTGATAACTCATCGTGCAAATTAAATCAATTTTGATCCTCTGCAAATTGAAACAATTTGATTCATCTGATTAAAACAATTAAACCCATGTAAATTGAATTAGTACCAAATGAATCAAAAGAAATCTAACTTTGATAGGATTATGAATAACTAGCGAAAGATAATAAACCAATTAATTGTTGTTTATAAGTGCCTTTTGTGTTGATTCATCTGATGATAATACTTCTACGGTTACGTACGATTTCAGTAAGTAAGCTTTTTTATGTCTTATTGAAGAGCACAAATTATCTTTAAATAAGTGCTGAAAATTGAGTTTATTATATTTGTATTTGGTAAATGAAAAGCACTCCAACGCCCATTGGTGAATCATTTTGTCTTTCATTTCCAAAGATTTACACGACATACTCCTGGTCCCTTTATTGATTTGGTATACTGCGCATCTTCTATTGTACACCATCTAAAAGAAAATTACACTCGTAGGAGATGGCAGCAGTACGAAAACGTCGATTGCCTGTTATATCAGCCAATGGGAAACCAGGTTAGAAGCTCGGTCGATAAAGACATCGAAGTGATAGCTGAGTTTTCGCTGCTTTTCCAAATTGAGCGAATTACTCTCTTTTACCAAATTCCAAAATAGAATGGAGGGGGTGAGAGAGGGTGTTTCGAGAGAAAAGTTCCAATTTAATTGGAAAAAGGGGAGAGTTTTAGCCAGAAAATGAGTTTAAGTCTTCTACTTTGAGAAAAATGTTATTGTTTAACAAAGAGAATTTCTCCCAACGAAGTAATTGATGGAAAAAGATGGTCTCTAATCGACAATTGGGAAAAAGAGAGTAAAGTGATTAGTTGAGTTTCGTTGCAATTTCAAAGGAAAAGTTTGCTAAATTAATAATTTTCCGATTTTATGAGGATATTATGAATTATTTCGGTTGGTTTCTTGATAATATATTTAATTGGATAAAACAACTGGAATAAATTTTGTTGCTATTATTAGACCTATTACTTTATTTGTCTGGATAAATTTCTAGAATTTCATGTTATGTAATGTGTTTAATGTGCTCAGTTACGAATGTTTTAAACAATTTCTGTTAATCCAATTCAAGCATGTATGTTGGTTGATTTCATTACATTAAAATAAGAAAGGGGGGAGATTTTGTAAGAAAGTGGTTTTAAGACTTACACTTTGAGAAAAATGTCAGTGTTTAACAAAGAGAATTTCTCTCAACGTTTTCTGGAAAAAGATTATCTTTAATCAAATCTAAGAAATTGAGATTCGAACATTTGAGTTTCATTTCAATTTGAAAAAAACGTTTGCTAAATTATTAATTTTCCGGTTTTATAAGGGCACTTGCCCCCTCCAGTCTACCTTTTTAAATAACTAGAATATCAAGAATTTCGAGATTTATTATCATATAGTCTAAAACCATGATATATACGTAATAGTTAATTGATATTGTCCAAGTGGCAGTGAATTTAATTTTCTCCTCATGAACATTCGCACCTTCTGAGAAATTTTTCAAATGTGATGAAAATGGGTGACGTGGTGAGATTGTTATTAAAATGTTCAGAGCAACGTATCTAACATTTAAACAAAACAAATTTGCAAATTAACTAGATGGATCTTTTGTTAGATAATCAAACATATATCTACAGTTACATATAAAGCAATGAGTAGATGGCATGGAAACTAGACAAGCAATGAATTAATTCCATTTTTCAAACGTTTCTCCCGACTCGTATAATTCGAATATTTTTAGAAATTTTTGGATGATAGTTTGAAATTTCCCTTTTCTCTCACTGTCTGAAATTTAGGACGCTAACATAAATGATTCTGGAGTAATAAGAGAGACAAACAAACTCGTCATTTTATCATTATAGATTATGAATGACTTCGGTTGGTTTCTTGATAATATATTTAATTGGATAAAACATTTGAAATAAATTTCGCTGTTATTTTTACACATTACTTTATTTGTTTGAATGAATTTCCAGATTTTAAGAAGCATTTAGAGCTGTGTTCATTTTCTTTAACACGCTTTTTGATTTGTGTCCATTTTCGTAAACATTCATTTCGAGCTGTTTTCATTTTCTTTACCACGCATTTTGATTTGTGTCCATTATCGTAAACATTCATTTCGAGCTGTGTTCATTTTCTTTACACGCATTTTGATGTGTGTCCATTTTCGTAAACATTCATTTCGAGCTGTGTTCATTTTCTTTAATACGCATTTTGATGTGTGTCCATTTACGTTATCATTCATTTCGAGCTGTGTTCATTTTCTTTAACACGCATTTTAATGTGTACCCATTTTCGTTATCATTCATTTCGAGCTGCGTTCATTTTCTTTAACACGCATTTTGATGTGTGTCCATTTTCGTAAACATTCATTTCGAGCTGTGTTCATTTTCCTTACAAGCATTTTGATTTGTGTCCATTTTCGTAAACATTTATTTCGAGCTGTGTTCGTTTTCCTTAACAGGCATTTTGACTTGTGTCCATTTTCGTAAACATTCATTTCGAGCTGTGTTCATTTTCCTTAACAGGCATTTTGATCTGTGTCCATTTTCGTAAACATTCATTTCGAGCTTCGTGTAGACTTAAAAGACCACGAAGACATTTTTACACGCGTCTGATACGTTATGTCTGATACGTCATCTAATGCATAACTCTGAAAACTAGATACAATGCATCTAATAATAAATACTTAACAGATTAGAAATATAAAGCAGATTACTAAATTAAAAATAGATAATATAGAAATATAAAACCCAAACTCACTTTTAAAAAAATTGATAGCTATATTTTATCAGGTGAAAGTAATACTCGGAAAAAAATTGCAGCTTTTAAATTTTATTTAATGAAAGTGACTGCTGCAAGCGTTTTCATCAAGGAGACAGCGGTGAAGGTCGCGCTATCTTACCGACAGAAATGAAGGAAATACCCATCACGCCTTCGTTATGAAAAAGGTGAAAAAAAGAAATTGACTTATTAAATCTGCAGTTATTTTGGATATAAAAATTCAATTTTAACTTTTATCAACTCATTAGTTTTATAATCTTCAAATATAAATATGATTGAAATACACTTCGAGAGTTCTACGAATCATCGAGCACACACATTCAAAACGTTAATTTAAATAAGTATATTTGTTATATATTTTTATGTCATCGAAAGATAGTTGTCGTCTTACGATTTCTTTATAAATTATTTCATTATATATTAGTTCGATATAAATATTATAGTTCATATATGGCAACATCTTTCCACTTTTACTTATTTCTTTTAATTTTATTTATTATTATTATTGTTTTGTTATCTTCAGCAACAAGTCAAACGATGACTTATAAAATGAAAATCGGAGTAGTGTTAGATTTTTCGACAATAATGAATAAATTATGATTATTTAAAGCAAAAAAATAAATAAATGAAAAAAATATCCAAAAAAGCATTTAAAATTACAATAACTTACAAGCAGTTCAAAATTTGGAGAAGAAAAAATCGAAATACGTTTATAATTGAAAATGGTCTTTCAGCATGTCAAATTTCAACTCAGTAGTTGCATTTTAGCGGGCAGTAGATTATCCAACACGGTATTTTTTTTGCAACTTTTAACAGTTAATAATTCTCTCACAAATAATCGAAATCTTAAATTTTTTCATTCTATGGAACTCTATGTACAGACTTATAAAATCTGTGCATCAGAACAAAATGTAACGTATAGAAACAAATTGAAAAAAACTTGCAAAAAAGCACTCAAGAATGCAAAGTTAAGTTCACAATCAAAAATAGCCCTTTCAGCATGTCATGTGCACAAGTTGCATCCTAAAGAGAGGCCCCGCATAGAAAATTTCCCCTCATTTTTTAATAATTAATGAATCTCAGGCTTTATTTCGAATGTTCATTTCTTTATTCCTTTATACTTATGTAAATTTTTCAACACACCTTCTTCGTTTCATGTCACTCAAATTTACAGTTCTTACGCAGCAGAACAAAATGTAGCGTTAAATTGAACGGTGCTTACAATTTTTCAATATAGAGAGAATATTTGGCTATTTAACAATATTTTTATGTATAATAGATACTTAGAATAGTTAAAAGTTGAGATTTTTATTTAAATCAAATAAAAGGAATGCATACCAGTAATTTTGAAATTCTACGTAATTTTATTATTTAATAAATAATGTAATTTTATTTATTTGAAAATTTTATACGTGAAATTATTTTTTAGCGAGAAAGCTAAAGTTTAGAGTAAATTAACTATATGCTTGACATACTTGACTTTTAATAGTAAAAATGACAAGTTTAAGATGCCAAGCAATAGCTATCCTGATTTTTAAAAGCTAATTATTTCACAAAATATATACATTAGTTTCATGTATAATAGATATTTTAAATATATATTTTATTAGTAGATAGTACTTACTTTAAATTAATAAGATTAATATTTAAAGCAACAGGAAAAGAATTCATTCCAATGATTTTGAGATACCGAGGAATGAAGATACTTTGTATATCATGCTATGATAAGTTTAATAAGAAATTTTTGTTTTGTTTGTTTTCGATAAATTTTAGCTCTTTGCCAATGACAAACTATTACCCGTATCTAACTACTGTTGATACGGGAACTGAGTGTTAACCTAAGGTACTTTTCAATTAGTCTAGTGTGCAAAGAATTATTTTTTTTTTACTTTTCATTTATTTTATTTAATTTTTGTGAACATCCATTTTGTGCAGTGTTTAAAGAAATAAATAAAATTAAAAAACAGCAAAAAAGAAAAAAAATACAAATGAAAAATTGGCCAAAATCTACATTTTCCGGCTATTTTTCGCATCCCCGGTCTAACCGAAAACTACCTAACCTACTTACAAATATTATAAAGGGGCCGGAAAGTAATGTCATTTCGGTGTATTTGATATTTGCTATAAAAATTGTATTTTTAATCAATAATGTAATCACCCTCGTTAGCAACAACCTTTCAATGTTGGATAAAAGATAAATTAAAATGAATCGAAAAAATGAATTGGTTTTTAGGACTAACGAATATTTAATGCGTAGAAACGACATTACTTCCCGGTCCCCCTAATAGATTGTTAATTTAACAGCAGTGTATTATTTGACAGTATTATTCTTAATATCAGTTTCAAAATCTTGTTTTTAAAAAAATTTAAGGACCTGTTCCGACGCTTATCCTCGGTATTAACTACTGTAGATCATTTTGGGACAAAATGATTTTTTATTCGCTTCAGTTTAGGAAAAGAAAACCAAAATCCTAAACTTAAAATTTTATAATATATGAGTAATCTGTACTCTTACATAAGAACTACAATAATACGACTCTGTGAAACTGTTTTAAAGGGTGGGAATTTTCAATATCACAAAACAGTCAGTTGCCGTCTATAATTCTAACTTTCGGTGAATACAGGTAATTAATTATTTTATTTACAAAGCAAAAGATGTATAAAAAGTTAGTTTTAGAAAAGAATTTCCATCACACGTAAGAATTCTTAACGAACAACTTAATAAACTGACAAATATAAATTTTCAGCTATTTGTTCAATCGTATTTTTTATAATCAATAATTAAATTCAAAAAGGGTTTTGGGTTTTCTACATTTTTTATTTTATACTAAAAATAAATTTTTTATTTTAAAATGAGAGATAAAAACGCATTTCTAAACTTTCTTAATGAATCCTAACATAAGCCTAGATATTTTTCACAAATAACTTTTACGATATAATATTTTTTTAAAATTAATTACCCTAATATTTCTCTTAAAAATATATAAGGCCATTAAAACACACTAACCCTTTTTCTACCTATAAATCCGAAGAAAAATATTTTTAATTTAATTTAATTTTTTTTTCCTTTTCTACCAAAAAACACATGCCAACAACAACTTATTTTCTAACAATAAACTCCATTATTTTAAATGTATAAATTCTATGCATTTTCTGAGGAAAATACGAACACAGAATAAAGCGAAATATTTCCCCCTCATGTAACCAGATCCTGTTTGCGACACTCCTAAAAAAAATGATTCACTTGATTAATTATGGGATCGCAAAAATGAATAATGAAGGAAAATAAATAAAAGTAAGAAAAATATTTGAAAAAAGAAAAGGAAAAATTTAAAATCATCGTTGGCGTTCATTTGGCGTCAAACTATGAATGTCTAAAGCATGTTGACTGCTTTTGTAAGTGCCTGATATCTCGAATACGACTGTCTAAGTCACCATAGCAACAGGTGTGGTCCATCCTATCAGAGAAGATGGAGAAGGTAAAGATACAGAAGATGTGGAACGCTTGATCGATTGCGTGGTCCCCATTGGTTGGCGTAAATTTTGAGTATCCAGTGTTAATTTTGGCTTATCTTTGAACTGAAACACGTGCAAAATGTTATGCTGATTGTCAAGAAAGAGGCACTGCGCTCCAGTGCCTTCACTTATTAATTTTTTTGTTGGTTGTATCTAATTTGGTCAAAAGAATGAACTTTTGTATTATTCATGAACTAGAGAGGTATTTACTGGAGATGCTTGTTCTTATGAAATTTATGGGAGGATAAAAAGCAACTGCTTTAAGATTTAAATCAAAGTAGCTTAAAAGAAAAGAGAAGCTAGTTCATGTTACACTTTCGTATTCTCGTAAACACGGATCCGGGTTTAATTAAAATTAATTATGCTTTCTACTAGATAATTATTTTAAGAAAAATCAAAATTTAAAGCTTTTGTCATTTAAATTGAGCTTTATCTGTTTATTACTGATCAATCTAGATTTCAGACGCCGTTCTTGCATAGCATAAGATAACTGGTGCAACTTGCAAAAGTAACATATTTACGCATGCTTTACAAAGAGTTTAATAACTTTTAAGTAATTAAATAATAAGCTAATATATTAACTGCTATTAATAAGTTGACATTCATTAATAGCAGTTAAGTTTAAATTCTATTTATATAACTAAAAAGTGTAATGTTTTATAGGAAACAGTTTTGTATCGCCCTTATTGCTTCAGAAAGGCAATATGTTTTATAAGGAGTTGAATAAATTTCTTCTAATAGAATGAAATCTTTGAATAAAAAGTTGAAATTTATTAATAGCAGAGTTAAGTTCAAATTATATTTATGTAATTAGAAACGGTAATGCTTTATTTGAAAAAATATGTTCTAAACTACCAAAATATGGTAAAATTTACCGTATTTCTGACTCCAAGGGAACACCAAAAAGTTTGATAACTTTCACTGAAGCCCTTTGGTAATGATTTTGATAAAATAAACAATAAAATATGGTTTTATAATATGTGATAAAATTTGATTATTTTATCACAATACCTTAGAGTATGGCATGAAAACTATTTATTCAGTAAAATTTATTTTTCTCTTTTGTATTTTTACTAAAAGTGTGGTGATAAGAGCTATAATTTTGAGAATAAGGTAAACCTTTACCATATGAGAGAAAAAGTACAAATAAATACCATATATATTTTAGCTTCATCAACCGGAATTATTATTTTTTACTTGAAATGCCATTACAAGTAGTGTGGTAATTTTACCATATTTTTTTTTTCCTCCCTGTACAAGTGAGTGACACTTATAAGGTACTAAATTAAGCAATATTACCATTCAGGTTGAAGCATAGTAGCATAATTAAGAATCTTATAGCAATCCTATTTTAATCGTATATTTTTTAATCACAAATATTTAAAGGTTGTATCTTAATGTTGGTTAGTTAGTTGTAGGTTACTGGCGCAAGAGCCCAAAACATTACACCGGACCTAGCACTAAATCTTGACGATCCTTCAAAATAATGCACGTTACAAATTTGATACAACACTTATACCTGTAACGTGCTAAATTAAGCAATGTTTCCATTCAAGTTGAACCATAGTAACATACTCGTAATTACGAATATTATACTAACAGACTAGCACAGTAACAGCCTACCATAGTAACATTATTTATTTTATTTTATAACTGGCGTTGAACAGCCACCCAAATTGTTGAGTTTACGAGTGTCAACGTTCCACTCCATAGTCTTGAAATTTTGAACCCAACCCAGAAGACAAAGGGTCTCCTGGGTCAAGCATTAGGACAAATTAACCTTCGTGAAGGATGATTTTTTTTTGCGGAACTGACCCGTATTTGCGTTATATGGAGGCAAAAACTCATGAAAACTTCCCACTGTTAGTCCGACAGCAAGGCAATTTGAACCCATATTCTCTCGACCACTGATGATACCGTCAGCACTGTGGTCGATACGAGCCAGGAGCAGAATTCGTATCAACCAGCCATCACTGGTATTCGAACCTGGGGCACCTCATTGGCAGAGAAACGCTCCATCAGCTGAGCCACCGAGGCTCTAATTTGAATGATTGTTTGGTTCAACGCAGTCCAAAATTTCTAGTAGTGTATAGAATAGTGATATAGTTTAGAACTATCGCCTTCCAATGAAATAAACCGGGTTCAAATCTCAGGGATGGCTGGTCAATACGAATTTCGTATCCGTTTTGCCCCGACCACAGTGCTGACATGAAATATCCTCAGTGGTAGACTGATCATGGGTTGAGTCCCCTTGCCGTGAAGCTAACTGTGAGAGGTTTCCGTGGTTTTCCTCGCCATATAACACAAATGCGGATGAGTTCCATCAAAAAAATCCTCCACGAAGGTAAATTTCTCCTAATGCTTGATCCCAGAATTCCCTTGTCTTCTGGATAGAGTTCAAAATTATAAGGCTACGAAATTGAACATCAGTAGTCATAAAATCAAAATTGGGTCTGCTGTTCAACGACGATTATAAATATAAATATAAATTATCAAGCGAAGTACAGCTCTCCACATAATAAGTAAATACATAACTCTGTGAATATATATTTATTTAAAAGCATTTCTTTATTTGCTATTATTTTATAAAATCTTTTTGAATTGTTTTAAAAACAAGTCTAAAGCAGGCTTATAAAATTTTAAGTTTACTGGGAAAATTGTAACAAATTGCTTTTGAGATAAAAAAAAATAAACAAAATATACTGAAAAAAAATTTCGGATCAAATTACTGTATGAAGTACCGTAACTTTGGTTGCATCATCCGTAAGATCCATTTTATCGTAAAATCCATGCTTTCCGTAAAATATTATACCGTATTTTTTACAGTAATACTTATTTAATTAGAGCAATTCAGTGATTTTACGATAATTATGACCATAATAATTGCGACAAATCAGATTTTCGGCTCCGTAACATGTTCTGGTAAAAATGGAACAGCGTGCCGGTACTTTTTACCGTAATTTGATCCAGAAATTTTTACAGTGTACCTCTGCAAAATTACTGAGATGTTCGCTTTACAATTTTTTTGTGTTTTTTTCCCTAGATTTAATGTTGATGATGGGAAAAAAAGGGCGTGCGTTCCCTTTAACCCACACATTTTAAATAGAAAAAAATTGCTCATTTTATTTATTTACTTATTTTCTGTTAACACTAACCCATATTTTAACAAATATAATGATAAACATATCCAATTATCACTTTTTTCCACATACCTTCTTCTACTTTAGCCAAAGCAGAGAAAAAAAAGGTAAAAAAAAAGCGTTTCCCTTTAGTTACGCTTTAATTCACGTGCGAAATGCTTTTAAAACTGTTAAAAATAATAATTGACTTTTTTTATCGAAACTCAATCCCATCTAGCGGTACATATTGCTCAATTACTGAAATAACTATATTTTTTTCTAATAAACTCCATTTTTTTAAAAACAGAAGCCAAATTCGAAACACCTTTTATGTTTCCGGTACTCTTTGACGTTGAAGACCCCATCTTATCACTTACATCGGATCAGACCCTCCAAAGAAGGGGTGCATAGAAGCAAAAAAGAACAGAGAGATGAATTCCTGAGTAAAAAGTATGATAGGGTGCACATTCTTTTGCATGTAAGGGATGGATTCGGAGATACAACGGTTCTTTTGAGCATGCTTTGGATGGAGACGACAGTCAGTAAAATTTGATCTGAGAGGAAGATAATGTATCACGTTATCTTTTTCCTCTCTTCCCCCTCCTCCTCTGATCTCGTGAAAGGGGTGCTCAGATCCGTGAGAGGGACGTATCGAGATGGAGTGTGAGGAAAGGAAAATTTTTATAAAATGAGTTGTGAAGTTTTTTTTTTATGAACATTTTTTTTTTGTTCACTTATGATTTTAATTTATCAATTAATTGCCTAGTTTTAGAAGGAAATGTGATATGGTTGATAAACAATAAAATTAGGCTGATAAACAGTAAAATAAGGTTGAAAAACAATAAAATTTGAGTGTGGTTACTTCGAATTTAAAAATCAACATTTTCTAAAAAGAAAGAATAAACAGGAAAAAATTAAGTTTTACCAATAATCTATTAACGATTATCACCTTCGCAAATTATTAATTGGATAAGTAATAAAAGGAATTTAGTTATTTTGGCTTGTAATAAATTCTCTTTGTTTTTATTTTTGTTAACTTACTTTTAGAAGGAAATGTAAAGTGGATCCGTAGGAAAAATGGTTAAATAAAAAAAATTTTAATTGTTATTTTATCCTATTCAAACAAAATAGCCAAATAACCGTAAACAAGATGGTATTCAAACTGTTAATCGGGAGAAAAACCTTTTATTAACTGTTTTCACCTAATACGGTTAAACAACCAGGATTTAAGGCACCAACTAGGTCCACCTAATGAAGCCACTTAGTTACTTGCAGTTGGGTACTAGCCGAGAGAGTAAATTGGTGAATCTTTTGACCGACAAAACGGGGGTTCAAGTTCCAGCGTTGACTCCACAATATTTCCCCCATTTTCTTCAACATATAAAAAGTATAACATAAAGATTCTAGTGTCCTGCACTTCCCAATTTGTAACCCTGGACTACTAGAATACTCATGCATAAATGACAGCAAATTAAACGAACTTGACACACGCTGCTTGAAAAATTCTAATATTTACCATCTTTTACGATAGATGAAACAACCGGGTAAACTAATTAAACCACATTCCATGATTGATAAATCACAACTCAAGCACAACCAAAATTCAAAGCCCATTATCTAACGTAAAGCCAATCTCTTTTTTATGGCTTTTATACCATGCCAGTAGTAAATTATTAAAAACGGTTGTTGTAAACGGTTTCAAAACCATAATGGTAAAAGATATTCTTTACAGTAAACTCAACGGTAAATTGGATGGACAGACGGCCTCCGATTATTTTACCGTAATTTTGGAATGAAACTTTTAACAGTGTAGTTTTATAACAAAATGTGACATAGTTAAAACAAATTACGCTGATAAACAATAAAATTTAATTTAATATAATTGTTTCAAAATAATTAAAAAAAACTATATTTTATGAAAGGAAAGAATAAATTGGTCCAAATTACATTATACCAATAATCAATTTTCTTATTTATATTGCTAAATTATAAGTTGGTGACCTTTATTCATTTTTTTCAAGACTTTATTGCTTAAAAATTTATAACATACGAAATGAATTTTGAAAATTTGTTTTCATAAATCCTCCATATTTTTATTTTTTTTCTACTCTTATAATTTCAACATATAAATTAATTGCTTGATTGTGTATATATATATATATATATATATATATATATATATATATATATATATATATATATATATATATATATATATATATATATATATATATATATATATATATATATATATATATATATATATATATATATTAATTGAATTGTTTGTAAAAGAAATGCTGTAAGGCATCCTGATTTAAAAATAAAATTAGGTTTACAAACAACAAAATTTAATTGAATATAGTAGGTTCAAATTTAAAATAGCATTTTATTAAAAAAAAGGAGAAATAGAACAAAATTATATTATTTTATTAATGTATTTATCATTATTACATTAGCAGATTAGAATAAAATGAAGACGGTTATTCATTTTGTCATGAATATATTGCTAAGAAGTTTGTTACTAACGAATTAAATTTTGCTATTTTGCTTGTAATAAATCCACCACATTTTTATTTCATAAATATTATTTCATTCATTCATTTTATTTTATTTTCATTTTATTCATTTTATTTTATTTCATTCATGAATCGATTGCCCGATTTGCGAAGGAGATGGGGCATGGCATCACCATTGAAAAATAAAATTAAGTAGATAGACAATAAAATTTAGAAATTTCTCTAACAAGCAGAATAAATTTTGCCATTTTGTCTATTAGAAATCCTACACATAAATTAATTCCCTAGTTTGCCAAGGAAATGCTACATTCACATTTAAAAATAAAACTAGGTTGATAAAGAATAATATTTAATTGAAATCAGCCATTTAAATTTTTAAAAATGTCATTCTATGAACAGAATAAAAAGAATAAAATTACGTTTCATCTCAAGCATATTTATCTTTATTAAAATAGTAAGTTAGAATAAAATACAGAGAATAAATATTTAATGTCAAAATGGATTATTAAAAAAAATACAAACAAAATTAATAAGCTAGTCTGTTTGATGTAGCGCTTTATTCTAGAAGTAAAAGAGGTTTGGAGCACTTTTACAGTAATATTGAATATTGCAACAACATTATAGTTTTTGTTACATTCCCAATGTGCTTAAAGCTCTGCAGCAAAATAATTCATAATCTGCTTCAACTGTTTAAAATAATGCGTTTTGGAATAAACCATCGACAGGGTATATTATCTTTAATTAGAAATAAAAAAATATGATTTAATAAGAAGTGTTTTGAATTAAAACATAAGAAATGCTTTATTTGAAAAATTGATTAAGTCCACTTTCAGAGTTTTGGGAATATTAATTTTAAGATAATGTTCAAATTCTAAAAAAAATTATTATTAAAAACAAATTTCTCTACACACAATGTGGTGAGCATCAAATTTAGGATTTTGAATTAAGAAATGGTAATTCTTGAATTGCAATAAATTTTCAATATTTAAAACTATTCTAAATTGAACAACACTTTACTTAATTAAAGTTTAAATACAGCAAAATTTCGTTTTTACGTGAAGTTGTTAATGTGATATAGGAATAACGTGTGTCATATTAATACTACATTAGCAAATTAGAAATAGTAAATTAAAGAGGCATTTACCCATTTTTGTCCTGATGCTTTTCTCAAATAATATTCTCTGTGTAAATTTTATATCACATTTTTACCTGATAAAAAATTGCACATTTGAGAAAAGGGCACTTTTTAAATCTTGAGTTCCAAGAATTAACTGTCGTTGGAGTGCCTTTGTAAGATTTCGGAATTAATTGTTCATTTGAACTGTTTGTTTAAAACTTATTTGACTCAAAAATTTTGCGAAAAGGAAAGAAGAGAATTAATTTTGCTAAAATGGAAGCTCCGCGTGGTATAACATTTCTGGTAAAGGAAAGAAAGACATAATTCTGGTAATAAAGCTAAAATCTGCAATAAAATTCTGGTAAAATTACTGTACTGTATGGTAATTACATTTCGAATAATAGAGAGAAAAAAATAATTCTAGTCATGAAAAACAATATATGCGGTATTTAAACCCGTCATACGGTAATTTTTCCTCATGTAGCGGTTTTCCAAAAATTCTGGTTTTGAAATTTATATTTCCTGTTACCACACATTTAGTAAAATATAACAAATTGAAAAGTAAATTTAACCGAATAAACAATTTTTATGTCAGGCTCTAAAGTATCATGATAAACTTACCAAATTTTTGCATATTTACCAAATTTTATCACATGCAATTATACAAAAATCGTGACCAAAGTACATCGTAAAAATTACTGAGTTTCTGCTTTCATATAGAGCCAAAAACACGGAAACATTTGCCATATTATGTTACTTTTGACCATACCTTTTTCTCAGTGTAAAATAAATAAAATTATAAAGTATTGTTTTCAATTTTATAACCTAAAAATTTAGCTGTAGATTATTTAGTTGCATTATCGCGCTGATATGTTTAGGCATTTTATCATTAGACGTTTAATTTCATCAACGAAATCAGTGCATTTGTTGGAATTTTATAGGAAATCAAGAAGTGAATAATTTAGAGGATATAAAAATTTGTATCATTTAAAAAAAAAATAAGTAAAAAATAAAATTAAAAAAAAACATTATTCATAGGAGATGAAAGAAAATACATCAATTGGTATTTTAATTTGGATAAATTTTTCGTAGGTTTTTGAAAGAATTTAATATTAAAACTGTTCAATCAAACTTGCAGTTTTCTGTTTTACAAAAAGCTAACATTACTAAGAACGAGCATAAAAAAAATAATTTTCATATTATAAATAATAAGTACTGCAATTGCAATAAGCTTTATTTTACAAAAAATCACATCTACAAAATATATATTAAGCTAAAAAAATATTTGCAGGAGAAAGGTTTGCCTGAAAAAAACTTCTTGTTAAGGGCAAGGCCCACCCTGCGCTGTCGAGCCATTGTTGATGATTGATCGATAAAAAAATATTTGAAATCTTTAAAATTAGGTTTACGCTTCAAGAATAAAATACTTTGGTAGACCATATTTAATAAAAATACTTATATGCGCACATTAAAATGCTTTTAAATATGAATTAAAATGAGAAATGTATACACATTTAAAATGCACATTTAAATATTTCATATTAGTTATATTGTGAATAAATAATAAATTTTATAATTTATTTACAGTTAACTGATCAATTATGAATTGTTATTAATTATTATTTAATATTCATAATTTTATTATTAAATAGATTCAAGCCACAAAGTTTTTGATGATCTTGATTTTTTTTAAAAAAATAAGGAAGTTTATTATCTATTAAATGCTGGAAAAAAATGGTGTTTTTCTTCGTAACTCGAGATCGGAAAGTTTTAGAAAATTTATGATAAATGTATTAAGTCAAATATTTAAGTTACAAAAATAAAATAACTTTTTTTTGAATCCATGTTTGCATATTAGAGTTGAATCATAAAATATTTAGTTACATTTAACTAAAATAAATTTTCACTGAAATTTAAAAGAAGATTAATTTCTTTCCTCACAGCAAACTATCATATAGAATTAGGCAAGGCAACAAAGTAAGAGACAATTCGCTTCGTGTCAATTGTTTGTTGACAATTAATTGTTTGTAGGTATTTATGTGGATATGAATAAAATTACTTAGTTAATTCGCATTTTTAATGTCTCATTCATAAATGCGTAGATATATTTACGAAAGAATGTTTTGATAAATATACTAATTTCCTACAACATCTACAGGGCAAAGCCGTTAAATCAAACTACACCATTGATGAAGTAACAATCAAAAGTAAAAACTAAAGAATAATCCTTAACTAAAGTTTCTTATATAACAACTTGCAAACCGACAACACAAAGCAGCTTTTTCTTACATCATAACCCACATATTTCGATCTCAAGGTTGGTGTGAATCTTTCTTAAATCGCTTATTTTTAATGTAAAATAAAAAACTACACAAATAGAACAGTGTCACGTGATTTCGTCGCATTTCAAATGGATTATCCAAAACCTCACAGACTTCTGCGTGTTGGTTGACACATCGACGAGATAAAATTAGCACTACTAATATCAACTTGACCACTGTCATGGATTAAAGTTTCAAAACCTTTATCTTCCTTTGTCTCATTTGGAAATTCTCTAGACTTGAGGTAAGAAAAAAAAAATTTCAAGGTAAAAGCATATGGCCTGCTATGCAGACAAGATCAAAATCGAAGATCTTTGAGCTATCCAAGAGTCTGGTGGTCCTCGCTAGATCTCTTGCCGAAGTAAAGAGTCGACGACATCTAAACAAGTGACAGGTGTCTGGAATGCACAGATCACTTGCGCTTCATCAATTCGAGATAAGTGAGGCGCATCTTAGGTCAGGATTAAAAAAGTTTTTTTTTTCCGCGTTCGTCAAAGTAACATATTAGGCGACAAATAGATCATTGAGTAATATGGCTTAATAGAATGAAAATAAAATGTTACCACCAAGGTTAATAACTTAAAATTTAGCATGAATTAATTTAATATGTGCATTGGAATCCATATCTCAAAGACAGACATGGACATCATTCACGGAAATATCAGTCATGACACTGACTATAGTCAGAATAAATTTACTATGAAGGATATGCAAATTTAGTCATTATTCATTACGTAAATTTATGCAAATTTTTGAATAATGATTGATGAATAAATTCATTAGCTTTGACTAATTTTTCTGAATAAGTTTTTGAATAATCGGAGAAAAATGTAAATATTAATTCATTTTCATTGAAATTTTGGCACCGATTATAGTTATCGATTATGAATCTAATTAATTGCATATAAATTTTACATAGTAATTAGCTACTTGTAATCATCACAAGATATCACGAAACAAATAATCATAATTTCTCATTACATGAAATTATGAATACTTGTAATCACAGTAAAAAAGTTATTACAAATAATCATCATTATAAGTTATTAAGTAATCGTGATTAAAAGTAATCGTGACAACTTGTAATCATAAAGCACGATTATAAATAATGCCAATTCTTAGTAATCATAGTTTAACAATTACGAGTAATCTTTAATGCAAGTGACTGCAATATACGATTATAACACAGTTAAATGTTATCACAAATTCATGTCTGATTGATTACATTGTAATCGGAATTGTAAGTAATTTATTACAATGCGTGAATTGCATATATAAATAAATTATATTGTTTGGTTTACTAAGTGATTGTATTCACATACTAACACCAGCACATAAATATGCTGTATATAACAATTTGATTATTTTAAGTTTTATCTATTAGTGCCCGCTATTATGTAGCTATTTTTATTTTCATGCCAATCTTAAGAGTAGTTTTTTGCAATGTCACAAAGAGAGAGCATTGGTTTGTTTATTTTTAAGTCAGAGAGTATTCTGGTAATCACAATTGTAAGAATTTTTTTTTCTGAGAATTTCATCTTTTAATAAATTACTTGATATTTTGATTAGTTCCTCTTGATTTTGAAGTTTTTTTCCGATTTTTTTAATTAGTTTTAACTAAGCAAAAAAAATCGAACAGCAATTTTTTAGCAATTGTCAACTCAACGCAAAAATGCAATAAAAAAATTTTTAAATTTTAAATTGGACATTATTGGATTAAATTATTTTCAAACAAAAGAAATCCAATTATTTAACAATTTTATACACAACTTAACTGTAAGTAAATTAATGCATAACTCAGCCATTTAATGCTAATATATTATAATAAAGAGAAGAAGAAAAAAACAATTTATTTTCAAATAAAAAGAAGGAAAAATCATTTTTTTAGAATATAAATTTTTCCAAATATTTTCATGGTATTCATTTTAAACCTTCAAAATATTGTTTAGAAATTGGGAACTTGAGCACTAATGGGATAAAATTAGTAGTTAGAAACTAAAGTTATCTCAAAGAATAAAAATAATTCAAAGACAATTGAACTTAATTTAAGTAAACGCATGCTTCAGCTAGTTTCACTAAATATTACTTAGCCATTTATATATTTTATTTTAGAAAATAAGTTTTCTTGAAATTACTCATAATTTTTTTTTCAGCACTTTGAATCGGGGTTTTTTTTCCGATTATTTTCAAATAAAGCAGAAAAAATATCCCTTAGTTGGACAGGAATTTTGCTATTTTGACGATATTCAACATATTATTAGAAAATCGTGAATTAGGCACTAATGAAATAAAATTATTTGGAAATTAAATTCATCTCAAATAATAAAAATTCAGTTTATTATTTTCAAATATAATTGAACTGAAAAGTAAACACATATCTCAACTATTTTCACTTAAGCAATTTTCACATTATTTTCACTAACTTCATTATCGAGAAAAGAAGCAAAAACTTCTCAACTTACAAACGAGGACAGTAACAATTTATTTAACACAGGTAAGAGAAAAGAAAGAAAGAAGAGAAGAAATGAAAGCAACAGCAAAAGAAGAAAAAATCGTTGCAAACAATTTCTCATTTCTTCTTCCAAAGAAGGACAAAACACTCTGCAGATTAACTGACATTCAATTTTAATCCGCTTACGAGTTCTGCTAAAAACGATATTTTGGCAGAGTCGAAAAGGCTTCATTAGTTAAGAAAAATGTCAGCAAATCTTGTTCATAAATGGTTCGAAAATGTCCACAAATGGTTTATTAATAGACATATTTGATATTCAGATAAATTTAAATAACTGAATATCAAATATATCTGAATTAAAAATTAGTAATAAACCCTTCCTTTAGAAGAAAATAATCAAGACTAAATTAGTAAATACTTATCTCAACTATTTTCACCTAAGCAATTTTCACATTATTTTCACTAACTTCATTATTAAAAAAAGAAACAAACACTTCTCAACTTACAAACGAGGACAGTAACAATTTATTTAACACGGATAAGAGAAAAGAAAGAAAGAAGAGAAAGAAATGAAAGCAATGCAAAGAAGAAGAAAAAAAGCGTTGCAAGCAATTTCTTCTTTCTTCTTCCAAAGAAGGACAAAACACTCTGCAGATTAACTGACATTCAATTTTAATCCGCTTACGAGTTCTGCTAAAAACGATATTTTGGTAAAGTCGAAAAGGCTTCGTTAGTTAAGAAAAATGTAAGCAAATCTTGTTCATAAATGGTTTAAAAATGTCCACAAATGGTTTATTATTAGACATATTTGATATTCAGATATATTTAAATAACTGAATATCAAATATATCTGAATCAACAATTAGTAATAAACCCTTCCTTTAGAAAAAAATAATCAAGACTTTTTAAAGTCATTTGTTTATTTTTTTCTGCAAATAAAATTTCGAGAAATTGTTTATTATTTTAGTGGTTTTTGAAATCATTTTGCATTGAGTCTTATAAATTGTACGATTTTCTTCTTCGATTCTTTTCAAATACAGCAGAAAGAAATCCAATTGTTAGACAGCAATATTTTTGAGTTATTTTCAGCTATTTTAATGACATTCATATTTATAAGCTTGAAATATTGTTAGAAAATTGTGAGTTAAGCACAAATGGGATAAAATTATTTATAAATTAAATTTATCACAAACGATGCAAATTCATTTAAAAAGTTTGAAATATATTTCAGCTTTAAATAAGTAAACACCTATCTCAGTTATTTTCACTAAAGCATGCGCATTATTATCGAGAAAAGAAACAAAAATAAACTTCTCAACTTACAAACGAGGACAGTAGCAATTCATTTAACACAGGTAAGAAAAAAGAAAGGAAGAACAGAAAGAAGTGAAAGAAATGCAGAAACAATTCGTTCTAAAAAAAAGTTCTCTTTCTTCTTCCAAAGAAAGGCGAAACACTCGGCATATTAACTGAGGTTCGATTTTAGCAACTAACAAGTTATGCTAAAAAAGATACCTTTGCAGAGTCGAAAAGGCTTCGTTAGTTAAGAAAAATATCCATAAATCTTATTCATAAATGGCTTAAAAACGCCCATAAATGATTTGTTTCAATATTTCTGAATATCAAATATGTTTGAATTAGCAATTTGTAATTAACCCTTTTTCTATACATTCAAGTCCTACTCAAAAATGGCTTTCAGCAATATCTAAAAGAAAATTATCCATATTGTTTAAAATTTTTTTAATTTATTTGCTCATTCAAAAAATTATTTATTTATTTGCTTTTCTTTGGAAGAAGATAGAGAACTTTTTTTGGAACGAATTGTTTTTGCATTTCTTTTATTTATTTCTGTTCTTCCTTTCTTTTTTCTTACCTGTGTTAAATGAATTGCTACTGTCCTCGTTTGCAAGTTCATCCAGCAAATTAGTTTTCTTGAAATTGCTTATGATTTTAGATTATTGTGGCTTTTTTTAAGCATTTTGCATTGAGCCTTTTAAATTTACATTCTTTTACTGATTTTTTTACAGATTCTTATCAAATACGGCAGTAAAAAAATTGCTATTGTTAGACAGCAATGTTTTTTGTTATTTTAAGCTATTTTGACAACATTCATTTATAATAGTTGAAATATTGTTCGAAAATTGCGAGTTAAGCATTAATGGGATAAAATTATTCGCAAAATAAATTTATCACAAACGATGCAAATTCATTTAAAAAACTTCAAATACAATTGAACATTAAATAAGTAAACACATATCTCAGCTATTTTCACTAAAGCCATGCACATCATTATCGAGAGAAGAAACAAAAATAAACTTCTCAACTTACAAACGAGGACAGTAACAATTTATTTAACACAGGTAAGAAAAAAGAAAGAAAGAAGAGAAAGAAATGAAAGCAATGCAAAAACAATTCGTTGCAAACAAGTTCTCTTTCTTCTTCCAAAGAAGGGCGAAACACTCTGCAGATTAACTGAGATTAGATTTTAGCAGCTAAACGATACCTTTACAGAGTCGGAAAGGCTTCGTTAGGTGAGAAAAATGTCCATAAATAAAGGGCTTGTTTCATAAAGCGACAAATATAGCTGAATCGTCATTAAGTGAAATTCGAGTTAGGATGGGTGGTGCTCTTCTTGACAAGCGGAATAAGAACATTTAGAAGTAAACTGGAATTGAAAGAACTTGTTCTTTTAAAAAAAATGTTTCTTTTTTGTTTAATTTACTTTAGAAATCTTTGTTCTGGGCAATTATTCCATTTGATTCATTATTTCAAACTTTTAAGGCAGAAACTGAGTAATTTTGCAGCAGTGATCTGCAATATATCGCTAGAAATTATCGATATATATATATATATATATATATATATATATATATATATATATATATATATATATATATATATATATATATATATATATGAAAGGGTAGCAGTCATGGTGAGTGATGTTAGGCCACGCAGATAGCAGTTGGAAGGCAAAACATATTTTATTAACTTCACATAGTATATTTAAGACATTTTCTAGCAAAGGCGGAGCTCAAATTCGCACTCAAAAACTGTGTGCTTAAGTTTTTATCTTAGGGAAAGTAGCAAAGGAATTTCCCTCTATTTTGTTATATTTGAGGGGAAAAGGGAAGTGATAAGGATTACTATTGGTTTATGAAAGAAATCGCGCGTTCCCACACAAAGCAAGGGAAATATGTCCTGCTCTTAATTAAATGCATAGTTGAGCCAAAAATAGATTTAAGAACAGGATGTGGCTTTTAAAAGTGTGAGAAAGTATTTCAAATAGAATAATTAATTAGGAATAAAGTAGGAGTTGTTTTATAGCAAAGAAACTAACATAAAAAGATTAATAGAAGCTTTTTATGTTACATCCCCCCTCGCCGAAAAATTTTATCTAACATCAATAAATTTTAAAAATTATCCCTTTGCAAAACTTTCCTTATGATGACACAATTAAAAAAATTAATACTAATATTTGTAATATCAACAAGATATAAAGTGACATGAATTATAAAAAAAAAACAACACATTTGCACACTATGTAAAAAAAATTTTCATACAGTGTTAGAGGAAGAAAAAAATTAAGTAGCGCTACTATCGAAATGAAGTGTTAGATCTCCATTTTCAAAAAATTGTTTGTGATTAAGTTTTTTCAGTCCTTCTTTTTAATCACAGTAAATAAAGTTATTCCTCATACTAACACAATTAAAATAAACTTTTCACTTAAGACAAGAAAATCTATAAAAATTTCCTAAAAGATGTAAATATTCATATTCAATAACAAGAAAGATACAAAAATATGAAAATGCAAGTGATATGAGATATAAAAATACAAATTGACACTTTTTATCAAAAAAATTTTCAATATAAAATGTAAAAAATTTTTTGACACAATGGTCTTTAATCTGAAGTTTAAAAAAAAAAGGGGTCCACATGTTCCATTGAACTGTATTATTGTCATATTTGGTATTTAATTTTATTTTCATGAAACAAAAAAAAATTGACACTGGTAAATTTGATGGTTATTTTACCCTTTGAGGTTAAATTTTTATTGTCTCTATAAACTATTTATTTTTAGCAAAAATATCTGAAAAATTTCTTAAAATCCCTGAAGATGGAAATTTTTTTCATTATCTTGAATTTGCATAATTCCGTCAACATGATTTTGACAATGCGGCCCCACATTATCACAATCAGTCTCAAGAACACTTGAAAATTCAAAATTATTTTCAGTTTTGCTATTTGAATCCTTATTTTTAATTCTATTTTTTATTTTATTTTTCTTTAAACTCACTTTGTTAACATTTTTCTTTTTACTATTCTTCTTTTTTTTTTATGCCCAAATTTTTATTTTCTTCCTTTCTTTTTGTTTTTCTTAGATTTGAAATTTTTTTTTTCTTTTCTATCTGCTTTCTTTTTTGGTTTTTTTTTATTGCAAACATTAACCAGGATTTCAGGAAAAAAAATGTGTGAGAACAAATTGCTTTTACAATCAGAAAAGGTGATCAGTCTTCTCAGAATTTACATTACAACCCGTTTAACACAATTCATTATTAATTGAAATCCAAAACAAAGCTTTCAAATTCAATATGGTATTAGGTAAATCAGTTTTTTAAAATTTGACTGACCTAGCTATTTTCCTTATTTTTAATTTGAAGTGCAAGTTAGGTTAATTTGCAAATTACTTTTTGTTTGTTTTCATTTATCTTTTTTTTTTCTTTTTGGACACATAACTTTTCTAAAATATTTGTTGGGTTTACTTTTAAAGTACCACCTGTGTTAGTATTTAACAAGATAGTTTTCTTAGTCACCATCGGGTAGTTGTTACTTTTATTATTTTTATTTTGAATGTATTTTGAGTGTATCCGGATACTATTCATTGTCAATTTGTGGTTTGGTCACTTTATGTTGGATTTGACTCTTTCTCTAATAAATTTGATCTGTTAATGGAAATGCCTGAACCTTCTCTGAGTCTAACTTCATTTAAATTCTAATTTTGAAAAATTTTGTATTGATTTTCAAAATTATTTGTTGCACTATTTTTGATTACCATCTTTAATTTGTAATTTTTGCCACTCCGCATTCAAATAACCAAAATAAATTTCATTAACTAAATATAACATTTAAAAGAAAAAAAAGTTCAATTTATGAATAGCACATATTTTGCTTTTTTAAACACCATAATAAAATAAAAATTTAAATTTTACTTCTACAATCAATATAATATACACTGTGATATATAATGCAATATAAAAAGTGATTCCTTAAATAATAATTAAAACTATAATCATACTGAATCATAAGTGGAAGAAAAAAATATGTGATAGCACTAAATTTTAATATCATTATTTAATTTAAACAAATAATATTATAAACCATTGAATAATAGCATCAATAAATGGAACTATTATCAAAATATAAATATTAATAGATAAATATAATATTACCGGAATAAATATTTGGAACAATAAACATAAAATTATATGTTCTTATTTCAATATATGAGCGTAAATGATTCAAAAGTATTCACGTTTAAAAACTTAAAACTTTTGAGAGTAAATACCAATCACATCTGTAATTAATCACCAATAAATCACTTCTCATATTTGATGAATCACGCGCACACGCGAGCGGAATCATAGCTACCACTTGAGATCACATTTTTGGTCATCTTCCGTTCAAGGAAACACAGAAGAACACTCGAGAAAATCGCCAGAAAACGAAATCAATTCGATCATATGCTGAACCTTTATCAATCCTCAATGAGACCGACAAGCAGCAAGCAAGTAGGGCAACACAGCAAGCACTTGCTGTAAATCCGCAAGAAGCTAATTGTTGATGGTAACACACGGTAGGCGAAAACGAAACCAAAACAGCGAAGACATCAATTCTTTAACGGCGATTCCGGTACAACGGTGTAGAGGCAACGTCTGGACCCATTATGAAGGAAAGTCCCGAAATTCTCATTCTTTTAGTCAGGATATCTGTTTCACGAGCAACGCCGGCATCTCCTAAAACTTCATTCGATTATTTTCTTTCCTTTTATATTTATATATTTTTTACTTATTTGAAAAAAGCATTTTTTTTTTTTTTTAATGGAGCCAGTGGAAAAAAAAAGTGCCAAACCAACTGCAAAATTTATCCTGCTAGGCTTGAAAGGGTAGCAGTCATGGTGAGTGATGTTAGGCCACGCAGATAGCAGTTGGAAGGCAAAACATATTTTATTAACTTCACATAGTATATTTAAGACATTTTCTAGCAAAGGCGGAGCTCAAATTCGCACTCAAAAACTGTGTGCTTAAGTTTTTATCTTAGGGAAAGTAGCAAAGGAATTTCCCTCTATTTTGTTATATTTGAGGGGAAAAGGGAAGTGATAAGGATTACTATTGGTTTATGAAAGAAATCGCGCGTTCCCACACAAAGCAAGGGAAATATGTCCTGCTCTTAATTAAATGCATAGTTGAGCCAAAAATAGATTTAAGAACAGGATGTGGCTTTTAAAAGTGTGAGAAAGTATTTCAAATAGAATAATTAATTAGGAATAAAGTAGGAGTTGTTTTATAGCAAAGAAACTAACATAAAAAGATTAATAGAAGCTTTTTATGTTACATATATATATATATATATATATATATATATATATATATATATATATATATATAAGTTCAAAATGAAGAAAAAAACAAAGAAAAATTATAGACATATGAAAAAAAGGGGGTGGGAAATAATAAGTAAAAAAACAACAAGCAATATTTTATTTAAAAAAAAAAAAAAAAAAAAAAAAAAAAAGTGAAATGTTAATTAAAAAACCGGAAAAAAGCCGGAAAAAAAAAAGATATAATCTTTTCTTCAGCCCACACGATTATATCCGCAAAACAGAGTGCTTTCTGATATTGTATCAATAAAGCCAAAGCAAAATATATTAATACAATAGTGTGAGGAGCACTCAAAAAAAAAAATTTTTTTTAAAAATAACTACATAAAAATAGATCATAAAAAGTAAATATAACATGTAAAAACAGATAATAAAATAAAATAAAAAGAAAAAATAAAATAAAAATAAAAAAATAAAAAACATTAAAAAGGGGGGACTATAAAGCGAGTAGCAAAATCATAACAACTTACATGGACAGTTATTTTTCAAGAATGATTTAGAAATGTTTTCGCAGAAAGATTGCCAGATTACAAAATATGAAAACAAAAGATGAAAACAAAAGCGCAAACCGAGTGTAACAAAAGGGTTCTAAAGTGTCTTTTGTTTTCATATTTTGTAATCTGGCAATCTTTCTGCGAAAACATTTCTAAATCATTCTTGAAAAATAACTGTCCATGTAAGTTGTTATGATTTTGCTACTCGCTTTATAGTCCCCCCTTTTTAATGTTTTTTATTTTTTTATTTTTATTTTATTTTTTCTTTTTATTTTATTTTATTATCTGTTTTTACATGTTATATTTACTTTTTATGATCTATTTTTATGTAGTTATTTTTAAAAAAATTTTTTTTTTTGAGTGCTCCTCACACTATTGTATTAATATATTTTGCTTTGGCTTTATTGATACAATATCAGAAAGCACTCTGTTTTGCGGATATAATCGTGTGGGCTGAAGAAAAGATTATATCTTTTTTTTCCGGCTTTTTTCCGGTTTTTTAATTAACATTTCACTTTTTTTTTTTTTTTTTTTTTTTTTTTTTTTTTTTTTTAAATAAAATATTGCTTGTTGTTTTTTTACTTATTATTTCCCACCCCCTTTTTTTCATATGTCTATAATTTTTCTTTGTTTTTTTCTTCATTTTGAACTTATCTAATGAGTGCTGTTTACTTGCAGCTTAAGCGCAATAAATGTTACTTATTGTTTTTCTTAACTTTCTTAGTGTTTTCTTGTATTTATTTATTTATATATATATATATATATATATATCGGAAATATGGTATTCGACAGTAATCCTATACAAAAATGCATGTGATATTACTATATTCATCATTATTTATTGTTATCAATAATCATCACGATATTCTGTCACGATAATCATCACGATTCATTTGATATTTATCGATATTGATAATGTTTGCGACATTAGCGCTTTCGATCTTTTTCCGTTAATGATTGAATATATGATATTTATCATAAAATATGATGGATTGTGAGAAAAAAATTTAAAATAATATTTTATGGTTTAAAAAATATCGATATTATTTAAATACAAATATCTACAACAGACTGAGGAGACTTTCAGAAATAAACTTTTTATTGCATGCGAAATGCAATAAAAAGTTTATTTCTGAAACGACATCTTTTAATGTAAAATGAGGCGAAATCTTTTAATGTAAAATGAAATGCATTGGGTTTGCGTTTGAAGTAAAATGAAAACCTTCGTTCTGATATTATACTCATAGTAGAGAATTCATTACATTAAATTTTTATTGAAGGTTTCCAAGATTATTTGTTTAAGTATTTCTTTTTTGCCTGATGCTAAAAAATGGTTTCCAAGCATGAAAAGACATTTATATGAATAGCGGAATTTTAGAATGCGCGGTCTTTACGTTGAGTAGTTTTTCTTAAGGCTTGGACGTTCATGCGCACTTTTTTTTCATCTTTCCGCATCTTGTGGCCAACAGTTGATTTTTGAATTCCAAACTTGGTGGCTTTTGCAGAATATTAAACATTTCCTCAGCTTTTTTTAATAATTAAAAGACAACTGCCCAAATGAGTGTTTTTCCCTGTCTTTATACTTACGTTGACAAAATGAACACCAATATATCACATAGTAAATAGAGTTCTAATGCTTTAAGAATTAAGCAAGAGAGTTTTGCATTGAGTGACGCAGACGTAAATTAGTTTCGGATGCAACAACCCAACTAAATGATTTCTCAACTTTATATACGAAGCATCGAATTTTTTTGAATGTTCTAGTACACAGGAATGTGTAAAACTAATTTGTATATCTGCTCAAAATTATAGAAAGTTTGAAACCATTTGCATATAGGGGAAAAAATAACTAAATCACTATTTAAAAGCAGGAGCTGGATTCGAACCCGAATATTTTGCGTCGAATTCCTTTGCTCTAACTACTGAACTATAGAAGCACTTTTACGTGAGAAATGATTCTGTGTACTTAAGGTAAGCATTAAAAACATGAATTGTGTTAAACCGTCTGATAACTTTTGATTTCAATTTTTCAAATTTTTGTGAGGTGATTGTTAAGTTAAAAATAATTGAAAGTATATTAGCTACGCCCCATGAACAAATTTTGAAATAATGGAAAATATAATTTTTCCTCACTTTTACAAACTACATTTAATACTTAAACGAGTTATTTAAAGTTTATGTAAACTGAAACATCCATCAAATTTGTGATGAATTTTCAGCAACATAATACAAAATGGAAATTGTGCTGCATTGCTTAAAAAATTATCTATACCATTCAACAGGTAAACCTATATAGGTAACAAATTATAAATTAAACCAATACAAATATACTTCTTTCTTTATATTTTCAAACTACATTTGAAAATTTTACGAGATTAAATGTTTTTTTGGGTCAACATTTTCATCAAATAAATCTCCAGTGAATTTTAAACAACTCACCCGTAATCTTACCCTTTGCCTTAAAAGAAATCTTCCTTATCAGTATAGCATTAATAAACAGCAAAACATATACAAACTGAAAATACCATAATTTTAAATTATTTTAGACTTTTTCAGACAGTTAATAGAACAACATTACAAATCAATGCTAATTCAGTAAAAACACTTTACTTTTTTATGTTTCATGTAATACTTTTATGAGTTTAAATGTGCTTTGCAAACATGTTTTTAATGAGTTTTGAACAACGCAATACAAGATTGAAATAGTGTTGTTCTATTTTCTGTATTGGAAATTCGTCAATGACCCTACATTGGATAACAAAACTTTCACTTTGAACCTTAACATCAGCTTATCAATATCGCACTAATAAACAACTAAATACAATAATTTTCAGACTTAAAACAATATCACTATCATCAATTTAAAGTAAGTTTAATTAAAACAGATTTCTTTATTTAGTTTTTCATGCGACACCGAGAAAAAAAGTATGGCTGGACTATCAGAATATGGTAAAATTCATCTCTCTTTGGGAACACTGAAAACTCGGTAAATTTTAATTTTTAGTGATTTTGATAAATCAACAATAAAATGTAGTTTTATAATATGTGATAAAATTTGGTAAATCTGATAAAATTTGGTAATTTCAACATGATACATTAGAGCTTGGCTTAAAAATCATTTATTCGGTATAATTTACTTTTTAGTTTCGTAAGTTTTACTAAATGTGTGGCAATAAGAACTATACTTTTCAAATCCAGAATTTCCGGTAAACCGTTACCATAAACGGAAAAATTACAAAATCAATGGTTTAAGTACTGTATATTTCAATTTTTATTACCTGAATTCTAATTTTTTCTACCAGAAATGTCCTTACAAAACAATACAGTGATTTTACCAGAATTTTTTCGTCGTGTATTTTTAATACTTTCATGAGTTTAAATATTCTAAATCTTTGACATTATTTAGAACAATATTGAACTAGCGTTTTAATGTTTTTGAAATAGAATTTGATCAACTCCATTCATAAAGTAAATTGATATAGGGTAACAGAAACTAAATAAAAAAGATTTCCATCCTTGTATTTTAAAATTGCATTAAATATTTTCAAGACATTAAATTTTTTATTCAACTATTCAAACCAAGTGTAATTTTAATCTGTTTAAAACAACACAATATTAGAAATACATTTTCTGAATTAGAATTCATGAACTGTATTCAAAAAGTTAATAGATATAAGGTTTCCGCAAACTAAATAAAAACTTATCTTCCTTTATATTTTCGTGCTAAATTGAATATTTTCATTACATTTAATGCTTCATGCACACATTCACACATAGCATTCATAAAACTTTTTGCACGCATTCATGAAGTTAATCAATAGAGGGTAAAGGTAATTAAATAAAAAAAAATTCTTTCTTTATATTTTAAAACTGCATTAAATGTTTTCATGACATTAAATGTTTTTCCACACATTCACACCAAGTGTAACTGTTATCTGTTTTAAACAACACAATACTATAACGAAATTTTCTGATTTTTAATTCATCAACTCCATTCAAAAATTTAATTGGTGTAAAGTTTCGCAAACTAAATAAAACCGTATCTTTCTTTATATTTTCATGCTATATTAAATATTTTCATGACATTCAATGCTTTTTGCACGCATTTATAAAATTAATCGATATAGGCAACAGTAACTAAAAAAAACGCGTCTTCCCTTATATTTTTATGTTATATTAAATATTTTCATGGCATTCGATGCTTTTTGCACGCATTTATACAGTTACTCGATATAGGATAACAGAAACTAAATAAAACGTATATTCTTTTATATTTTCATGCTATATTAAATATTCTCATGATATTCAATGTTTTCTGCATGCATTCATAAAGTTACTCGATATAGGGTAACAGTAACTAAATAAAACGTATCTTCCCTTATATTTTCATGCTATATTAAATATTTTCATGACATTCAATGCTTTTTGCACGCATTTATAAAGTTACTCGATCTAGGGTAACAGTAACTAAATAAAACGTATCTTCCCTTATATTTTCATACTGTATTAAATATTTTCAAAACATTAAATGCTTTATGCGCACATTTACACTAAACATAACTTCGATATGCTTTGAACATCACAATACTGTATTGTATTGTTTTGTGAATTAGAAATTCATCAACTCCATTCTACAGGTAACCTGATATAGGGTAACAAAACCTACACTTTGCCTTAATGAACATCCGCTTATCAATATAGGACCTTTTACATTATATTAATGGCCTGCCCATTTCCCCAAGTTCGAATTAGGTTCCTAACAAGGACATTATCGAGCTTCATCGAATCCGTGTGCAGAAAGCGGAACACTATTATTCACATTATGGGTAACCTGGCTACACATGCATCTCTTCAGGTGCACATGCGCTTAGGCTGAATGCGAAAATATGAATAATTTAGGGGAAAGTTATAGAATACTTTTTTTTCAATGATCGTTTGATTGCTGTGGCTATTATCTATTTGATTTGGGATGTTGCATGAAAAGATATCTATTGTTAAGTTTTAGACAATAACCATTCGTATTGTACTTTTAAATAGGACTTGTTCAGACTATGAGCTTGAAAATAAAAGAGTTTCTAAAGTAAAGACTTACTATGCTTTAAATTTTATTCAACATTAGGCAGTTCAAAGTATATGTAATATAAAAACTTATTAACAAGTAAAATTTTAAAATTACGTTGTAACTATAATCGACGCATTCTGCTTTTTCTGCAGTTTTAATTGTAGTCAACAAACTAATCAAATAAATAAACAATAATTTAAAAAAAATTTAACTAAATATCTTAATACTTTAGCGTTAGAATTGTTTTTGTTTATATTTCTCTTACATATTTACAGTTTTTATTTATTTATACTCGGAAATTTTGTACCATAACTATTTCATTTTTTCCCTGAGAATTCTCTGAATGTTGCGAACATATGTTAAAGCTTTTTTGCAGTTATGATATAGGGCTAACTAATATTTTGTAGTACCCTTTTTTTGATTTAAAATTAAAGCAGTAAAATTTATTAACAAGTAAAATTTTAAAATTACGTTATAACTGTAATCGACGCATTCGGCTTTTTCTGCAGCTTTAATTGTTGTCCACAAATTAAGCAAATTTATAAACAATAATTAAAAAAAATTGTAACTAAATATTTTAAAACTTTAGTGTTAGAATTGTTCTTGTTTATATTTCTCTTACATATTTATTGTTTTCATTTATTTATACTCGGAAATTTTGTACCATAACTATTTAATTTTTTTCCCTGAGAATTCTCAGAAAGTTGCGAACATATATTAAATCTTTTTCGCAGTTATGTTATAGGGCTAACTAATATTTTGTCTTGCACTTTTTTTAATTAAAAAATAAAGTCAAATTTCGCGGTTCTGAATCTAAATAAGAATTCAAAATTGACGAAATGTGGATTTAAAATGTAAAGATGAGTAAGTATTTGAATAAAATTATTTTTTTTTTCTCAAGTAGACTGATTTGTAATTTTCCTGAAGAAATGAGAAGTTTAAAAATACAGAAAAATGCCTCAATTTTTCCTAATGTGCAATTCCCAAACAAAATCTTACTTATTTTACGAATTATAACGTAATGATCTTTAAAAATATTCAATATTTGAGCTAAATACATTTTATTCATAGACCTAAAAAGCTATTTTTCGAATAAATTTATCATACCTACTGTGTCATACTTGCAGTAAGAGAGCAGTCTTAATTACGTCAGAGTTCAAAAATACATAATCGTTGCGCGGAATTACGAGAAAATTTTGTCAAACAATCTGCAGTTCAAATGAAATTTTGTCAAATTGCTATGCAATTGAGGTTGAAATATTCTCGGTTGCTATACATATAAAAGTTTGATAAAATTCTTTAGCTTTTCTCACCGATACGGGATTTTTCTTATGGTTTCTAAGCTACGGATTAAACTGAAGAGACATTTTCCCTTAACTTCGAAAAGTGTTCTTTATTAATAATTGAAAGCATGCAAAACTATATTCGTTCAAATTCAAAATGTCCCTATATGCCATTTTTCTATATGACTTCATCTTTATTTGACTTTCGGTAAAAATAGCAATAAAATATGGTTTTATTACTATGCTATTTAAACATGATACTTTACAGCACTGCATCAAAATCATTTATTCGTTTAAATTATTTTTTTCAGTTTTATATTTTAACTAAATATGTGGTAGTAAACCAGAATTTTAGGTAAACTGTAACCACGTAACCATACGAATGTAAAAATTACCAAATGAATGGTTTAAATACCGTATATTTTGGATTTTTGGATTTATTACCAGTGTCAGGAATTTAAAAAACAATATCTAGCAAGGCTGATAAAAGCAAGGTAAATATATATATATTTTTAATTTCCAATTTCCTCTCTATTTACAATTGGGTACACTTTAAGAAGAAGAAGATTACAGATACCCTCACATGTGACCTATAACGTCGGCGCTAACTGATCGCTTATAAGCAAAATGCCTTGTTAAAGTTGAGCTAAGTTTCTCCACATAAATTAAAATGTTAATTTACGTGGAATTAATGAAAAAAAGCGGCGTATGCCACATCCAATTTAATGAAATGTAATTCTTTCACATCTACGACTTTTACTTATCTCAGAATTATTATTTGCTTATGTATTTTATTGTAAGCGTGATATATTTTTGTTTTGTGTATCTGGCAACTTTACAAAAATATTAGTTTGTTTATGCTCTACTTGGCTTCATGCCTTTTTTTTTTGTTATGAAATCTAAATAATTGAAATCTTTGTGAAAGAATCTTTATGTAAGAATATAGAATGTATTACTTAAAAGAATTGATACTTGACGGGGTTGACTTACTCGAAATAGAATGGAAAGAGAAGTTGCTAACGTAAGCAAATGCCACGTTTCAACAGCCAACCAGGATTAAGATACCCATACAACGTCACTTGCAGGTCAGGTATCACATTGCACCAAATCAAATCTTTACTTAAATTATTGATAATTCTACTAGCCTAGACACAGACCTCCAACCTGACAACCAGATTATGTTTTTTTTTTTTTTTTTTTTTTAAATTTACTAGAAATGTTATTACTTTACAAGTACGGTAAAATTACCATTCTGTATGGTAATGATGTTTCTCGTAATAAAACCCAAAATATATGGTATTTAAATCATTCATTTGGTAATTTTTTCGTTCGTATGGTAACGATTTTTTGGAAATACTGGTCTTCAAAATTATAGTTGTCATTACCAAGCATTTAATAAAAAATACAAAACTGAGAAATCAATTTAACAGAATAAATAGTTTTCATGCCATGCTCTAAGGTATCATGATAAAACTAAAAAATGGTTTTCCTCATTTACCTAACGCTATCATATATTATAAAACATATTTTATTGTTAATTTAACAAAAATCACCACCAAAACTTTTTGGTGTTCCTCTAGAAAAATGGTAAATTTTTCCATATTCTGGCAGTTTTGAGTAGTGACCGTATTTTTTGCCTCAGTGTAAAAAGAGGAAAAGTTATTTCTTTTTTAAAATGTAATGTCTAGAAATGGAAAGAAAATAATAAACATCGCTCTTTATCGCTGGTTTCAGTTACTAACTTTTTTACCTTTTCTCAATGAACTGTATAATTTTCTCATTTGAATTATGTATTCTTCTTTTTACTTTAAATAAAGAGATACACAGTGAACATTTTTACATTACAAATAATTTTCAGAATAATTTTTAAATTGTACAAATTTTAAAGCTAATTTTAACATACATTTCTCTCTGTATTAAAAAATTGTAAGCGCCGCTGTGATTTTGAGAGTTCAATTTCATGTAACAATTTGTTTTGCTGAGCAAAAACTACAACACTCTGAAACTTGTGATTACGAAGCGTATAAAAAAATATATTTGTTAGAAATTTCTGGGAAAAAAGGGTTAAATAACAATGGTTGTTATTTTACCCTATTCAAACAAAACAGTCAAATAACTATAAACAAGTTGGTATTCAAGCTGTTAATTGTGAGAAAAACCGTTTATTAACTGCTTTCATCTAATACGGTTAAGCAACCAGAATTTTATCGAACCATTGCCCACCTAATAAAGCCACTTTGTTCCTTGCAGATGGGTACATATTATAGTCAGAGGGCTAATCTCTCAATCTCATGACCGACATACCGGAGTTTTGAGTCCTGCACTCCCCAATTTGTGACCCTGGACTATTAGAATATGATTCCCTCATTCACACATGGATGACAATTCCATAAAGCTGTTAAACTATCTCCGATATCCAGTTAAATTTCTTTTTTACGGTTTATATTTGTAAATTGTTGAAGAACCGTATAGTTTTATATTCATGTTTTTTTAACCAGAATATATGTAAATTGTTTCAAAACGATAAAGGTAAAAATATTATTTACCTTTAACTTCGCATTTAATCCGATGGACGGTTATTTTACCATGATTTTAGAATGAAAATTCTAACAGTATACGACCGAGAAACTTTAACATTCGATAATTAGTTTCAAAACTATTAGCTATTTCCGAACTTTTAGCAAAAATTAGAATGTGGTTTGTGCAGGATTCCATCACAGATTTAAAATTTGGCATGCTGAATAGGCTACTTTAATTTATAAACTTAACGCGAGTTATTTTCTTCTTAATCCCAATTTGCTCGACAGTTATTGCAATTTTAAGTGATTTTTCACGAACTTTTCGCATTTTTTCTTCTGCCTTACATTACCTTGTATTTTGTTGTGCAAACACTATAATAATTATAAATTAAAAATTACTTTAATGAGTAGAAAAATATACGAAGAAAAGGATGTAATAAAAAAAATTTAATTCGATTACCAGTTCAAGAATTAATAACTGTTGAATTCGAAGCAAGAAAGAAAAGAAAAAAAAACACGTGAACCGTTTCACAATCAGTAGAAATGCAATTACAGAGTTGAAATTTGACGGAGGGGGTGAAACAGACAATTTTCTTTCATGAACTGAGCATTTTTCTCTTTTGCTATTCTTATTTTTACAATAATTATTGCAATTTTAAGTACTTTTTTTAAAAATGTGAACTGTTTTTCAGACTGTAAAAATTCAATTGCACAGTTGAAATTTAACAGTCGAGATGGAACAGACTATTTTTATTTATGAACTGAAAATTTTTTTCTTTTGCTATTCTTATTCGTACGAAAATTATTGCGATTTAAAATACTTTTTTAAGAACTTTTTTTTTAAAAATATGAACCGTTTTTTAGTTTGTAGAAATGCAATTGCAGAGTTGAAATTTGACAGACGAGATGAAACAGACAATTTTCCTTATGAACTTAACACTTTTCTCGTTTTAAATTCTTACTTGTACAAAAATTATTCGATTTTAAGTGGGTTTTTTTAAAGTTTTTTAAAACTTTTTTTGCATTAAAAAAAATATTTATGCCTTACTGTAGAAAAATGTATTTATCTGGCGATCTTCATTTTATAGTCTCGCACTTGGTTTGTTGTCAAAATAAACAGCAAAAAATTAATAAATCTAATTTTAAAAAATTATAGAGTGCAAGATAAGATGTTGCTAGATCTTAATATTTTCATCAATAATTTAAAAATGTAAAAGATTCAAGAAAGATAAAAACTTTTTTAGTTCGAGCTGTTATGTGATGTAAGATTATCGTTATACATTGTTCACAAGTAAAATTACTTCTCCTTATTGTCGTCCAGTCTGTATTCCTACGCTTCATTATTTTTTTTCAAATGCAGTTATTTGTTTTTCAAATCCAGATATCTTTTTTTTACTACTATTAACATCTTAACAAAATATGTTTACATAAAATTACCAATATGTATTTTTATAAACAAAATGTTCGTTTTTATCGACTTATAAGAAGAACAAAAACAATGATGAATAAGAAGCAATCACGTAGACAGGTGAGCGGAGCAAAAAGGGGGTGGAAACTGCATCAACATCAGAAAACAACTTTAATTGCACTATATAGCTGACAAACACGTCATATTCTGATGATTCCTATTTAAGAAAATCAGGTGAAACTAATTGTTTGTTAATAAATAATATAATCCAGCCAAAGAAATATTCTGAATTTGAAATTTAATTTTCTGTTATAATTTTTAAAAAATGTGAATTCCATCCTATAACTTAAATGCGCCTCAGCAAGATCAGAAAACAACACTAATTGTACCATAGAGTCATCAAAGTATCACCAGAAACGAAAAAAAAGACAATATTTTTTGACAGAACACACGTTATATTCTTTATGATTTCTGTTTTTAAAAATCATGTAAAACAAATTATTTGTGATGAAATAATAATCTAGCCGAAAAAATATTCTGCTGTGGAAACTTCAAAAAACTGATTTTTACATACATTTCTAATTATAAGAAAAAATGTAAATTGCATCCTTTAACTTAAACACACCTTAGCAAGATTTAAAAAACATTTTGATTGTACAGTGTAACAGTCGCAGTATCAACAGAAACGGAAGAAGACAGTATCTTAAGACAGAAGCACGTGTAATAGTTTAAAAAAAAAACTTCATGTGAAACAAATTATTTGTGATTACATAATAATCCAGACAAAGGAAATATTCTGCTGCTAAAAATTTGAAAGCTATTTTTTATATACATTTCTTATAATAAGAAAAATGTTAATTGTATCCCTTAACTTAAACACGCCTTAGCAAGATCAAAAAACAACTTTGATTGTACCATAGAGCCGTCAAAGTGTCACCATAAACTTAAAAAAAGACAATATCTAAAAACAGATACACGTGTCATATTCTTTATGATTCCTATTTTTAAAAAAAATCATGTGAAACAAATTATTTGTGATGAAATAATAATCCAGCCAAAGAAAATATTCTGCTGTTAAAAATTTGAAAACTGATTTCAACACACATTTTTTACTAAATTAAATCTTTTATACCTTACATACGTCTAAGCGAGATCAGAAAAAAAATTTAAATTAAACCATATAACCACCCTGTCACCATAAGCGTAAGAAAAAAACAATACCTTAAGAAAACAAATGTGAAACAAATTATTTGTGATGAAATAACAATCCAACCAAAGAAATATTCTGCTGTTAAAAACTTTAAAACTGATTTTCACATACATTTCTAACAATAATAAAAAAAATAAAAAAATGCAAATTGCATCCTTTAACTTAAACACGCCTTAGCAAGAGCTAAAAACATCTTTGATTTTAAAATATAACAGTCGCAGACAGTATCAACATCAACGGAAGAAGACAGTATCTTAAGACAGAAACACGTGTCATACTTTTGAAAAAAATCACGAGAAACAAATTATTTGTGATGAAATAATAATCCAACCAAGGAAATATTCTGCTGTTAAACATTTGAAAAGTGATTTTTACATACATTTCTTATAATAATGAAAAAAAAATTTAAAAAATGCAAATTGCATTCTTTAACTTAAACACGCCTTAGCAAGAGCTAAAAACATCTTTGATTTAAAAATATAACAGTCACAGACAGTATCAACATCAACGGAAGAAAACAGTATTCAAAGACAGAAACACGTGTCACACGTGTTTGAAAAAAAATCACGTGAAACAAATTATTTGTGATGGACTAATAATCCAACCAAGGAAATATTCTGCTGTTAAAAATTTGAAAACTGATTTTTACATGCATTTCTTAAAATAATAAAAAAAAAAACGCAAATTACATCCTTTAACTTAAACACGCCTTAGCAGGAGCTAAAAACATCTTTGATTTTAAAATATAACAATCACAGACAGTATAAACATCAACGGAAGAAGACAGCGTCTTAAGACAGAAACACGTGTCATACTTTTAAAAAAATCACGTGAAGCAAATTATTTGTGATGAAATAATAATCCAACCAAGGAAATATTCTGCTGTTAAACATTTGAAAAGTGATTTTTACATACATTTCTTATAATAATAAAAAAAAAATTTAAAAAATGCAAATTGCATTCTTTAACTTAAACACGCCTTAGCAAGAGCTAAAAACATCTTTGATTTAAAAATATAACAGTCACAGACAGTATCAACATCAACGGAAGAAAACAGTATTCAAAGACAGAAACACGTGTCATACGTGTTTGAAAAAAAATCACGTGAAACAAATTATTTGTGATGGAATAATAATCCAACCAAGGAAATATTCTGCTGTTAAAAATTTGAAAACTGATTTTTACATGCATTTCTTAAAATAATAAAAAAAAAAAACGCAAATTACATCCTTTAACTTAAACACGCCTTAGCAGGAGCTAAAAACATCTTTGATTTTAAAATATAACAATCACAGACAGTATAAACATCAACGGAAGAAGACAGCGTCTTAAGACAGAAACACGTGTCATACTTTTAAAAAAACCACGTGAAGCAAATTATTTGTGATGAAATAATAATCCAACCAAGGAAATATTCTGCTGTTAAACATTTGAAAAGTGATTTTTACATACATTTCTTATAATAATAAAAAAAAAATTTAAAAAATGCAAATTGCATTCTTTAACTTAAACACGCCTTAGCAAGAGCTAAAAACATCTTTGATTTAAAAATATAACAGTCACAGACAGTATCAACATCAACGGAAGAAAACAGTATTCAAAGACAGAAACACGTGTCACACGTGTTTGAAAAAAAAATCACGTGAAACAAATTATTTGTGATGGACTAATAATCCAACCAAGGAAATATTCTGCTGTTAAAAATTTGAAAACTGATTTTTACATACATTTCTTAAAATAATAAAAAAAAAAACGCAAATTACATCCTTTAACTTAAACACGCCTTAGCAGGAGCTAAAAACATCTTTGATTTTAAAATATAACAATCACAGACAGTATAAACATCAACGGAAGAAGACAGCGTCTTAAGACAGAAACACGTGTCATACTTTTAAAAAAATCACGTGAAGCAAATTATTTGTGATGAAATAATAATCCAACCAAGGAAATATTCTGCTGTTAAACATTTGAAAAGTGATTTTTACATACATTTCTTATAATAATAAAAAAAAAATTTAAAAAATGCAAATTGCATTCTTTAACTTAAACACGCCTTAGCAAGAGCTAAAAACATCTTTGATTTAAAAATATAACAGTCACAGACAGTATCAACATCAACGGAAGAAAACAGTATTCAAAGACAGAAACACGTGTCATACGTGTTTGAAAAAAAATCACGTGAAACAAATTATTTGTGATGGAATAATAATCCAACCAAGGAAATATTCTGCTGTTAAAAATTTGAAAACTGATTTTTACATGCATTTCTTAAAGTAATAAAAAAAAAACGCAAATTACATCCTTTAACTTAAACACGCCTTAGCAGGAGCTAAAAACATCTTTGATTTTAAAATATAACAATCACAGACAGTATAAACATCAACGGAAGAAGACAGCGTCTTAAGACAGAAACACGTGTCATACTTTTAAAAAAACCACGTGAAGCAAATTATTTGTGATGAAATAATAATCCAACCAAGGAAATATTCTGCTGTTAAACATTTGAAAAGTGATTTTTACATACATTTCTTATAATAATAAAAAAAAAATTTAAAAAATGCAAATTGCATTCTTTAACTTAAACACGCCTTAGCAAGAGCTAAAAACATCTTTGATTTAAAAATATAACAGTCACAGACAGTATCAACATCAACGGAAGAAAACAGTATTCAAAGACAGAAACACGTGTCATACGTGTTTGAAAAAAAATCACGTGAAACAAATTATTTGTGATGGAATAATAATCCAACCAAGGAAATATTCTGCTGTTAAAAATTTGAAAACTGATTTTTACATGCATTTCTTAAAGTAATAAAAAAAAAACGCAAATTACATCCTTTAACTTAAACACGCCTTAGCAGGAGCTAAAAACATCTTTGATTTTAAAATATAACAATCACAGACAGTATAAACATCAACGGAAGAAGACAGCGTCTTAAGACAGAAACACGTGTCATACTTTTAAAAAAACCACGTGAAGCAAATTATTTGTGATGAAATAATAATCCAACCAAGGAAATATTCTGCTGTTAAACATTTGAAAAGTGATTTTTACATACATTTCTTATAATAATAAAAAAAAAAATTAAAAAATGCAAATTGCATTCTTTAACTTAAACACGCCTTAGCAAGAGCTAAAAACATCTTTGATTTAAAAATATAACAGTCACAGACAGTATCAACATCAACGGAAGAAAACAGTATTCAAAGACAGAAACACGTGTCATACGTGTTTGAAAAAAAATCACGTGAAACAAATTATTTGTGATGGAATAATAATCCAACCAAGGAAATATTCTGCTGTTAAAAATTTGAAAACTGATTTTTACATGCATTTCTTAAAGTAATAAAAAAAAAACGCAAATTACATCCTTTAACTTAAACACGCCTTAGCAGGAGCTAAAAACATCTTTGATTTTAAAATATAACAATCACAGACAGTATAAACATCAACGGAAGAAGACAGCGTCTTAAGACAGAAACACGTGTCATACTTTTAAAAAAACCACGTGAAGCAAATTATTTGTGATGAAATAATAATCCAACCAAGGAAATATTCTGCTGTTAAACATTTGAAAAGTGATTTTTACATACATTTCTTATAATAATAAAAAAAAAATTTAAAAAATGCAAATTGCATTCTTTAACTTAAACACGCCTTAGCAAGAGCTAAAAACATCTTTGATTTAAAAATATAACAGTCACAGACAGTATCAACATCAACGGAAGAAAACAGTATTCAAAGACAGAAACACCTGTCATACGTGTTTGAAAAAAAATCACGTGAAACAAATTATTTGTGATGGAATAATAATCCAACCAAGGAAATATTCTGCTGTTAAAAATTTGAAAACTGATTTTTACATGCATTTCTTAAAGTAATAAAAAAAAAAACGCAAATTACATCCTTTAACTTAAACACGCCTTAGCAGGAGCTAAAAACATCTTTGATTTTAAAATATAACAATCACAGACAGTATAAACATCAACGGAAGAAGACAGCGTCTTAAGACAGAAACACGTGTCATACTTTTAAAAAAACCACGTGAAGCAAATTATTTGTGATGAAATAATAATCCAACCAAGGAAATATTCTGCTGTTAAACATTTGAAAAGTGATTTTTACATACATTTCTTATAATAATAAAAAAAAAATTTAAAAAATGCAAATTGCATTCTTTAACTTAAACACGCCTTAGCAAGAGCTAAAAACATCTTTGATTTAAAAATATAACAGTCACAGACAGTATCAACATCAACGGAAGAAAACAGTATTCAAAGACAGAAACACGTGTCACACGTGTTTGAAAAAAAATCACGTGAAACAAATTATTTGTGATGGAATAATAATCCAACCAAGGAAATATTCTGCTGTTAAAAATTTGAAAACTGATTTTTACATGCATTTCTTAAAATAATAAAAAAAAAAAACGCAAATTACATCCTTTAACTTAAACACGCCTTAGCAGGAGCTAAAAACATCTTTGATTTTAAAATATAACAATCACAGACAGTATAAACATCAACGGAAGAAGACAGCGTCTTAAGACAGAAACACGTGTCATACTTTTAAAAAAACCACGTGAAGCAAATTATTTGTGATGAAATAATAATCCAACCAAGGAAATATTCTGCTGTTATACATTTGAAAAGTGATTTTTACATACATTTCTTATAATAATAAAAAAAAAATTTAAAAAATGCAAATTGCATTCTTTAACTTAAACACGCCTTAGCAAGAGCTAAAAACATCTTTGATTTAAAAATATAACAGTCACAGACAGTATCAACATCAACGGAAGAAAACAGTATTCAAAGACAGAAACACGTGTCACACGTGTTTGAAAAAAAATCACGTGAAACAAATTATTTGTGATGGAATAATAATCCAACCAAGGAAATATTCTGCTGTTAAAAATTTGAAAACTGATTTTTACATGCATTTCTTAAAATAATAAAAAAAAAAAACGCAAATTACATCCTTTAACTTAAACACGCCTTAGCAGGAGCTAAAAACATCTTTGATTTTAAAATATAACAATCACAGACAGTATAAACATCAACGGAAGAAGACAGCGTCTTAAGACAGAAACACGTGTCATACTTTTAAAAAAATCACGTGAAGCAAATTATTTGTGATGAAATAATAATCCAACCAAAGAAATATTCCGATATTAAAAATCTGAAAGCTAGTTTTTACGTACATTTCTTATAAATAAAATTCTTTTTAAATGTATCCTATATCTCAAACGCGCCTTAGTAAGATCAGAAAATAACTTTTATAGTACCACATAATCGTCGCAGTTTCTTCATAAACGTAAGAAAAAGACAATATCCTAAAACGGAAACACGTGTCATATTTTATATTTCTTACATACGAAATTCACATTAAATAAATTATTTGTGACGAAATAATTATCCAACCAAAGGTATATTCTGTTGCAAAAAAAAATTGAGAGCTAATTTTAACGCACATTTCTAATGAAAAAAATTGCAAATGGTATTGAATATCTTATACACGTCTTAGCACGATCAGAAAACAATTTTATTTGTACCATATAACAGTCACGGTATCAAGGTTAACGAACGAATAAGACAATATCTTAAAACAGAAACACGTGTCCGATTTTATATGATATCTTAATTAAAAAATTCGGAGGAAATAAATTATTTTTTTTCAAAAGTACATCAAATTACAACTAAAATCGAAGTCGTATTATCTTGTATCCTTCGCGCTTTAAACTTTAAAAAAAAAAATCCTCTTACTGCTACTGCACGTGATGAAACTATATTCCTAACAAAGGTATATTCTAGACTGCATTTCCAACAAAAATACGAAAGAAATTATTATTTTTTTCTATTTATAATCAACCAACAGTCCTATTAAAAATGTATTTAAAGAATCGACTCTAGAAAGTTCGAAAATTAGCGAAAAATATCACGTGACACGCGCGCTTGCTCCATTGCTGTTGGAAATAAGCTCAATTTATTTGGAGCTGTTGTGCGGACGAAAATGCCTATTATGATGTTCTTCTTATTTCAAACCTAATTTAGTTTCCAGTCATATTTGTTTGAGCAATTCATATTCTGGAATTCTCTTCGCGTGAGGGAGAACAAACTATTTTTAAGAACTTGTTAGATAAATCTGATTAGTCCAAATTAACTCTATCTTGCATTTTTTTTGAAAGAGTAAAATTGTATCGAACACGTGAATTAAAGTTTCAGTTCATTCAAGGTTGGAATACACGTCTCGAGGATGATAGTCACGATTTTGAAATTTCTATTTTTGTTCAAATTTACTACCAGCTTCAATACAAATTATTTTATTCAGTTAGTACTCAAATTATGTGGTTTTAATCAAAATGATAGTGATTAATAAAGATAAAAAGTGTATAAAGATCCGATTCACGATTTTGAAGTTTCTATCTTTGTTCAAATTTACTACCAGCTTCAATACATATTAATTTACTCAGTTAGTACTCAAATTATGTGGTTTTAATCAAAATGATAGTGATTAATAAAGATAAAAAGTGTATAAAGATCCGATTCACGATTTTGAAGTTTCTATTTTTGTTCAAATTTACTACCAGCTTCAATACAAATTATTTTTATCAGTTAGTACTCAAATTATGTGGTTTTAATCAAAATGATAGTGATTAATAAAGATAAAAAATGCATAAAGATCCGATTCACGATTTTGAAGTTTCAATCTTTGTTCAAATTTACTACCAGCTTCAATACAAATTATTTTATTCAGTTAGTACTCAAATTATGTGGTTTTAATCAAAATGATAGTGATTAATAAAGATAAAAAGTGTATAAAGATCCGATTCACGATTTTGAAGTTTCTATCTTTGTTCAAATTTACTACCAGCTTCAATACATATTAATTTATTCAGTTAGTACTCAAATTATGTGGTTTTAATCAAAATGATAGTGATTAATAAAGATAAAAAGTGTATAAAGATCCGATTCACGATTTTGAAGTTTCTATTTTTGTTCAAATTTACTACCAGCTTCAATACAAATTATTTTATTCAGTTAGTACTCAAATTATGTGGTTTTAATCAAAATGATAGTGATTAATAAAGATAAAAAGTGTATAAAGATCCGATTCACGATTTTGAAGTTTCTATCTTTGTTCAAATTTACTACCAGCTTCAATACATATTAATTTATTCAGTTAGTACTCAAATTATGTGGTTTTAATCAAAATGATAGTGATTAATAAAGATAAAAAGTGTATAAAGATCCGATTCACGATTTTGAAGTTTCTATTTTTGTTCAAATTTACTACCAGCTTCAATACAAATTATTTTATTCAGTTAGTACTCAAATTATGTGGTTTTAATCAAAATGATAGTGATTAATAAAGATAAAAAGTGTATAAAGATCCGATTCACGATTTTGAAGTTTCTATCTTTGTTCAAATTTACTACCAGCTTCAATACATATTAATTTATTCAGTTAGTACTCAAATTATGTGGTTTTAATCAAAATGATAGTGATTAATAAAGATAAAAAGTGTATAAAGATCCGATTCACGATTTTTAAGTTTCTATTTTTGTTCAAATTTACTACCAGCTTCAATACAAATTATTTTTATCAGTTAGTACTCAAATTATGTGGTTTTAATCAAAATGATAGTGATTAATAAAGATAAAAAGTGTATAAAGATCCGATTCACGATTTTGAAGTTTCAATCTTTGTTCAAATTTACTACCAGCTTCAATACAAATTATTTTATTCAGTTAGTACTCAAATTATGTGGTTTTAATCAAAATGATAGTGATTAATAAAGATAAAAAATGCATAAAGATCACAAAAGTGTCCATGCTACAGAATTTGCTGTTGCATAGTGTAGCCTTTAAAATAACGAAAAGTTATCCCTGACTTCATATATGAGCTTCATATATTATCCCTGACTTCATATATGAATATAACAAAAAGTTATCCCTGACTTCACTTGGATGATATTGATAAATTATAACAACAAAGGCAATTTAATTGTTTAAGGTAAATAAAAAAACATCATCTTAAATTTATTTTATTTTTACCATTCAGTACTAAAAATATACAGTTTCAATCAAAATGATCTTGGTGACTTTATGTTAATAATAACAGCTATAAAGTTAAAAAGATAACAAAAATTCAATTTTCAATATCAATTAATTTAATCATTTAGTACTCAAATTATGTAATTTTAATTAAAATGATAGTAATCAATAAGAATAAACAATTCAAAAAGATAACAAAAATGTCCACATTACATAATTTGTCGTTACATAGTGTAGCATTTGAAATATATAACATAAAGTTATCCCTTACTTCACTTGGATGATGATGATGAATTATAACAACAATGGAAATTTAATTGTTTAAGGTGAATAAAAAAACATAAAATTTTTTTTTACCATTTGGTACTCAAAATATGCAGTTTCAGGCAAAATGATACTGATGAATTTATGCTAATGATAACAGCTATAAAGTTTAAAAGATAACAAAAATTACATTTTCAATACCAATTATTTTATCAGCGAATACCCAAATTATGTAGTTTTAATCAAAATGATAGTTATCAATAAGGATAAATAGTTCAGGAAGATCACAAAATATTTAACATTACATAATTTGCATTCTTTTCGCATAATTTAGCTTTTAAAATATCTAACATTAAGTTAACCCTCTATTAACTTAGATGAATTTATGGTAACAATGGCAGTTGCATAATTTAAGGCAAATAAAAAATATCCCTTTAACTATTTTTTTACCACTTGGCACTCAAAATATTTAGTTTCAAACAAAATGATATTGATAAATTTATATTAATGATCACATCTATATATTTTAAAAGAAAACAAAAATACCAACTGGAATGCCTATTAATTTTAGCATTTAGTACTCCAATTGTGTTGTTTCAATAAAATAGTCTCAACTAATTCCTTATAATAATTGCAGTTATAAGTTTAAAAAGTTAAATAAAATACTAGTTTGATAACAATTATTTTAATCATCAGGCAATTTAACTGATTTTGATGCTTCGTTGCCCCTTTTTTAGAAGTGATTCCATGAATTTCAGTATTTTTTCCCCTTGAGTATTCAATTTTGACCTTTAACTTGCATGTTTTAATTTCACAGGATAGGGATTCTAAAAATATACGTTAAAGAATTATATAACTCCCTGTTTGTCCTTTAGCAGAAATGGTAAAATAGATGTACAAGATTTCAGTAACGGAACTATTCACGTACACCCAAATTTTTTCCTATTTCTGCATTTAGAAAAAAACAATGGACAAAAGTACCAGAATATGGTAAAATTTAGCGTGCCTCTAACTAACTCTCGGTAATTATTACCGGAGCTCTTTGGTAATGATTTTGGTAAAATTAACAATAATATTGGTACTAATGTGTCATAAAATTTTGTAAACCTGATAATATTTCATAATTTTGTCATGATACCTTAGTTAGGTTATTACATAGCTTAGATTTTGACTAAATGAGTGACAAAGAGAACTATAATTTTGAAAAATGGAAATTTCCGAAGTGCGATTACTATATGAACGTAGAAATTACCAAATTACCTGTTTAAATACAGTATATTTTTATTTTATTATCCAGAATAGTGCTTTCTTTTCTTCTTCAAAAATATCATTACAATACAGTTTGGTAATTTTAACAGATTTTTTTTCACCCTGTAGAGAATATAATTTCATGAAGCACTATAAACACTAAAATATCACGCTGTCTTTATTTTTAAGCATATGTTTGGAAATTGTGTATGCATTTTAACACACATAAGACTTGTCTGTTATAAAATAGCACTTTCATCTTCTCATTGCAATAAAGTAATAACCCTCTCATTGCAATAAAGTCTTCAATAAAATAATAAGCTTTATTAAATAAAAACTCATGTTTCATGCATGATCTCTTCAAACCACACGCTATTTGAAAATTTTAAGAAGTCAAAACCTTTCCCGTTCTAATACTAAAACCTCAAGTGTTAAGCCTTTACGATTTCCATAACACGAGACTATCTCTTTTTACTTCTAATCATTTAGTCTCAAATCCTTATACTCTCATTCAGGAGGAGATGCAATATTAATTTACAAATTTAATATTTTAATATTTGCCGTTAAATCTGTGTAATTCTTAAATTTGTTAAAATATAACAAGCTATTGTTCATAAGCTTATAATAATGTAACACTCTAAAATTGTGAAGAATATTTTCTTGAAAATTGTCTCACCTTCGATTCCTACTTCCATACTGTTAGAAATTTCGAGGAAATTATTGTTAAGTAACAGTTTATTTAATTGTTATTTTACCATATTCATTAAAAACAGCAAATAACCGTAAAAAATATGGCATTCAAACCGCGAGAACAACTGCGCTAACTACATTTATTGACTGCTTCCACCTAATACGGTTGCACAACTACAATTTTATCCGCACAAATTAGGTCCACCTTATGCAGCTTCTTAGTTGGTACATACTATAGTCGAGAGGGAAGATCTGGCAGAATCATGACCAATGAAAATAATAGGGATTCGAATCCTAGTGTTGTCATTACAATACTTCTTTCATTCCTTCAATACTTCCCAGTGTCCTGCACTCTCCAATTGGTGACTCAGGACATTTAGAAGACAAAACTCTAATTCACGCATAGAAGACAGCACCTGCTTAATACAAAAAAGTTAAGAGTTTCCCTTTTCTTAAGACATATGGCATCCCCAGAGAAACTAATTAAGCCACATTCCACTGTTCATTTAACGCATTTCAACGTCATCCAAACTCCAATGTCCATTACCTGGCTCAAAGCCTAACTCCAATGTAAAGTAATTTTCATTTTCATGGTTTAAAACCATATGAGTTGTAAATACTTCCAAAACCGTATAGTTGTTATATAGTTAGTTGTTATAACCGTATAGGCGTACAGTATAGTTTTGTATTCATGATATTTTAATCATGCCAGTTATAAATGGTTTTAAAACTGTACGGTAAAGAAACGTTCCTAACAGTAAACTCTATTGTTAATTTTATCGACGGTCGGTTATTTTACCGTAATTTTAGAATGAAAATTCTGACAGTGCACTATTTTAAGCCAATCGATATAATATAATCTACAACTCTTCTACGTAATCCATTTTGACATCGTATTTTTTAGTTCTGAATTAGAATGGTATGAAACTTTGATAGAAAAAAAAATTAAATGTAGACGAAAAGTGTATATTCACATTTTTTTCTTCCATTTAATTGTTTAGATACTAGGAAAGTGTCCGAAAATGAATTAATTTAAAAATATTGATTCAAAATTGAAGGAATAAAAGAAAAAATGAAGAATAAAAATTGAAAGTTTAGCAAATTCCTTTAAATGCAATAATTTTACGAATGATAAAATAAAATTTTCCACATTCATTAAATGGATGTGCTTGTACTAAAAAATTTCATTGAAAATGTAAGCTATAAAAATTAAACTCAAGCTTAGAAATAAAATCATTAAAGTATTTGAATTGTTATATTCTATCATTCGATTTGTATTTTGTTCTTTTGTTTATCAAATTTGCGGTTTCACAAATATAACTCCACAACAAAAACGAAAAAAATCACCAATTTCTTCTTCAGGAAAACAATAAAAAATAAAATCAACACACTTAAAAATAAATAAATTAATTAATGAATAAATATTGTTAGTTTGAAATTTTTTGTAAAGTTTTTTTCATGATAACACCACAAAAAATTTCATTTGTTTCTATCAAATTATATCGACAGTAAAAAGCTTCATTAACCAATTCTTATGAACATTTATTACCATACCTTTCTTTCTACCTAAAGAAAAAAATTCTTTTTATATTTCCATCAATGCAGTCCAGAAAGATGATGCGTAACCATGGCAACCTACCTCCTAATTCAACCAATGGGAGGAGTGATAAGGCGGCAACCTTACATCAGCGCCCTCCTTTAGTTGATTTTCGTATACTCTACAATGAACCCACCAACGAATTGCTGAACATCAGGACTAATGTAGAATACCTAGTTTAAAAGTGTTTTTCTTGATTTAGTAAACTTATTAAACAAAATGATCCAAATTTTCTTGGTATTAAATAAAAAAGCTTTTTGAGTTTAAAACAGAGAAAAAATGCTAATGCTAAATGTGGACAGAGTTGAATATTTGAAATTTTTCAAGTAAAAACTAAAGTCACTCATCAGTATGCTGTATAATGTACCATATTACAACTGCTCACCCCTACCCCATTATATACAGGTAAGTTATCTTAATTCTAATCGAATTTAATTTTATATTTAAATATGCACTTAAATCTTGCTTACAGATACCATACAAATATAATTTTTTTTCATAAAAAAATTATTTTTATACGTTTTCAAGAAAATATTTTTAAGAAACTACATAAGTTCTACAATCAAAAAAAGTTTTTAATGCCTATTAATGTTTACTCGGTATGCACTTAAAAAAATTTAAAAAGTTTTTCTTTTTTTTATTTAATAAAAAAGATTTTAAATTCTTTTTATTACAGCTACTTTTCTGTTTTACATCAAAAATAGCAAGATAATTATCATAAGATTTAAATCCGTCTCATTAATACGAGTTTCTAATAAGTACTTACTTATAGTTATAATTCCTGCTTATTCTTCAAATTGCTTATCAATACTTCTTTCTTTACTTCTTAATTAATTTTATAGAAATGTTTTATAGGTTACTTTTTAGTGCTATCTCTCTGTTTTACGTAGAGAGAAGGAAGTTAAAATAAGATTTAACTATGTCTTATTAATACGCATTTGTAATAAGTACCTACTTATCACTACTTAGCTTCTACATATTTCATATTCTACAAATTATGTATCTGTGCTTCTACGGTGTAAATGTTTTTACACATTGTACATTTTCATTTAATTTTTTTTACGTTTACTTATTTCAAGAAATTTAGTGCAGTGACTTTTTTATTTTTGCGATTTAATTATTATTATTATTTTAATTTAGAGATTCAATTATTTTTTCTTCCCAAAATTAAAAATTTCAATTTTGGGATGCCGAAATTGAATTTAGAAATTAGTTTCAGAGAAATCATTTCAGAACGGAACAACCTAGTGAATGAATAGGTTGAAAAGTAGAGTATCGAATTAAATGTGTTAAAAATACCGAAATTAAAATTTTGAATTTATTTTAGCAAGAAAACATTTAGAGTTCAGTTTTAAAAAACTATTTCAGAATCATGCAGCCTAGTGCATGAATATGTTGAAAAGTAGTGTATTGAATTAAATGTGTTAAAAATACCAAAATTAAAATTTTGAATTTATTTTGGGAAGAAAACATTTAGAGATTAGTTTTAAAAAAATCATTTCAGAATCATGCAGCCTAGTGAATGAATATGTTGAAAAGTAGTGTATTGAATTAAATGTGTGAAAATGAAGTTTAATATGCAGTAAAGTATCAAAAAGCTGCTTATAAAAAGGCATATCTTTTCTTCAAAGTTAAGTAAAATTAATTATAGCATATTTACAGCTACCATAATACATTCATAAACTTAACAGTTTCGTTTAATTAACGTAATTTTCCACATTGCGTTTCAACTAAAGATTTCGTATTAAGAAAAAAATAGCATATATGGGTTCAGGTGGAGCTTAGCATTTTTATTTTACGAAAAACAAATAATAATAACACCTCTTATCTGTAAATCAATTTCGAAACATTAAAAAATTCACAAATTAGTCAAAACTTTTTAAGCTTAAGTTAAAATTCATTACTGAAGACAACATTTGGTAAAACATAATTTCACTCTTTTTTGAAAAATTGTAAAAAGAATTTTTTCCTTATAAATTTTTTGAACCATTCAATTAGGTAATCGTAAATATTTTAACCAATTTTTTACTTTATATAATTTTGTTTTGAGAAAAAATTTCAGTTTTACTTCGTTTTCAAGTTTTGGTTCTATCTTTTACCTAATCAAAATTTGATTTTTAATAAATTTATATTCAAATCTATTTGAAACTAGCACATTTGGACTTTATCCAAGTCTAAAGAAATTTCATGTCATATTTCATTGATGATACCAATAAATATCATTGGTTTTCTAAAAAATTATTAAACGATTTTCTTTAAATTATCACTTTTTAAAGCTAATTAATCTGATATTGGTTGAAAATAGAGCCTATTTTGTTTCTTTAAAAAGTAATATATTTTTTGTTTCGATAAAAAAAATTTCAAATTTGCTTTTTATCAATCCTATAATTCAATTCGTTGTTTAGTCAAAATTCGATTCTTAATAAACTTTATCTACTATATTCCATGGCTATCTGAATCTAGCCCATTTTTGGCCTGCTTATCCGAATTGAAGGAAATTTCAAGACTTATTTTATTTATTATACAGATAAATTGCCTTTATATTCTAAACATTAAAGATTATCTTTATTATTTTTTAAAGCTGATCAATCTGATATTAGTGGAAATTGAAACTTAATTTTATTTTCATAAAACGTAATATCTTATTATTTAAGCACAAAATTTTTTATTATATTTTAGTACTGAGATATGCATTATTCTTTACCTATAATCAGAATTTAATTCCTAATAAATAGTGTCTGCTGTTCTTAATAGTTATTTCAAAATAGCTTATTCGGACTTCACATCAAACCCTGTCTGCCTTCTTTTTTTTTTTCTTGCAAAGAAAACATTGTACTCTTCTGGTGGGAAAACATGCTTCGCTATTGTACTTTTCTGCTAATGCAAACCTAAACTGACCCCCCTCCCGTTTAAAAGCATCTCTGCGGGTTTTCAAGAACTGGGCGGCCCACTTCAAGTTAAGTGCCCTCGTCTGTTAACGCCGATGCGTTGCTCTTTTGCTAAAGGTCAGAACCACTGGAATATAAAGGAAATGAATGGTGAGTCCTAGTAAAAGGGTTGAGGATAGGTTTTTGAATTGTTAGAAATGGTATGAAAATTGTGTGCGTATTGTGGACATGTTTTTCAAAATTCTTACCAAAAGAATGTGATTAAGAAATAGGTGCCTATTATAGATTTGTATTTTTGTTTATATTTATGAAACATTTAAATTCAAAATATGGAATACATTTTAAACTATAAACTATAGAACATTTTTTTTTAACTGTTTTAGTTAAAGTGTTGAATTTCAATAAAAAAATTCGAAGGCATTCATTTATTTTTTTATTTATTTTTTTGTTGTTGTTCCAATTAGAAAGATTTGTTACTATTTTATGAGAAAATTAAGGATTTTTTTTCCCGAAAAATGCTACACTTCAATAGTATTATTTATATTTAATTGAAATGTTTTGATTTTAAATTCGAATAAAGATACATTGTTTGTTACCTAATTGTACTTTGTTTACCAATTTTAAGTTCGTGGGTAACTAGTAAGCTTAGAGTAATATTGTTTACCTTTTGAATTCTTTAAGTTCATAAGTAGTTACATTGAAACTTTATGCCATTTTTTATATAATCGAAAGAACTTTGAAATAGATTTTCTTTGAGTATCTAGAAATTTCATACGACAATTATTTTCCTTTGAACAACATTTTAAATTATATCTCATGTTGTTTCTCCTGTAAAATTTATATCATTAATGCTGAACCGATTTTATACTGAAAGATTACTAAGTATAATTTTGATTTTCATTTTTTGTTTAAGCATTTTATTTATACAACAAAGAAATAAGAATTTTTAACTTAATTATCATGAGGTTAGGCATAACATGCATAATTTTTCAATTGTTTTTCAAAATGCTTTTCATTTGATGACAATTAATTCGTCAAAATTTTTAACATTTCAGACAAGCATTATTTCAAAAATAAAAGTTTAAAATAAGAAATCTTAAAGTTTGAAAAGAGTTTCTTTTAACTCAAAGAACTTTGGAATGAATTCTTTGAGTTTAAAAACAGAAACAATGGTTTTTATTTGAATTTTACTTGAATTTTTTTTTTTTTTTTTTGCTGAAAACTTAGAAAAAATAATTATGCCACCGTCATCAGTGGCAAAATTTATTATATTAATAATATTTTATAGATTGCCTATAAATTTTCGCAAGGAAAAACAAACTGTTTTAAAATTAAATGCGACGGATAATCTCGTATTTGTTAAAAACACGAAGTTCAACAACATAAATAAAAAGTCGATGAGGAACAAATTTAGTACAAAGCAATAAATTTAGAAAAAGGTATTTTTGCAAAATTGTGTGTTATAAGATTTGTTAATCAATTTTCGTTAAGATGCATTTTGAACAGCAAACGTATTCTCCAATTATAATATAAAACAAAGAAAAATATTAAATTAGTCTTCATTATCAAAATGTTATAAGTGAAATTATTATCAAACATTACGATGACGTTATTTCAATCAAACATTCCTGTAACACGAATTAATAACTATTACATTAGTTTTGTAACTCAAATTTTGAGCGTCACACACCTTTTTAAATGCCAGCATACTTTTCATCTAAATTAGTTTGCCCTATTAAATAGAGCATAGAAGTCTCTAAAGCTGTGAAAAGGTAATACACCTCAAAATTAATAGTTAGTAATCTTAAGCTGTTATAAAAATTATATCAAATAATTTCCTATATTTAAATCCAATTGGAATAATTCCTATTAAATATATATAAATTGACGTCTGTCTGATGCACTGCGAAAAATTTCTGGTTAAAACTATCTGAATATGCTAAAAATTAACTATGTTTCTGTCTCTATGGGAGTACCATAATGCTCGGTAATTTTTACAGAAGCACTTTGGTGATGATTTTGATAAAATTGTCAATAAAATATGGCTTATGTGAGATAAAATAAATGTGTCAAAATTCAAAAATTTTATCATGTAACTTTAGAGCTGCATGATACTTTAGAGCATGTCAAAAAAAACCATTTATACGGTTAAATTTATTTTTCAGTTTTGTACTACTTACTAAATGTGTGGTAATGAGAACTCTAATTATAAAAACCAGAATTTCAGGTAAACCCTTACCGAGCCAAAATTTCTGGTAAACCTGGAAAAATTACCAAATGGTTAGTTTAAATACCGTATATTTTAGTTTTATTACCAGAGCATGGGTTTTTTTTTTCTCCCAAAAAATGTCCTTTCCTTAATGTACGGTAGTTTTACTAGAATTTGTTTCTATGTATAATTTCTAAAATTCTTTTTGAAAATTATTCTATTTAAAATTGTATTTGAAAATTATTCTATTTGAAACTATTCATGACTTGATATTCCTATCATTTAATAATAAACAGACTCGCATTACGGCCAATTAACTCAATATGTTTTTTTCTTTTCTTTTTTCTATTTTAACAAATGCTCGCTTATCATGAAGCCATCCGGGTGATTCCGAATCCTAAAAGCATCCCCCTTGTAGGGATCGCGGAGGACGAATGTGGCGGTAAAGCCCGATGGATAGGGTGCTCAGTTGGGGTGCCGATGCCAACGCTTCTTCGTTCCGCAAGGTGTTCCAGAATTTTTCATCGTATTTGATTCGAAACGTAATTAATATAAACGCAACTAATTATTTTCAATGGACAATATTTCATTAGAAGCAAATAACAACATATTTGTTCTTCTGTATTCATCTCCTTTAATTTGTTTGAAGCGGGTCATAGTCGCATAAAAATAATTTTTGAGAACTAGCTATCATTTGAGTACTACAACTAAATTATAGAACAATTATAAATGTACGCAGAGAAGAAAAAAATTTATTAAATTTTAAGTACGGTATGGTAAGGACATCTTGATGGAAAAAAAATTCGGAAGGATGGTTAATAAAACTATTCATTTGGTAATTTTTGTTTTCTTATCGTGACGGTGTACTAGAAATTCTTATTCTCAAAATTGTAGTCCTTATTAACAGACATTTAGTAAAAAATATAAAATTGAAAAGAAAAATTAACCAAATAAGTGTTTTTTATGACATGCTCTAAGATATCACGATAAAATTACCAAATGTTACCACATTTACCAAATTTTATCACTTATTATAAAAGCCACATTTTATTACCAGTTTTACCAAACTCATTTTAGCTGCTTCGGTACAAATTACTGAGCTTTGTTCCCATAGAACCAGAAACAAGGTAAATTTAACATTATTCGGGTAGTTTTAATCATAATTTTTTTTTCTGAGTGTGCAATCACTACATTATCAGAGTATAGTTACTGACGGTAAAAATTATGTGTTCTTAATTGGTAATTGCTTTGAACATTAACAATGTTAAGTGAAAGCAAACACTGTTAAAAAATATTGATAAACAATAACAAATGTACTATCCCTACAGAATATCAGTCATTGAAAATATGACCCGTAAAACGTAGAGCAAATAGACAATGATGGTAAATTTCAAATGAAGTTTTAGAAAGAAAAAAAGAAAAAAAAAACGAAATTAACTCATTCATAATTTATGATGATACTTTATAGTATTTTTAAGAGATAAACTATATTATGCTGTACTGTTCAGAAGAAACTGATCTAGACCCTAATCTTAAATTGTTAATTTATTGGAAAAGCATAAAAATTTTTAATAGCTTCCAAAATTGAAAGAATAAAATTTTTTGTTTCTCAAGCATCCGTTTCCCCATAGACTCTCTACGAGCCACTTCAATATATTGTCGATATATTCTTTCGATAATATCGATTCAATTCTATATATAGATTCAATATATTCTTTCTGTCCTCGAAAATGGAGTATTACAATAATAACTAACGTCATTAATATTTTTATAATCCCTTATTTTTTGAACAATTGTCATAATACTACAACTAGTCTTAGGCCCTACTGCAAATTATTTGCTAAATTGGTGCTTACTACAAAATTTTATTTTTCGTTGTTTATTGTCTCTTTCTATATCCTTTCCAATCCATAACATAGTTAATTTTATAAAGAAAAAATTATTTGCAAATTTAACGTACCAAATGTCACTTTACATATTTACATTTACACATTTATACTTTATTATTTTTCAACCACTGATTGCAAAAATTAGCCTCAATCACAATTTTTGTTATGAATTGGCTTTTTGCGAATTATTTTTATTTCATTTATTTATTTTACAGCTGAAAGTTTATAAAGTTTTTATAAATATATTTTCATTGCAAAATATACACGTGATTTGATAAGTCTTCCAAAATCCTAATTCGCTGAGGACACGTAGAATTGGGTACCTGCACTTCAAGAAGAAGATCACAGATACCCACACATGTGACCTATGACGTAAGCACCAGCTGATTGTTCATGGGCAAAATGTCGTGCTTACGTTGAGCTAAATTTTTCCACTTAAGTTAGAATGTTAATTAACGTGAAATTAATTAAATACAGTGCCATATCGCACATCGCATTTATTGAAATGTAATTCTTTCGCATCTACGCTTTTTACCTAACTTAGATTTATTATTTGTTTTTTTTTATTACATATTTTTGTTCTTGTACCTGACAACTTCGATGCATAATTAGTTTGTGTTCTACATGACTTCATGGTCTTTGTGTTAAGAAATACAAATAATTGAAATCATTGTGAAAGAATCTTTGTATAAGAATATAGAATATGTCACTTAAGAGAATTGATACTTAACGGGGTTGGCTTACTCGAAATAGAATGGAAAGAGCAATTGCTAACGTAAACAAATGCCACGTTTCAACAGCCAGTCAGGATCGAAATGCTCATACTACGTCATTTACAGGTATGACATTATCAATGCTGATCTTGCTTGATACGGGTCCAGTGAAAAACCATTTTTAATTAAATAAAGATATTTTTGAATAAAATATTTTTGAAACTCCATCGATGGGATATATCACGTGAAGCAGTCGTCAAAAGAATTTAATTAGGAAGTAAACAGTTAGGCCCGCCGTGTCTTCGAACATCAAATTTGGTATGGATCAGTTCGGAATTGAGGGTCATAATTTGTAAAGGTACATACACATATGCATAATCATTCTATCATTCTGTTTTATTCATATAGATTGCATTATATATTTAAATGCAAATAAAAAAAGTGTAATCAAAGTGTACGCTTGATTCACATAGATTTAAACAAATTGTTATAAATTGATATATTCGAATTATTTTATAGAAAGTTCTAACAAACAAAACTTTTTAAAAGGGACGTCTTTTTAAATCTCGAAAAATAAAGATTCAAACATTTCAAATTACAGCGTGAGTTCTTTAAAATAAAATTTGACATAATAAACTTGGAAACGAATATGGTGTTTGTTTTAATATTCTAATATTCTGTAGACATAGTTTTTGGAATGCATCATCAGTACGCAAGAATTAATATATAATTCATTAATGACTTAAAACGAAGAAAAATACGTATCGCAAGGGTTTTAAACACTGTTTTATTGCTAAAAAAATGACTTACAAATATTTTGCTATAATTTATTTTTTAATTTTATAAACATTTTATGTAGATGTGAAATATAATCTAATTCTTTATACTGGCTATCTCCGATTCGTCATATCCTGAAGAAAGTACCGTCTTTAAAGTGCGATCTAATTGGTAAATAAATAGAAAATTATTGTATTAATTTATACTTATCTAAAAAGGAGTTCTTTTAACTTCAGATGTAAAGAATTTATTGAACCGTATGAATAACAAATTTTTTCTCATATTTAAAATGAAAAAGTTTAGCAAACTATTTAAAAGTTTAATATACGAAGAAATTGCCCTTGCCTTAAATATTACAAAAATATTTGCTTCACGTTTATTTGTTTCATAATTTTATCTTTTAAAATAATTGATATCTCTTCAATTTACTTTTTAACTTATGTTTCTTTGTTTGCCAGTATATTTAACAGCTCATAAACTTAGAATGAAGAATGCTTTGAGATTAGAATCTGAATGATTAAAGTAAAAGTATTTTTAAATATTACTTAAATTAATAAAAGCTATAAAATAGCAAACAAACAATCTTTCGGAAATGAAAACAGTTTAAAAAGGAGAATTTCATGTAAAATTAATATAGTACTACGTTTTAATCTAATCTTAGATTTTTTAAATACACAATTTTGAAAAAGTTAGCAAAAAAAAACTTCGGAAAGTAAGGAAACTTAATAACGCAAACATTTACCGTAAAATAATTTCAAGTTCTGTCTGAATATTAACTGTTCTTAAAGTATTTGAATGAAAACAAGAAAAATATATATAGATTAAATAATGCTAAATTTCAGGAAAGTGATAAAACATAAATTTACATGTTACAACAGTAGGTAGAGGTAATAAAAGATTATTTACATTATATTTCTATTAACCTTCTTTTTTTCTAAAGAAAAAAAAAGGGTAAAATTTTCATTATCTAAGAAACTAACTCTAGTACGAAAAAAAATCATTATCATTTAATTCTCAATGTGAATTTAGAAAGGGGACAACTTACAAGATAGAAAGATATTTTTGTTTCCTATTCTCTGCCCTTCTCCCTTTTATTTATACTTTATTTTAGATGTTTTAATTTATTAAATAAATTATAAAAATAAATTATAAAAATGAGTTCGATTCAATTATTTATTTATAAATATGATTTAATAAGTAGATTTACTAATAAATATAAATAAATGAAAAGTTCAACTAGCAACAAAATCAAAGATTATTATCCAAATTAGGCAAATATTAACTTTAAGATAAGTGTATTATTGAGTTTTTTTCTTCTTCCTGTTAGTTAGCATACAAAAAGTTATGATTATTACTTCAGATATTATAATTTAATATAGTCAATTGTCTCATCATTTGAAGCTCAAAATTCAGAATTGGGTCTGCACAATGGGCTATTGGCGACGGTCTACGAAGCTTCCGAAGACATGCCATCACAATTTTGATCCTCTGCAGAGGTTATGGCTCCACTACTTGGGCAATTTGACGACCTACGCATGAATTCAATAGGACAGAACTTAAAGGTAAAACAGTTTTACGAGGACCAATACCATTGCATTCTCGGTTCCTTCGTAGGCTGATCAAAGTGGCCATCCCCCTGATAATGATAACTAACCGTTGCCTGTGACTTGTACTTTAGAGTCAATTAAAATATCTATAAAATATAACTATAAATAAATATGGAATCTCTCCTCTGATTATATTTTTCCAATCAAAGATAATTGAATTCCCAAATTTCATATTTCCCAATTTAGTAATTTAAAAAAAAAGCGAAAACGCTTAAAATGGATTATACATGAAATTATCAAACTTCAAAGCATCTGTAATATATTTAAATGGATATGGCGTACTAATGCTGTAAGTTTTAACACTTAAATCTTTACATTTATAAATAAAACTTTTTCTCTTCGTCCAGTATATTTCATCCAAATTTATCGAGCTATATTCCCATAAAAAAAAAAAGTTTATCTCACACAAGCTTTTTTTTTTTTCCTAAAGAAACTAACCTTCGCCATGAAAAAAGAGCGCAATTTACGAAGCCTGTTGTAATAGTCAATTCAAGCAGTACTTGACTGACACTTGGCAGTTGCCAGAATTGAAGAAAAGTTCCTTTTTCTTTAACCTCCAAACCCCCTAGTTCCATCATCAAAGAAAATCATAGATATACTTCGATCCTTATGCAAACTTCTGAACTCAATCGTAACAACTATTGATGTCTGGTATACCCCCAAGTGACGTCGCAATGAACAGTCACAAGAGGATTCTGAGGGGCCCTTTTTGTGGGCACCCATACTCCTCTTCAAATGGTCCCTTGACAATGGGCCATAGAAAAGGAGAGAGGGTGAGATAATGCCAAAAAAATCGGACCGAAGTTCGCTTGTAGTTCGTCCCCAAGCCGAATTCTGAATGAATTGTTTGTGATGACACCGCGGTGTACTAAATAGAAGACATGCATCCTGCTGTGAAAATTTCTTGAACTTCATACTTATTTTGATATTTTTTCTCCTTCACTATTTTTCGGACAACTTTGTATCAGACTCAATCAGCGTCTACTGCCCCCAAAAAAAGATTAGGTTAAATATTAAAGCTTATGCACTTTTTAGAAATAAATACTGTTACCTCAGATCCGTAATGCTAGAAGAGCAAGATTTATTTGCTGTCAAGAAGACTATAATTAAGATATTTTGATTATAAGCCTTTTAAAGAAAATAAACCAAAGTTTAATTTTAACTAGTTTCTTAGCAGATATTTTCATCAAGCTAGATAAAAATATTTTATTTTATTTTAAAATTTCATTTAAGGAAAAGCTAGGAGAGTTTGCACACAAAACAAAATAATTTTAAAAATGGTACATATTAGCTTTTTTGCAAAACGAACCATTATTAAGTATTGACCACATAGGTTTTGCGTACAGTTTTATTATTATTTTGACGTTATGCTTTAATTTTAAACAACAGAATGGTATTAAATAGAAGAAAGTTCTCTTGAGGAATCTGTCCTTATAAAGTAGAAGAGATAATTATGCAAGAAATGCTGTAATGGCATGGAATGCGTTGAAATGTTGTAATGCAACTGGTATAAGGTTTTTGCAAACAAATATCTTAGTATTAGGAGTAAATATTTCTACCTAATAAACATTTATATTAAAGAAACGAGAAAAATAAAACAAATTTAATAATAAGGCAAAAAATTAAGGAATCATAAAATTTTTTGGTTAGATGGATTAGTTTTACTTAGATGGATTGGTGAACTTTGAAAAGTTTCCATTCTTTGTCAGTCTCTTTTTTTTGCTGCTCAGAACACTACATAATGTCTCTCAGAACAGAAATGATACCCATCTCTTCTAGCAAAGGAGCTATTCTCCATTTCTCCTAGCATAGAACCAGTGTTCCAAGTAACAGACGAGATTACTCTCCCCTTGGCAGGAGAGATTGCACAGCCCATAATGTAGAAGGACATAGTTTACGCTGTGTTAATCAAGGTTCATAGCTTGTGAAAAATCTCTTAATTTTGAAATATTTTATGCTACTTGCATCCTATATAAAATCATGAAGAAGATACAAGCACATGCTTTGAGAAAACAAAACGAATTGGCTACGATATATGCTTGACGCTCGCAGCAATCCACTTGCTCATCCAAGTACAAACTGCACTTTTTTCTCTTGAAAAAGTACCTGGAATAGCTGTACTGTACTCCTTCTTCCGCTATGCGTACTGTCTTTCCTTGTTTTACTTAACTAAGATTATCCCTTTCAAAGAGAGACTCCTGACCAAAGTATAGAGACCATATTTCCTAGATTGTTACCCCCCATACTTTAGGAGTTACCATACTTCATGTTTATTCAGGGAAAGTATGTTTTTGAGTATGATTTCTTTACTTAAAATACCGTCTATACTAATTAATTAGCATATTTCAGGCCACATAATAATTTTTTTGCTAATTTTTTTTGGGGGGGTGGGGGCTCACTGTACATTTTTTAAGAATAAAGAATTTTCCCGCAGTATTTTCATATAATACATGAGCAAGTTTATTTACAGTATTGCGTAGACTATGATTTTAGTATCTTAAATGAAAACCTTTTCATTAAAACAAAAACAAACGTGATTTTATTTTTTGATGATTACATTACTTTAACAAAAATACTTGTGATATTTTATTTCATTTTCAAATAATATATTTTTAGTTAGTGTTTTCATCGATATTTTCATGAGGCAAAAAGGCGTTTATTAGCTTTGAGAATTTTGTGGATTACGATTTTGGAATTTTAAAATAATTTTTTTTATTTGGATTAAAAAAAGTTTCATTTTATTTTTAAAATGTCAAACATAAGCACTTATGAAATATCTTACAATGCAAAGATTTTTTGTGATGAGTGACTTTTACACCGTTTTCAAATCTAAGGATTTATTTCCTTTAAAGATTTATAGAAATATCAAAGAAGTAGTTTGAGATTTTATTTTTAAAACTATCCATGCATACAAATTAAACTTAATACTTTTCTCAGTAAGCTTAAATAATTTCCTAGGAGAAAAAATAATTTTTTCTTTCAGGGATTTTATAAATAGGCGTTCTGCCTACTATTGGAAACAATAAACAACTCTGTTGCTAGAAACTATCGAGACGTCACTACTGAAAATAAATAAATCTAGAATATTTTTGTACAAAATCTATATATATATTTCTCTTACACGGCACCAAAAAAAAGCCTCATTACAACTCCCCGAATGGCAACGTTAGAAAATCGACCAATGATCGCTGCTAAAAATGTCACATGGCAAATGTCACATGAGCTGGCTCAACATATAGCGCTTTTAAAAACGGAAACGATAACCAGAGTGAGCATTATCAGGTTGTTCAATTCAGATTCATGCCCTAAAAACATGATAATATTTAATTTGAACTCAATTAGGAATTAATTAGGCTGGCCTTCTCCATGACTATAAATAAATCACAAGGTCAGACTTTTGAGAAAATCAGTTTAGTATTGACTACACAAGTTTTTAGTCATGGACAACTTTATGTTGGCCTGTCAAGAGTTAAGTCATTTGACAGCCTTTCAGTAATTGCTCCAAGGTGCCAAATCTATAATTGTTTCACGGCGTGAACCACATAGGATTGCGTAGCAATTCTCGGGGGTTGGTGAGCGTTAGCGAGCAGGGGGCGAAGCCTCCTAGTATTGAATAATTTCAGAAATATCTACAAACATACGTTCAAACAGCTTTATAAAATGCAATTTCTATTTTAAAGCAATATTTTCAAACGATATGAAATTCGCAACGTTAAAATTGAAATAAAATAAAGATTAACTATGACTTTTTCTTCTTCTTTATTTATTAATTTTAATTTTTTTTTAAATTCAAACGATATTTAATGAACTCATCAAAGTAAGAATGGAAAAAAAATAATTACAGAATTTTTGGTATCGTCAAAATGATGAAACATGAATATGGTCCTAAAAAAGCTTTCATAATCGTAAAATATTTTACTGTAGTTTATTCCCCTTGTTTGTTGACCATTAGCTTCTAAAAGATATATTAAGTATACTTCTTCATGGCTGGAATATTTTACTTCAAACGGTTGCTTAAAAATTCATCATCAAAGTAAGAATAAGAAAAGATTAAATGACAATTTTGAAACTTTTGATTTCATCAAAAACCTGCTAGACAGGATCCGTTAGTGAACTTTAAAAAGTGGTTCTTAAAAGGTTTTCATAATTGGGAAAGATTTTCTTGGAGTTGAATCCCTTCATTGGTTAGCCATTTGCATTCAAACTATATTCCGAATAAATTCAAATTGGTAATAAAATAAAGATTAATTGTGACTCTTTTTACATCAAAAAATATTTAAGGTACTTATCATCAAAGAAAGAACCAACAAAACAAAACAAAAACAAATATGGAACTCTTGATTTTATCAAGAGACAGTAAAAAAGGATCCATCATTGAACATTTAAAAAAAAGGATCTTTAAAACGTTTTCGTAATCGTGGAAGATTTTCTTGAGCTTAAATTTTTTCATTGGTAGGACATTTGCGTCCAAACGATATTCTAAGAAATTCAAAATTGTTATAAAATAAATATTAATTTTGGCTCTTTTTGCTTCAAAGAATATTTAAGGTACTTATCATCAAAGAAAGAACCAACAAAACAAAACAAAAACAAATATGGAACTCTTGATTTTATCAAGAGACACTTAAAAAGGATCCATCATTGAACATTAAAAAAAGGATCTTCAAAACGTTTTCGTAATCGTGGAAGATTTTCTTGAGCTTAAATTTTTTCATTGGTAGGACATTTGCGTCCAAACGATATTCTAAGAAACTCAAGATTGTTGTAAAATAAATATTAATTTTGGCTCTTTTTGCCTCAAAGAATATTTAAGATACTTATCGTCAAGGAAAGAATGAACAAAACAAAAATAAAATAATTATGGAACTTTTGATTTCATTGAAAGAGAGTTAGAAAAGATCGGCCATTGAACATTAAAAAAAAAAATCATTGGAACGTTTTCGTAATCATGGAATATTTTCTTGCAGTGGAATCTCATCATTGGTTGTCCATTTGCGTCCAAACGATATTTCAAGTAAATTCAAGACAGCTAGAAAATAAATATTAATGTTGGCTCTTTTTGCTTCAAACAATACTTTCGGTAATTATCTTTAACGAAAGAATAAACAAAACAAAAATAAAATAATTATGGAACTTTTGATTACATTAAAAGACAAAAAGGATCCGTCATTGAACTTTTAAAAAAAAGATCTTTAAAACGTTTTCATAATCGTGGGAGATTTTCCTGAGGTTGAATCCCCTTGTTTGCTGGCCATTTGCTTCCCCTTCAAATTCTCCTTCAAAATCTGTCTTTTATCTTCGTCCCTCACTCTCTTATACACTCTCTTCTCTTTGCCCTTTATGGCGTTCCGCTTTCAGCAAACATTGCTTTTTCCATTTTGTTTTGTTTGCTTTCTCTTAGCTCCTCTTTTGCTTTGAGCAACCGCGTTTTCCTGCATGATCTGCTCTGGAAAATGTATTTAACTATTGCCATGTAATTGGGCCCTTTTTTTTTCCATGATCTTTTATGTTTATAATAATTTGGTTATCTGTACTATGGTGATGTATTGGAAAATAAGGATTTTTGATGAATAAAAATTAAGTAGTGTGTTAAAATTTCGTTATTTCTAAAAATAAAGCTTTTACGAAAGTTTATATTAACGATGTCGATCTTAAATTGTTAAGATGCGTAATTTTGAAAAGTATTATAAAATTGTTCCAAATTTAAACAATTGGTAGCTATTGTTAGTAGCTACTTAAAGCGGAACTCGTAATTTTTTTTCATAATAAATTTTTAGATGGATAAAAAAGGATTTTTCTTTAAGAAAAATAATATGCGTATGCATTTAATAATTATATATTCAATATTTATATATTCAATATTTATATATTCAACATTTATATATTCAATATTTATGTATTTATATATTTAATATTCATATATTAAATATTTATGTGTCAATTATATTGTAACAGATCTTAATAATGTAATAGAAGGGATTTATATAATAATTATAATGTAATAAATATCTGCGTTAACAATAAACTCGGTATTTCATTCGTATATATGTGTTAATTTTATTGTTTTTTAGCGATAAATTTTAATTTAGGTACCTTAGAATCAAACTTTGAACAACACAAAACCACTCATACAAAAAACACTCTGAGGCCTTCTAGAACAATATTATTTTTAGGCCTATAATTTGATACAAAAATGTTTTAAATACCCATTGCGCATATGAGGGGGAACTTACACAAAATGTACAATTGACTTAACTCATCTCGCATAACAAATTGAGCACTTTATTTTAGTCCATTATAAGTATATACAAATTTTTTTCATCGGCAACAAAATGGTGATGATCCCATTCAGATAGCGGATACTTTTTTATTTCATTATTTCATTTTATTCGAACTGGGGGGACTATCTCGTTATAGATGATCTTATCAAACACTCCCTCAAAGTGAAAAAAGGGGAAAAGTTCGAAGCGTTGGAAAGACCCCTACTTCAGAGATTCCTGAAGCATAATAATAAACTCCCATGGAATACCCGTGAGACATCATTACGACGACAAATTGATAGTTTCCCTACGATCGGTAAAAAATAATCGTCCCGAAAAGGGGGGGTGGTAGCTGTGAAATTGCACGAAAGTTATTAATTTAGTCCTCCAAAACACCCATCTAAAGTCATCTCAAGGGAAAGGGGGATGTGGCCAAATCCATTCCGAGCGAAACTGGGTAGCAAACGATAAAAAAAAAAAAGTTTTAAAGATTTCTGAAGTGGAAGCAGTTATGCTGATGACGTCACAAATCGAAAGCGGCGACACCTCTTGTTATGAATATAAATGAGAGAACTAGCGGGTAAACGGATCCAGTTACACCTCTTACAGCTTCGAAATGGACGCGAATTAGGCAATTTGGTGAGATATCGGGTTTTTAAATAACTTTAACTCTAATCACGTGCGAATTTCATGGCAACGTACTGTATGCAAATTTTCATAATCTTTAATGGTCTTTCTTACAGTGAATTAGAAAGCCTTAAATGAGCCGCAAGAAAATTACCGTAAAAGCGAATATTTGTGTAACGCCGAAATGTTTATTGCCTTTGCTCTTTTGTTTATTTATCTTTTTCTAAGTTTCCATTTTGGAAACAAAAGTAAAAGTTTAACGAACAATTATTAAATAAAAATGAAGATGATAAAATTTGGTTATAAAATTAGTTTTTGAAATTATTTTATCCACTATTTTTTGTATATTATGTATATATATTATTAGTTCGTTCGTAAATTTGTCGTGTATAATACGTCATGAATTAAAATTTATTATTAAGTTATATTGATGCACAATGCTGAAAAGAATGTACTGTTTGTTTTTTAAAGTTACTGTTAAAATTTTTATTTTGTCGAGGATGCATATACAAATTGACAGTTTAAAGCGAAAAAGATGCTCACCTCCGTGTCCTTGTAATTTAAAACTCGACTCTGAAAATTAATTTAGGTTGTCAATTTAAGTCTGTTTTTCAATTAAGTTTCTGTAAAGTGTAACATATAAATGTTACACTTTATCGAACTAATATCTATATGATATAATAGAAAATTTAAAGGGAAATTAAAAACGGCGATGAGCTATGTGATGTTTGTTCGACGTCATATTATATTCTTTTTCAGAAATTTTATTTGTTTCTTAAAATTATCGCTCCACCTCCTGAATTTTTCAATTTTTTTTAAACATTTTTTTTGAAAAAACGAATTTATATTTACTATTTTTTTTAAAAAAATAATATTAATTACTATTTTAATTTTTTTAAAAATGTTTTAAAAGCAAAACCAATCAAAGAAAATCCTCAAAGAATTTTTTAAAAAATAAAACAAAAATTGGTGTTTTATTTGGTTTTGGACATTAACGAATAGCCTACTACACGCATTTGCTAATTTTGATATTTGTTGTATTTGTATAAATTACATAGTTAAATGAATGTATATAGGTAATGTAATAGTTAAAAGAATGCGAGACTGAAATAAAATTACTAGTGAGGTAACAGACGATGAAATGCCAACAAAAAAATCGAGCCGAAGTTGGATTAATCCAACTTCAATTTTGATTTTTAGAAGGGAAATAAAGGATGTCCGGTCTATGAAAAATGTCACCTAGAGAATTTTTCCGTAAGGAAAAAAAATCCAACAATAAACTTTCAATACAAACACTACTGAATAACTTATGTACATAATATATTCACAAGGCACCAGGTATTGCTTACAAATCTTAGCCCAATTCACGTGCAAGAAAAGACCTTCATATTTACAATTGCTTACATGATTCCTTTGATGTAATACAAGACGTCACTACCCCCGCAATACTACTTGAAAATGAATAACACGGGGAAGTAACATCAATTCACCTTTTGATGACGTCAAAGTTGCCCAACTGATGCTTTTACAAGTGCCACGAAAATTGAAAGTGCAACTTGGAAGCATGGCACAAAGGCTATACTTCTAGTGTACTGGGGACAGGTATATGTCATGTCAATCAACCATATGGGAAATCGAAATGCTGGAAAGACGAATTTCCCTTCTTCTTTTGTATGCTTTCTTTTCCCGTCCTAGATTTCATAAAGGTGAACGTAAAAATCAAATGTAGCCATTGAATGTCCTTGTAATGACATTTAAAGCATTTTTTGGGGTCATTTCATTTGTTGAAAATGCTTCAGTGATAAAGTTTTAATTAACTAGGAGTAGTGGAGAAGATTCACAGGAATTACTCTTTTCAATTTTTAACCCAACCTAAGATTAAGTTTGCATAATCTTAATTTGGAATCTGGAGTAGAATTAAAATACATATTTCTTGTATTAATAACTATTATTAACAATTCGCTTTCGCATAGTCGGATGGATATTGCAGCAGGATTAGTGGTTGGTTTTCAGGTACATAGATAACATTATTTATGAAATTTTGTACATAAAGACTCAATGTGTATTTTAAAAAATAATAAAAGTACTTTTTGATCTCCAAAACAAGCTCGATTTACTAATTTTTCTATTTTATTTCATTCTTTTTTTTTTTTCAATTTATAAAGGCTAAAATCAGTTAAAAAATGTGATTTTAAGAATAAAAAAAACTTATGAATTGGGATTTTTTCTTAAAGAAATGTAGCTAAATCATAAAAGGAAACAAGTATCGTCTTTTTATCCCACTGATAGTAATCAACAAATAAAAGAACTAATAGGAGAAATAGTTTTTGTATCAAATTATCTCTATGAAGAAAAAAAATTTATAATTCTTTATTAAATTTGTTTCTATATTTTATCACTATTTTTCTTTACGCTGAAAACTACCCAAAAAGTGAAATTGCGAATCTCAGTCATATCCAAAACTCAGAAAATGTTTTTTTGTAATTATATATTTTTTTAATTCTTATGAAAATAAAGCAAAGTCAAAATAAATCAAAATTCTGAAAATAGATCTAAGGCAAGCTAGTATCAAAGATTTCCAGGCGAGGAAAAATTTAGATATAATAGCAATCCTTAAAACTGCTTTTGTTCTTTTAAAGTATTATTATAAATCTTTTTAACTATAGTAGGGATAATACTGCTGCATAAACTCCGTATATACTGCTTATTTATCTGCATTCTGTATCTGTTTTTTGATCAAAAGCAAATTTAGTAGCATGAAACAAAAAAAACTTTGGAGGGGCATACGACAAAACAGGAAACGTTGAAGATTATGGAATAAAAAAAAAGATCAGTTTATAATATTATTATTATGAATCTTCAGAAGAAAAAAAATAATTGTTTTCAATTTTTTTAATTAATAGGCCTATAGCGCTGCAATAATTGACTACAAACTAGAGCTAAATAGTTTTTTTTAAGGCATGGACATAAGCGAATAGCTATATTTACCTCATTTAAACAACTTATATTACAATATAGACTCATTCAACACAAAAACTTTTATTAAAGGCAACTTTCATGAATGATAAATGAAATAATAATAATAATAAAACAGTTTTTGATACAAAAATCATTTAATGAAGTCTAAACTCAATCTCAAGAAGTACAGAAAATAAATGTTATGCTTACTGAATTATCTTATCTATAAATATATATACTACATATAAACATTTTGAGTTGATGAAAAGTTTTATTTTGAATTGTTTTTACAAATTATTGATTTTTTTCTCATGTCTGTTAAATGCCAATAATACATAAATTGTTAATGTCTAATAGTGATAATTAATTTTACATATCGTTTGTCAACAATCCACGTTAAATCGAAAAATAATTTTATAAAGTTTATCGATAATTTCTGAAATTAAGAAGATATATTTAAGGTTAGTATAATTTTTTAATCAATAGTTTTTTTCTAATAAAAATATTGATTACAATGCATTTTTATTTTCCAGTCCATGATGACTTGTGTTCACTTAAATCTTTATAAGAATGAGAAATATACATTTCTCTTACTTCATGCGCGGAACATAAAATAAAAAAATGACTCGTCGGGAAAATATTTCTCTTTTAAAAAAAATAATAGCACTATAAATTACAGAAACTCTGTTCAATAAACTCTTATAGCATGTCATTTTCAATTGCCACAAAAAAAAAAAAAAAAAAAAAAAAAACTAAAAGTAATGGTAATATTTTTCTCACCTCGACAAACATGGATGTCGTATCACATGCCTCTACAACTATCGAAATTCTGTGTCATAAGACTAAAATAAGAATTGGAAGAAGAAAAAAAGCACAAAAGGGGAAATATAAAAACCGGGCGTGAGGGTTACACCAGTATTATGTCCCTTGAATGGGTCGAAAAAAAATATACTTGGGGTGGGACCCAAAACCGCCCAGCTAGGTCTTCTATATCCATTGATGAGGTATAACTAACCACCGAAACCACCTAAAACTTGTGTTAGGTTGTCTGACTCTGTGAAATATGGTCTTCGATTCAGTGCGTTTCAATACATGGAGAACTGATGGCTTCATTTGAAGTATGTTACTAAAGAGTATCAAAGCATCCTGCAAATTGAGCATTGTAGTGGTATATAGACGTTAAAATGCGTGGATTATTGAGGCTTTGTGGAAGACATTACATGGCGAGAAATAACACCATGCTTGACCATTGTAGAGCAGCTTGTGTCCACCTTGTTCGAAAAACCAACTCTTTTTGTGCTAGGTTGGGTGGTTTTTCTTTGTTGGCTATGTGTGAGATCCTTGACGCCATGTCTAGTAAAGAAGGTTTTGCATGGCTACTTTTTTTGGGCAATTTCATGCTGGGTAGAGAGCATGCGGAGACATTTGAAGATTGATGTGGGTAGACTTCCTGGAAACTGATCCAGAAAGTTCGTTTTATATACCAGATTTTGTTCTATATGTTATTGGTTAAAAAGGTAGTGTATGATACAACACTAAATGATAACTTATGGTGTGACAATAACGATGTCTGACATTATAAAAGCAAACAACGAGTACACGATATTGAGACAAATTTCAAATATTATTTATCATTGCCTAGTGAATAAAATAATATAATTGTCAAATAACAATTATTTTAAAGTAAAATAAATCAATTAAATATTAATTTGACTATTAAGTAGATGTTTATGAACAGTTTGTTAAATGAAGTTTCAGCCCTACTGAGAAAATAAGGGGCTCTTTTGTATTCATTAGTATAATTTCGTTAAAATGAAATATTTAGGAAAAGTGAATTTTATAAATTAGAATTTCATACGTGGTTGAGACCATGGAGGAGGCATCTAAAGGATGGCAAACTACATAGCACATGAACTAAACTCATAAGTTTGTTTCATTATACAAAATTTTAAAATGTATAAACATATATCATGCTATTTTATGTTTTTGGTTTTACATAAAATGGTACTTTATGTTACATTAAATGATGAAAAGTAAGACGTTATGTTATATGGTTGCTCCGGTTGCGCAGTTGGTTGTTGGAGAGCTAGTTGGAGCTCATACCGCCAGTTGGAGAGCTGAAAGTGAGTTCGATTCTGATGTCTGACAAAACAACCGGCATGTATGAGCAGCAAGGCGCACGATTAATCTGTCGTGACTGAAATTCCTCTCACATGGCGTGGAAGTTTGGAAAGAGAGGTATCAGCTCAGGCGCTGTCCATGCTGTCTGACCAGGATTCAAATTAGAGGGCATTCCTACCATGGTCGTAAATAGAACCCTAAAAATGGGGCTAGATGCTTAGACATGGTTGGGTAATGATTGTGTCATGTTATATGTGCAATCATATGATGTTATAGTATATGATAATATATTTTAATAAACATTTTGTGAAAACTACATAATTAAGCAAACTACATAATTAAACAAACTATCAAATATTCGTGAATAAAACAAATTTAAAATAACTCCCAGTTTTTCCATAATAAGCAAAATTGAAATAGTATCTGTCATTTTTATTGCCAAATATATAATGTATTTCAAAATCATAAATTGCGTATATCTTATTTCAATCTAAGCAGCTACCTACACAATTTGATTAGCTTTATAAAACAAAGGAGAAAAATTAATGAAATAGTGCTCATTATTTTTTTTAAAATTCTTCTTAGAAAATATATATTTAAAAAATTATTAAAAAATAAAGCTTTGTCATTTAAAAGTATTAAACTTAGGAACTTTATTTAGTACCTCACTTAAAGTTTTGTTATAATATTAAAAATATAATCAACTTTTTTAAAAAAAAATCAACTTCGGAAAAAAACATAATCATTTATTTTACATTTTTCCCCCTCCTATTTGTGTGGATTAAATTCAAAAAAGACATTAAGCATAAATTCAGATTTCAAATTGCGACAGAATGAAATGTAATTTTAGTTTAATTTTTCAATGATCTGTTAAAGTTCCATTAAAACATCAAATTAATATCACCTCCATTCTTTCAACTTTTATTTGTTGAAATCAAATTTTAAAGTTATTTAAAAAAAAAAAGAAAGCAATTAACATCTTAATTCGTAGCAAAATAAGTATCATGCATAATTCAAAAATTAAATTGCCCTTTCGTTCATTGATATCAGGCTGACAAAATAGCCCCGAACAGCAGTTATCATAATCATGAGCAAGCAAATCAATCAAGAGTCCGAATAAAGAATAACCACTAGAGTCTCCAGGCTACAATCTGAAGCATCTGCATTTTGCCAGAGTTTGCTATTTTTCCCCTCCCGTGCTTTTGTCAACAGGCAGCAGCTGCTCAACCTATGACACAGCCCAAAATTTTTATCTTGGCCATCATCAGGCCTTTTTGCGGCAAGCGGTGGTTTATGATCACCCCCTTAGGGGGTGTATTGACAGAATGATAGACTTTGGCGATCCCTTGAAATAATTGTAATCTGCCAATTCTGTATTTGCAGTGTTGAGAGTAGAATTCAGGAAATATTTCGAATGATGGTTCAATTGTAGTTTGAATTATCACCTTGTTTGGGTTCAATAAAAATGAAAAAAAGGTGGGAAAGATTGTAAGGGAGGGTTTCTGTTAAATGGTTCGTCTTTTCAGTGATATTTGTTTGGGATATTTATGTAAGGCATGTAAAAATGTGAAATAATTCGGTTTATTTAAAAATTATAATATAATAAATTGTTTTAATAAAGATTCTAACAATTAGGCAATACATGCTCATTCAAATAGACTAATAATAAATAAAATTTAAAATAGTGTGAAATATTAAAAATATAAATAACATCTTAGATATAAATGTGCCATCGTTTCAATGTTATAATAAAGCACTTTTGGTATTAATTGTCTTCTCGTTACGTTAATACTAATATATTTAATTATATATCTATAATATAAATATATTTATAATTAACAAATATATCTGTAATAAAATTATCATAAATATATCTGTAATATAAATATATATATATATATTTATCTGTAATATAAATATATATATATTTATCTGTAATATAAATAAATTTTAATATTGAGGTAAAAGCCTTAAAGCTTCAGCATCTCTTCAATTTTAGAACGAGAGAAAAACGAAACCATATCTAATCATGCTCTTTTAGTCAAACACACATTGCGAAAAAGAGTGTGGACAAAAATACCAGAATATGGTACAATTTACCGTGTTTCTTGTAGTATATGAACAGCAAAAAGAAATCGATAAATTTTACCGAAACGCTTTGATAATGATTTTGGTAAAATTAACAATAAAATATGGTTTTATAAAATGTGATTAAATTTCGTAAATGTCGTAAAATTTGTTAATTTTATCATGATACCTACTTTGAGCATGGAATAAAAAATAAATTTCGTTCGAAGTTACTTTTCAGTTTTGTCTGTTTAACTGTATTTGTGATATTGAGAACTATAATTTTTAAAAATCAGAATTTCCGGTAAATAGCTACCATATGAACTTAAAAAGAGCCAACTTTATTGTTTAAATACCGTATAGTTAGGTTTCAGTAGAAAGAATTATGTTTTTTTTTTTTTTTTTTTTTTTTTTTATCTAGAAAAAACTTATTACCATACAGTACGGTAATTTCAACATAATTTTTTCTCAGTGCAGATTTAGCTTTTTCACAGTTAAATCTGACTTTACTTTCTAAATTCTTTAGTTAAATCTGACTAAACTTTTTCACAGTTTTAAAGAGAATTTTTGTTATTATTATTACATAATAAAACAAAATTTTTAATTTTTAATTTATATGGAAAAATTTGGTTGTTTCATCGTGGTACCTTAGAGCATTGCATAATTTTCATTTATTCAGTCAAATTTACTTTTCCATTTTGTATTTTTTACTAAATGTGTGGTAATAATAACTGTAAAAGAACAACAACTTAATTCTAGTTCATAAAAAGAAACTACGCGTACACGGTATTTAAACCATTCATTTGGTAATATCTTTGTTCATATGCTAACGGTTTACCGGAAAACCAGTATTTCCGGTTAATCTTAACCATATGAACAAAAATATTGCCAAAATGAATGGTTTAAATACAGTGTAGTTTGTTTTTATTAACCAGAATTAAGTTGTTGTTTTTTTTAATCAGAAATGTCCTTACCATAGAGTACTGTTATTTTATCAGAATTTTTTTTCTCTGTGCAGATATGACTTTTTCACAGTTTTAACGAGAATTATTATTACCATTATAGCATAATATCCTTACATTTTGAAGGAATCTGTGCTCTCAGAGATATCCAAACAAATCTTTCATGTATGTCAACTCGAATCACAATAGCGAACAAAACCATGCAACTCTTTTGGGTTTCAAGCCAAATAACTGCAAGAATAATAAGCTGGGACATATAAAAGAGAGGTCGAAACCCTTTACTACCACTCTTTATGTTCCGTCAACCATTCTTATATAGGGAGATGCTTATCGACTCCCCAAAGGGGAGGGAGACGTCCCCTGATAGCGAAAAATTGGCCTGTTTGTAGGAGTGCTTCCTAATTTCATCTGTATTTCAAGCATTTCAGCAATTCTGACATGATTGGTTAGGATAAGTCTGGCTAATATTTCCTTTCTAAAGTGTGAGTCAGGCATTTTATATTGAAGGGATTATAACACGCATCCTAAATGAATTTAATCCTAAAATATAATCTTATAAAAAGTGTCTTTATGGAAATGTCGTTTATATTTTTCATCTTATGGATTGATTATTAAATAATGATAAGCTACGAGAAAAGTACTGATATCCCGTTTCAACAAGAAGAAAAAAATCTAAAGTTTGAGATACACTCTATGTACTTTATGCATTTTCATTGATGCTTTGAGGTTGTGTTCAACAGAAATATATTTATAAGAAATATAGACCTTTTTAAACTTTAAGGGAAAAAGTTAGCTTAAAATATTTAAAAGGCAGAAGAAAATAAAATAAAAATATATTTTTTAAGGGCTCAAACATTTTTTTTTCAAGGCTCCTTCGATAATTTATTTAATGCCACTAAATCAACAGCTTTTGTCATAAAATTTACGTTTTCTACATTTAAATTCATGAACAGAAATGTACGTTAAATGTCATTTACATTTTTCATCGGATGGATTATTTGTTAAACAATGACAAACCACGAGCATAATAATGATATCCTATTTCAACTTAAAAAAAAAAAATCTAAAATCTGTGATGCACTTTACGTATTTTGCGTATTTTTGTTGAAAGTTTGGGGTTATATTCAACAGAAATATACCTAAAAAAGGAAATAGACCTTCACAAAACATTTTTGAGGGAAAAAGTTAGCTCAAAATATTTAAAAAAAAGTTATAGTCAATAAAAAAAAATATTTTAACAGGGCTCAAAAATATTTCTTCAGGGCTCCTTCTATTATTTATTTAATGCTAATAAATCAACAGTTCCTGTCATAAAATTAACATTGTTTGCATTTAAATGTATAAAAAAATTATTTTATTTCTTTTTTTTAAATTAAAAATAGCATATAAAGCAAAAAAAAAATTAGTTCTAGAATTTTATTTATTTATTTTCCCCTCGCCATCCTCTTACCCCGGTACAAAATGCAAACATAGGACAATTAGTTAAATTATAAAAATGCAGCTTGATGCATACTCAGTTTATAACTCTAAGGGTATTCTACGGCCCATTTTTAATTAATTTTTTAAAAAATCGTAACATTTAAAAACGAAATATAATTTTTAATTCATTGAATTTCTAGGGGGATGCAAATAACTCCCTTGGAAGAGCTCTTCTTAAAAATAAATAAATGAATAATATATAAAAAAAGAATTAAATGAATAAAAATTAATTCTGTTGAAAGAAATTAATTTTTTAATGTAATTTAAAGGTGTGACTTTCAATATTTTTGCCTTGATGTCAAAATAAATTTTGAAACTGAGCAGAAAAGTTTTAAAACTCGTCATTATTTTGCAAAAGGTCTAATCATTTGCCTTAAAGTTCTATAGTTCTAGACTACAGGTGCGTTATTAGATTACTGGTTATCTCTACCTATTTCTGAAATACTTACAATAAAATTGATTTTAAAAAATAAAATACAGCATGCCATGGTATCTTAGAACAAAACACGTCATATTTCATTCTTATGGCAGAATGACCCCTTTTTGTCATTAAATTTGCGTAATAATGTCAAAGGTCTTAATAAATGGTGTTATTTATTTATTAGTAAACGAATAAAGAAAAATAAAGGGAAAACAAGTAAATAAAGTTATGAAGCTAACCTTTAGAAACAAGTTTTAAGCATTTCTTCACTATCTTTAAAAATAAGGTCATTTATTTATTGATTTTTTTAAAAAAGTCAATTTATTTGAAGAAATGTTATTGAAATCATTTACTTTTAACATATAAAAGTTGCATAGACTAATTCAAATTTTTTTAAACAAAATACAAGATTTATTATGAGTTTCGAATGTTGTAATTTTATTTAATTCTAAAACTCGAAAATCCATAATTTCCGTGACTGCAAATAAAAGATATTTACAACTTAATTAAACTTTGTATCTGATGAATAATAATTTATCACATAATGATCAATTAATGTCCAGTTGCGGAATATTCATATTCATATGCATATTCAACTAAATATCTATTTTATTAATGAAGATGCAACCGACAGTTCCTTACGTTACTTTCTATTAATGATTATTTCAAAATTTCAATTAACCTACTAACACTACATGCACGATTTTCAAATAAATTATGCATACTTTAAAGATTAATTGATGATTTTGTGATAACTATCTGATTCATACTAAAGATTCGTTAATTACACGAGTGTTAACTTCTTTATCTTTTGAGTAATAAAATTTCGATTTACCAAATCCATGACTATTTGATAAGGGCGGTACATTGATAGATCTCGAAATATCCATATTTTTAAGCATCGTAATATCTGTAGTTTAAAATTTATTTTCAAAATCCATGAATACTGTGTCCAAAAACAATCATTGAAATAATAATATTAATCTTGAAAAAGGTGAATATCGAATAAGTTAAGGTTCATGGTGAGAGTATTGTTGATAAGAATAATTTTAACAAAAGATAAAATGGCAATCCTTATTAGCAACGATAAATATCAAAATGATAATTTATAGAGTGTTATGGATAGTTATGGAATATGATATTATTTTGAGTGTTGATAAATTTAATTTAAGGACAATAGCACCATCTACAGATTTCATACTTGCAAACAATGAAGCATATAAAAAAAATGTTCAGTTCTAATAGCTTTGTTAAAATAAGTCTTTGTGTCCATTGGCACTTGCTCTAGTTTTTAGCATTTTCTATACTTTAAAAAAAATTTCATTTAAAACTGTGTGTTACGCAGGTTACACTTAAACTTTTTTTCACAAAAATTATGAGAACTGGTCGAATTTTTTTAACCGGTAAATTTCTTTTTAACTGAGTTGTATGCTTTTAAAGTCTACAAATACGTCATTCGTAAATGATGGAATTGCCCTTCAAGAACGAAAATGTTCACGAATATAAATGCAATGTAAGTCAAATATCGAGTTATATCATAAAATATTGATATTTGCATCGATATATCATTTTTGCAATGGTAAAATTCCGATATACCCTATCATCGCTCTCTTTCTTTCTCTTCTGTATCTTTCTGTTGCTCGCCTTGCAAATATTGCCTTTGTAAACCGCATTTGCTTATTTAACCTCAAGTTAAGTTTTGTTTATTTTAGAACATTTCAAATCGCTTCCTTTTAAGTCAAACTTCTGACAGGCGCCCTTTTTATCCCCTTCAAATAGAAGGGGGTTGAATTCTATTCTTTAAAACATGTTTACTTCGGCATTAACAGAGATTTCCTCAATGAACACTTTGACATTCGAGGACAACCTTTGGAGTCGTAGTGGACAAACGATGCATCAGGTTTACGATGCAGTTTACGATGACAGATGCATCAGGAAAGGCAATGGCAATACTTTTTATGGAATGTCACCAGGGTCCGATTCAGCCTAATTGGGGCCCAAGTCAAAAATTTCTTTGGGGGCAGCTCTCTGCTTCAGTAATGAAGATTTGAACTTTATGTAGGTATTTAAATTTTTCACCTCATTATACATAGATGACAAAAAAATTTACTCGAACCTAAAATAGCTATAAAGTCTCCCCCTCCATGGTCAGACGTTTACATATAGCATTTTGCTATATGTAAAAATACAGGCTTTTGATTGGCCAAATTTGCCCATCGTCATTGCGAAAATTTAGCTGAATTCCGCACTAGAAAGCCATGGATTTACGAAATATAGATTTCTTGTGTTCATACAATAGATTAATGAAGGAGCTAAAATAAAACTGACGAATTTTACACTGTACTGATATTTTGTTTAAAAGAAGTTCATTAATAAAGGAAACCTAAAATAAACTTTCAATTCGATTTGGGGCCCCCTCTGATGTGGGGTATGCCTCTGCTTTTGTCAGGCTCTGAATGTCCCTAAAAATTCTTTTTATTACGTTTGACCGAAGCTCTCCAAAAATGAAACAATTTTTCTTATCTTTTAGTAATTAATAAGTTGAATAATTTTATGTTTTGCTTCATCTTGTTAGAATAGATGTTTAATTGGAGTATTAACGAAATCGTTAAGTGGTATTTGAGAATATTTTTTTTTTTTTTTTGTCCAAGTGCTAAATCTGCTAACTGCTTCTTAAAGGACACTTAAGAATTGAAAAAAAATTGAGATCATAACATATTTGACTAATTTTAATTTCATTCGAAACTAAGCAAATACTTTAAATAACAATGCATTTAAATTACTTTTTCCACAGTAATTTAAAGAGACAATTTAGGCTATCCTATATATTTGAAATTTTTGGAAAAATATTAATTTTTTCGCATGATGTAAAAGCTGCAAAATCAATTAATTCAGATTGTTTAAATCAATTGCTTACAAATAGAAAAATAAAACTGATTTTTCTCCTCATGAATTGTTTATATTATTATTCCTGATTTAACTTCATTAGCTCCTTTCTCACATATATTTCGACTTCAAAAAAAAAAAAAAATCAGACATTAAAGTTGATCTGCACAAATGAAAAAAACTATTTTTTCTTCATTAATTTTATCAAAAGCGTTTCCTACTTCCGAGGTTTAACTAGATAAAAACTCCTTAAATTATAAATATCTCAAGTAGCTACACTCTTGCAGAATTTTTAAAAAAAATTACAAAATGACTATGAATAGACATTGAACATTTTTATTTGAGATGAAAACGAATTTCTTCATTACAAATTATGAAAATCTAAACTCTCTCATACAAATTTTGATGATTTTATACGTTGATTTTCGTTCTTTCTGATTTTTCAAATTGATGGTCAAAGTCAAATAAGCAACCACAATAGTTCTTTACATTTTATACATTAAGAAGAACAATTCTGATATCTGTTAAATATCTGAAAGATGAATGATTTTTATCTCTTTCTCTTTTTTTTTTGCTTTAATTAATTTAAGTACTCAATTTATATTTTATAACTGCCGTTGAACAGCCGATCCAATTCTGAGTGAACAACTATCCGTATTTACCTGCGAAGTCTTGTAGTTTTGAACCCATACCAGAAGGCAAGGATCAAACATTGAAGAATCCTGAATCAAGAGTTGGGACAAACTAGCCTTAGTGGAAGTTTTTTCAATGGAACTCTCCCACATTTGAGTTATATGGAAAGTAGAACTACGAAAACCTCCCTCGATTAGCCCGATGTCAAGGAGATTCTGACCCATGATCCACCTACCATCGAGGGTATTTTAAGTCAGCTCTGTGTTCAGTGCAAGCCGAAAGCTAAATTCGTATCAAACAGCCACCGCAGGGATAATAATAAATAAATAATGATTCATCAAAATTTCCATCCTTTCCTGGAATATTTAGGGAGGCTTATACCCAACGTCATCCCCCCACTTTAAAAACGTCCATGTTGAAATTCCAAATTCTGACACGAGACTTAGCAGTTTCATTAACTTCTGCACTTGATTTCGGAAAATTGAAGTTACACAATTTAATTGGGAAAAAAAAAATTCTTCTCTTACAAATAAGAGTTTTATACTTGTAAGAATAAAAGCTAAAAAATTACACCTCATGAGACAAAAAATTTAATTAAATTAGTCTAATATGGTTTTCAATGGAAAGTCAAGTACGCTGATTTCATTCTCTTTCAAACTTCCAAAGACTTTTCAAACTTTCAAAATAAACGTCCCAAATAAATTCATCAAAATTTCCCAAATCCCTAAGCATACATGCATAATACTTCATTTCACTAGCTTTGAAAGAGATTATTGTCACATGGTGCGCGGTTGAGGAAGAAAACAATCCCATAATCCTCACGACCCATTCTCTTTTGACCCCTACGAAGCGGTACTGTTGTATCAAGAGATTACGAACGGGAACACCTTTCATGGGGTTTTTTCGGATAATCTATTGAGATTCGGAACTGATTGTCCCCAATGGATCGATTTATTTAGTTCAGCTTCCTGATTTTTGCCAGTGTGTTACGACTGTTCTTTTTTTTCTTCTTTTGTTGCTGTCGTCTTAGAATTTGAAAAATTCAATAAAAATAAATTAAAAAGGAACTCGCTGCGAGATTAGGAATGAGGGTGAGAAAATTGAATGCAAAAAAAATTGAAATTTAGATTAAAGCTTGGATAGTTTTGCTTCTAGAGAATGTTCTCCAACCTTTTTTTTTTATTCATTTATTTATGTGAAAAAGTATAAAGGCTGATTTCCAAATAATATTAATCTGTAAACTCTTTTCAAAGTTAACTGAAAATACAATCCGTTGTGAAAAAGTTGACGAGTTTTTAACTTTTGAGAAATTTTTGGACATTTATTTTTATAAGTATGAGAAATATTTTATACTTTACAAAGAAGCATTGGAAATTACAATTAAAATTAAATTAGAAAATCTTCATGGAAATTCAGCTCAATTTTTTTTAAACTAGTGTTAAAAACTGCTATAAAAAAATTTTTTTTTTCTAGTTTGAGAAAAGGTAAAAGTGCTTCAAATTTTAATAAAATGTAAGACAGAACGAAGAAAAAGTATGCCTGAAATACCACGATAAGTTGTTCATGGATCAATATTATTACATTATATTATAACTGGCGTTGAGTAGCCGACACAATTCTGAGTTTAGGTCTACCAGTTTTCTACTCCGCAGCCATGTAATTTTGAACTCAACCCAGAGCACAAGGTAATTCCTGGATCAAATATTAGGACAAACTAGCATTTTTGCAGATTTTTTTTAATGGCATAATTCCTCATTTGCGTTGTATGTAGAGGAAAACCACGAAAACCTTCCACTTTAAGCCCCACGGTTAGGTAATTCTAACCCATGATCTGTCTACTTCTGGGATATTTTGCAACTGCACTGTGGTCGATGCGTGCCAGGAGAAGAATTCGTATCAACGAGTCGCCGCTGGGATTCAAACCTGGGTCACCTCATTGGGAAGCGAACACTCTATCTCCATTGTCCCCCACGAATTTTCATTGATCAATAATAATAAACATGTGCCTAATCAAATTGTGTGAAGCATAGGTTGATTAAGAAAAATCAGATTTATATCCGAAACGCATGAGGATTTGCAACACCGAAATTTCAAATACAGGTGATTCTTTTATAGCATTTTTCGTTAAATTAGAATTTTAAATGCAAATAGTTATTAGTAAAATTTGCTATAACTTTAAAAGAAAGTCGTAACTAAATAAAACTTTAAAATCTAGGGAAGGGGCGTGTATACTATTGGCAAATACCCCGTACCCAATGGATCGAGCTAAAAATTTAGAACATAAATCTAAATTTTCAAATGGTAAAATTTCCAAAATCAATACTTTTACTAGTATTTATGCACAATTAGATAAGTTAAGTAACCAGTTATGCAAAAAAGAAAGAAAAAAATGCAACGTCGTCCTTTTCACTAAATTAATATCAAATTAGTAATTTTTTTTATGTATGGAGAAGAATCAAAATAATAAAATAAAAAATTGTATAATTGCAATATTTGTCTTAAATGTATTTATTTAAATTTTCTTTATATATATTTGCTTTACTGTCTGCAGTTGGAATTATAAATAAAATTTTTTAACTTAAGTGATAGAATGACCTTTGCCGTTCTATTTACTACTTAAATACAGTTGCAGTATATAGCAGCAACTGTATTTAAGTAAATGGCTTCAAGCTTTGAATTTCCAATTTCAAAATATTGCGCAACTAAAAATGTTTAATAACTTCCACTTTAGGTTAAAAGAGGTTTTAATTTCTATAAGTTATAAATAACAGAAATTTTTGAAACTGTAAAGTTTCCCGCAGTAAGACCAATAAGCCTTGAGAGAAAACCAACAATTAATAATATTTTTAATTATCGTCCCGAAAAAAAATTTGAGATTAATTAATGATCATAATAACTAATTTCATAATTCCTAGATGGCAGCACTAAGAGTTTTAAATACTTATTCTTTTAGTTAGTGCAGCAATGTTTCCAGGAGAGTTCCCTGAAACAGAAGGCAATGTTTGAACTCCTGGGCGTGGTCGTTTAGTCCCCGCCCATGTCTCAAATACGGAAATGGGCGGAAACTCTTATCAGATGTAAAATCTCATGAGAAGAATCAAATCCCTCTGCTATTGTGTGTGTGATGGTAGTAGGTTGATAAAGAGATCTTCTCTTGAGAAATGAGCTCCGCCTTTTAAAGAAACAAAGAAAATTTTATTCTATTGCTTGAGAAGAACTTAACAAGTTAAGCTGTTGAAGTAGTTTAATGATACATAACAACAATCTCCCCCTCTTTTATCGTGATGATCTTGATAAAAAAAAAACTTGTATTATTTTTTTACTAGTGTTATGATTTTTTTTATTATTAAATTATTAATATTTTTGAGATGAGAATTCAGTCTCCAAATTTCCATGATTAAATTGATTTTTGAAGAACAGAAATTAAATTAATTCAACTTACTTTAAGAAATTTTATAAAAAACAACAAAATATGTACAACTTTTATTTATCTATTTTTCATTTGTTTATTTTTTACCTTTCACCGTTTTTATGTTTACTACCCTTATTTGCATACCCTGAAACTTAATCAAACATATGCTCTATATCCACACATTTTACTGAAGACTTTTTCCAACGATTAAAAAATATGTGCTTTAATGTTTGATTTAAAATTATTTTACCCACTTCTATTGAGTGCTAGTAAAATCTAGAGAGGAAGAAAAAAATTGCATTGTTCCCTGTATTTGAAAAAAAAAAATGTTCCGCAAAAAGCGTTTCAATTTCTTCTCTCAAAAAATTTTAAAATCGGCCTTACAATTGTATCGCTATTGAATTACATTTGACTCTATAAATAGAGATGCTTTTAGAATCGTGAGCAATTATGATATCATAGCTATCTACATGCCTAAATTGAATATTTAGAAATCAGAACAACGCACTGCAGTTTGATCATTAATAATTCAATAAATAAATAAAAATGTTTTTTATAACTTCGCATTTAACTATAACTAACAAATGACAAATTTCTTTATATTTAGCGAATTATATGTAAGGTCTTTCCTTGATTTGCACAACAGCAACGTTTAAAGTTATGAATAATTAATACTGCATTTTATTCCTTGACTATAAGCAAATAACATTAAACAAAATTACCTTTCTTTTCTCCCTTCCCCCCCCCCTTTTTTTTTGCTGTGCAAATTTTACGTTTGTAGTTCTGAAGAATCCGATGTATTTTGGTCATTAATTATTCCATAAATAAATAGTGGCGCCTTTTATAACTTGACTGTAAGCCATAGACACCTTTCTTTTTTAATTTACTCAATTGCATTGCTCGGAGTTCAGGTTCAGAATAATCCAGTGTATTTTGATGATTAATCATTCAGTAAAAAATACATTTTAATGAAGCGTTCTTAATGAAGCTTTTTATACTGTGACTGTAAAAAATGACATTTAGGAATACCTTTTTTTCCCCCTGATTTGTACAACAACGTTAAGTCCTAAATAATCCAATTATTACCGTATTTTAAACCTTGATTTAGTAAGCAAATGATATATAACAGAATCATCTGTGTTTGCTTTACACAAATTCTATGTTCGTAGTTCTGAATAATCCAATGCATTTTAATCATTAATTATTCGAGAATTTTTATTTTTTACTTTTTATTTTGTTGAAGCGTGCGAAAGAACGGTTTTTTGACAATTTAATGACGGTGACTATAAACATATGACCTATTTATTAATACCATACCTTCTTTCTTTGATTTGCACAACGGCAACGTTTTAAAGTTCTAAATAATCCAATTAATGCTGATTTTCAAACATTGACTGTAATCAGATGCCATGTAACTGAACTATCTTTACATGACTTACACAAACTCAATGTTCGTAGTTCTGAATAATATTTTTGATCATTGATTATTCGATAAAAATTAATTTTTTATTGAAGTGTTCCTAATGACCCTTTTTATACTGTGACAAGAAACAAATGACATTTAACAATACCTTCTTTCCTTGATTTGCGCAACGATAACGTTTAATGCTCTAAATAATACAATTAGTGCCGCCTTTTATATCTTGACTGTAGGCAAATGACATGTAACAGAACTATGTTTGTTTGTATTTAATGTTCGTAGTTCTGAAGAATCCAATGTATTTTGATCATTAATTATTCCATAAATAAATAGTGGCGTTTTTTATACCTTACTGTAAGCAACAGAGACATTTATCAATTCTATCTTTCTATGACTTGCACAAATACAATGCTTGGAGTATAGAAGAATCCAGTGGCTTTTTTTCTTTCTTTCTTTTATCTCAAGTATCTTTGAATTTATTCAAGAATTCTCATTTCTTGTCATTGTTCGCACATTAAAGAAGTCAATCTACTTCTGGCAATCATCCCAACCCCGAATCCTCATCGTTGAACAGGAGAGAATGTTTTATCAGGATTCAAAGGGGACATGTCACATCCCGGAGCATGCTTCTTTGGTTAAATTGACATGTCTGTTCTTGATTTTACTTATCTCTATAATGAAATGTCCTTTTTTTCTTTCCGGAAGCCCAATTAATCTTTCAACTTGTCATCTTGCCTCTGGAGTTCCTTTTAGAAAATAAATTTATTTTTAAGTTATTTTAAAATAGCTTATAAATCAACAAGGCAAGTGATTGAAATCACAGTGACGTATTTATATGGCCGTGACATTATTGGGTGTTGATGATATTTAGTTTAAAAGGAAATGTAGTTCATGCTGATCTACTAAAGAATTATTCAGAAATTTTCGGGTTTTTTATCTCCAGAAGATAAAAAATACATTCGAATATTGAATAAGTAAATAATCCAACCACAACGTCTATGTAATTTTAATTTTTCGATTGAGAAAAAGGTCAGAGCTTTTGTTACCTAACCATAAAATATTTAAATCACGTAGTTTTCGTGATTTACAATAAAAGGAAACTTGACAATAAAAGGAATCAACTTTCGATACGTCTCTTGCTTTAAGAGGCCTCTTTCCTCGCCATCTTTGGTTTTAGGTAAAAATTTTAATATTGGTGTTCTAAATTTTTTATAATTATTATTATTAACAAGTTTTTGATGATAAGGCTATCATTTGACAGCACCATTCTTTTAAAAAAAAAGTTGAAGACGTCGCATTGTCAGACAATGGGAAATAATCTTTGAAAACTTCTGAACGTTTAGATTTTCCCGAAAATGTACAGCAATAAACCTACACCGTTAGTAATTTTGATTAGGTAATTTAATACTGCGCAGTTGTACATTTTTAAATTATTTATAATTCACATTTATTATTGTTTAAACTGATATAAACCGAGTTAGATGACGCTGAAATTTTTTTTTAACACAGATTACGTGAAAGAAACAGATATTTCTTAAAAATCCGATAACAGACAAATGTATATTTCAAAACTACATTTTTCAAAATACTGACTGTATAGATAGGATTTCGTCAGAAAAATAATAAATAGAGAATTCGAAATATCGTGAGCTGTATTTTCGATATTCTAATTGGGTGACGATATTGTATTTTACATCAGTTTATTTTTAAAAGTTAAATTAAGATCCTTAAATAGGAAGAGAAAATTTATCCCTATGCTCTCCAACCCGGTTTAAATGCAAATGATTTTTCGAATTACTTTGATATAAATCTTAGTAGGTCTGTCAATGAACGCATTGACAATGCCGCGGTGACTGAGCGATTATGAAAATTATGTCTAATGCTTCAGAGCAGCAAGTTTTTTCTAATTTTTTTATTTAACCGTTATAAATAATGACTAATGTTTCAATTAGTTTTTAAAAGCAACAGCTAATTTACCACTTGGCCACACCTTCAGTTTTTGTCCAACACTGAGAAAAAAAGTATGGCCGAAACTACCAGAATCTCAAAAATCTCGGTAATTTTTACCGAAGCGATTTGATAATGATTCTGGTAAAATTTACAGTAAAATATGGTTTTATAACATGTGACAAAATTTAGTAAAAGTGATAAAATTTAGTAATTTTATGATGATACCTTTAGACCAATGTATAAAAATCATTTATTCGGTGAAATTTACTTTTCAGTTTTGTACAATTTTTTTTTCACTAAATGTGTGGTAATAAGAACTATAATTTAAAAAGCCAGAATTTCCGGTTGTTACAATAAGAATGGAAAAATTACCAAATGAATGGTTAAATTTTGATTTAACTAACCAGAATTATGATTTTTTTTTCTTTTTCAGAAATGCCTTTACCTAACAGTACGGTAATTTTACCAGAATTTTTCTCTGCGTGTATTGATGAAGATGTACCTTTATGATACCATTTTCTATTAAATTTTAGTATGTGAGATTTTAAACGCCGTTCTTTTATTGAATTTCAATTTTATCCAAAAGGATTAAAACTCATAAATGACACAGATCACACAAGCAACTCGCCCTAACATGTTTTGTACGCTTGATGATGACTCATTAAACTTGCAAAAAACTAATTCCAATCATTTTTTAAAATTTTTTTAATTTTTTTTCATAATTAAATGGTTAAAGTCTCCAAATTTTTATATTTCTTAAAATATCCATTAAAATTTGCGAATTAAGTTTCAGTATTTCCAGTGTAAACATTGAGTAAAAATTGTATCGAATTATTAAAAGACACGAACAAGCAAAGCTTATTTTTCATTCAGTTACAATGCATGTTTTGAGATAGAGCAACACCCCCGTAACGGGAGCGCACAAGGTTTAAAGACGTAGTCACCGGAAAAAATCACTCTATAATTTTAAATAAAAATACTTTATAGTTATTAAAATATTTTTAGTTTATTTTCTGAATAGTAATAACACTTAACTAAATTTTGAATATAATTACTACAAGATAGTGAATAATTTTCCCCTATTATTAAACAAATATTCATTTCAATATGGTCAGTGTATACAGTGTTAAAATTTATTACCTTAATTCTACCTTTTTATCGCTATTTCCATTCTCATTCTCTTAAATTAAAATAAAATTTATGACTATAAATATCCGAATATCTCCTCACCTCAGTGTTTTTGTTTCATATTATAATTTGAAATTCTTTATGATAGGTCTAACATAGATCGCACTTATAAATCTTTCAGGAGGGCGCATTTAAGTCCATGTACGCTACTGAGTTAAAGGATTTTAGAATTTCAATTTGTCTCTAAAAGTTTACATATCACAAAAACATTTTTTCTGCGGGTAGGTTTCAGAATTACAATTTGTCTCTAAAAGTGTACGCTTTTTAAAAACTTTAAAAAAAAAAGAGAAAGTCGAATAAGCGACGTTTTGTCTCAAACTGACAACATCTAATCCTGGTGATCACATTATATCCTATGAGATGATCATAAATACTTTCTGAACTGACGTGCAAAAAAATGTATTGTCGCAGTCAGGCTGTAACTAATGATAACGTTGTTTGGCTTGGCAGTTGCTTCAAATGCAGGGAAAAATCAGAGACGCGTTTCGTAGTGCCCTGTCAACGTCATGGTAGATGTTACTTTTTATAGGCGCCCACCTTACTAACTCTTGGCAGGGACATTTTACTTTAGAAGACGGCAAAAAGGTACAAACGCCGACGTTTTGTGAAGCTAAATTACGGTTTCAACTGAAAGACATGTCTCTGAAATGCAGAGAAAATGTTGTCTCTTTAATGAGTTAGTTTATCATGAATTGAATGTGGAATGAGGGAGTGTAACCATTGTTGTCAGTTCTGGAATCTCAATCGGGAATGTTTCTGGAAAGATCAATACGGAATTTATTCTGATCCGCATTGGGAAAAGCTTGAATTTAAGCCATCTAAAAATTGTTGTAAAAGAAGATTTTTTCCTCATGCAGCAAATGTAAGTTTTAGGCAATTTTTACTATTCTAATGTATATTTTTATTATTGTTGCATTTTCAAGAGGCTTCGCCGCCATCTTGGATTTTAAATTAAATTTGAGTATTCTTGATATTTTAATTTATTTTGTATTTAGCAAACTTCAGATGATATAATGTTAGTCGGTAGTACAATACCTTTGCCATAGATTCTAAATCAGGGGTTTCCAACTTACATGTGGCAGGGGGCCGCAACTTTATCAAAATCTTATATAGGATTCTTTTATGTTTGAAGGAATATTAAATATTACTGTCAGATTTTATCAAGTTGTACAAAACAAAAGTATTGAATTACAAATTAAAATAGAAGTAGATTTTTAAAAATATTTAATTGCATATTAAAAAATTCAGGATACAATAACTTTAATTGTGCTCCTATGTATTAAACAATTAATGTGCAGCAGATATCAAATTGTTAAGATGGAAAACTTAAAAGTATTTAAAACGCATATAGATTTTTTCACGAAAATTGTCCGCAAAAAAATAACGACTAATATATTTTAGTTCGCGGGCCACGAAAAAGACTTCGCTGGCCGGATGCGGCCCCCAGTTGCTAACCACTGTTCTAAATATATGGATTCTACACATTAAGGGCGGTCTTTTCAAAACATCTTTACAGTATATAAATTTTTAAAAAAACTCAAGCAGAATTTAGAGAAGTCAAAATGTACATGTTTTTAGCTGGCAAAATAGATTTATGAATGCATTTTTTTAAATTTTTTTTTTATGTATATAACAAATGCTTGAAAGCTTAATCAAGTAATTATTTTAAAAAAAATTATAATTTTGTGTATTAAATACAAATAAAATAAACAGAATAATCGACGAATTTTTAGTCTTGCATTTAATTAAAGGAATAGGCAAAATATACAAAACAAAATATACCCCTTTAACCAGAATAAATAATTTCGAAAATTTAAAAGATGAGAAAATTATAATAGTCCAATATATTATTATTTCTCTTTCGTAAATAACTCGTTAAATTCAAACAATGATTTGATATTGTTGGATTTATTTTTTCCCTCGGAGGCAAAGCCGGGAAAAAAGAGAATTAATACGTTAAAAAAAAAATGTGTTTGATTTTTTTTTTTTTGTAGTAATGAAGTTAATTATGGAAGGAAAAAATGTTGAATTCAATTGGGAGAGAAACTTTTTTACTCAAATAAAGTTTTTGTTTTTATTGTAAGAAGAAAAAATTCAAAATGATTTAGAGTTATTTAACTGAATATTTTTACTTATGAAATTAAATATTTTTTTGCATCCTTAGTTTTTTATTTTCGTTGCTAATTATTTAAAAAAATTTCTGTTATTTTTTCAAAAGATTTTCTTCTGTGATGCATTACCGAATTTTTTTATGTTTCATTATTATATAGTTTTATTTTGTCTGTTTTATTTGCAAATAACAAAAAAGATGTAATTAAAAAACCACAAAAAATAAAAATTAAAGATTTCAAGAAAAAAATAATTCTGAAATAAAGTACATGATTTAATAATACTTAGTCTTAAGGGAAAAGCTTGAGGAAAATCATATAAACTGTTTTTTTGCATTGAATATTTTTTACCCAATATCATTCATTTTTATTTCTTTCCTAATTTGTGCGCTATGAGATTAACTCAAATGTCGGTATAAGCTTTTCAAACGTTTTAAATGTTAAATGTTAAAAATTAAAAAATATAAAAAATTATTTATATTTTTTTATTAAACTCCTCGAAATATCGGTCCAAATTAAACTCCTCGAAAAATCGGTCCAATATTGAATCGCAATACAAGACAGTTCAAATATTACGTAAATATGATTTTGGCAATTTTGAACACCTCTTCCCCAGTAAAAATACGAAATGTACTTCAGTAAAACCAAACTCTTCTTGCTATTCTTTAAAAGTTCTTCTTTAAAAACTATTCCTTAAAAAATACTACACTTTTTCTGAAATCTTTTAATAATTTTAAGAGAAAATAAAAATAAAAATTGCTGCAGAGATACTTTTTTTTTTAAGTTGAGAAAGAAAAGGTTTAAAAATAGCAGTGGAAAAATAGTATCTCTTTAGAATTATAAATCTAAGAAACGATTCGATTCCGATATTTGAGTCCAAATTTAATATAATTAAAAGTTTATTCGAATTTAACTAGATAATTTTAGATGGATTTAGACTAGATAAGTATCAAGATTGATTTGAGGTTTACCAAAAAAACATTTTTCAATGTATTATATTTTTAAGATTGTTATTCTCTCTTTCAGAACAATGTAATTAAATAAAATGTGACAATTAATTATATGTTTTGATTGATTTGGCAAGTTTATCAATAATATTGTAATTGTAATTCTATCAAATAATTGTATCACATAATATGAATGCTAATTTTGTGATGGGTAATAAATACATAAATAGTTTAATTTTCAAACAATTTTTTAAAAGAAATCATTGGTTGAAAAGGTAAATGATTATTATATCGCAATATAATAAACATAATTACTGCAATTTAGAGAAGAAAAAAATTTAAGTTTCTAAAAAGAGTCCTAATCAATTAGTTAAAATATATGAACTGTAGAAAGTTCCTTTCTGTAAACTTTTTAAATTTTTTCAGCGTGACGAACGAGATAACTCGTCTTTCAGAAATACTCTCCGTACTCTATAGTTTTATTAGTGAATATGGTTATTGATTGCAAGTGAAAATTATTTTATAAAGTAAAAGAAACAAGTTTTAAAGAAATTTTTTAACAATTTTTAAAAAAAAAATCATTGGTTGAAAAAGTTAATGATTATTATATCGCAATATAAAAAGCATAATTTTTTTTTCTTCTAAATTGCAGTAATTAAGTTTCTAAGAAAACTCCTAATCAATTAGTTAAAATATGTGAACTGTGGAAAGTTCCTTTCTGTAAGCTTTTTAAATTCTTTCAGCGTGACGAACGAGATAACTCGTCTTTCAGGAATACTCTCCGTACTCTATAGTTTTATTAGTGAATATGGTTATTGATTGCAAGTGAAAATTATTTTATAAAGTAAAAAAACAAGTTTTAAAGAAATTTTTTAACAATTTTTTAAAAAAAATCATTGGTTGAAAAAGTAAATGATTATTATATCGCAAATAAAAAACATAATTGCTGCAATTTAGAAAAAAAAAATTGAGTTTCTAAGAAGAGTCCTAATCAATTAGTTAAAATATGTGAACTGTGGAAAGTTCCTTTCTGTAAGCATTTTAAATTCTTTCAGCGTGACGAGCGACATAACTCGTCTTTCAGGAATACTCTCCGTGCTCTATTGTTTTATTAGTGAATATGGTTATTGATTGCAAGTGAAAATTATTTTATAAAGTAAAAGAAACAATTTTTAAAGAAATCTGCTTTTTATTTCAATTTTAGTGCTGCAGTGGAATTCTAATGATTAATGTCCAATTAATTAATCTAATGATTAATTAAGCACGTCGGTGTCACGATGAAAGTACTTAACTAACTCTTTAACATAAATATAAAAAAAGTATCTAATTATATTTTATTGTTAATGTCGTGTTTTTTTCCGGGTCTTTCATAGTCTTGTAGTTAATATCTTTGAAGTTTTAAGTAAGTTTTTTATTAAATACTGTTTAAATCAATACATCTTACATTTTAATTAATCCATCTTACATTAGTTTTAATGAATACATCTTGAACATATAAGCAAGCAGGACCCTTATATGTTACACTCCCCGGAAACACAGATTTCGGGACAGATTAATGGAAGTCGAATGTTTTATCCCTTTGTCAAATCACGGAAAAAATACCACCGTAAAAATAATAGCCCGCAAGAAAAGAACAAAAAAAAAAAAAAAAAAAAAAAAAAAATAGCACCAGAAAAAAGCAGCTATTTAATGTAGATTTTTGATCTTAAGTAAGTTAAGGGTTAATTGCGAGCAAAATTGAATATAGTAAACTATGGTTGCTTTTAAAAAGAGAACGCATATTCAAAGTGGTGCTAATTGTCACCTAAAAATCCCGGCTGTAAATAAGATAAATTTTTTATTTTAATTAATGTTAAGGTTTAACAAGTATTAATTTATAATTAAGAAGTAAACTTCAAAAAATTGCTTCAATCACAAGTGTATTTTAGATATTTGGCTTAGAAAAAAAAAAAAAATTTATTACTTAAGTCGAATTTTATTTTTATTTTATAAGCTATACCTTGCAAATTATATTAAGTGTCAACTGAGAAGCATTTTGGAAATATTTATATTAAAAATACAACAAAAGTAATAAAATTCCACAGGTAATTATTATTTTGTGTTATAATTATTAAAATGGTTAAAACATTAGTTTCTTGCAAATGTAAAATTGTACAAGCATTAATTGGAACTATTTATGAAAGTAAGCAAAAAAATATCAGAAAAATTCTATACTTAAGCAAAATTAATCTAATTTAGTACTGTTTACGTTAGGCAGTGATTTCCTGGTGCTTTTTATCCTGTTACTCTTTTTTTCCGGTGCTCTTCTTTTCTGTCTTTGTCCCTTCCCGGAACAAAATTCCTTTTGATTTTGTTTTGTTCCGAAAGATTTTATCGTGATCCGTGAACTTTTTTTTTTCTATTCTATTGCTTTCCTAAACTATTAATTTCATTCTATTGCTTTCATAAACTACAAATTTCTAATAACCGTTACTGACAACGATACTAACTTGGTTTGGAGGTCGACCCCTCTGTACGCCACTCCCGGAACAGGTCAGGCCAGGTGACGCTAATGACGCTTAACCAATTGACATCAATTAAAACTCATGAAGGTGGGAAAAAATTGCTGAGAAAGACGTAAACATATGACACTTTTAAAAGCTCCCTTCTTTTCGCAGCGCGAGGTCGCCAGGGTCAACAACTAGCCATTGATTTCATGATTTCCAAAGGATCATGGCATACCCAGAGAAGACCCAATTCAATTCCCACAAAATGTGGAGAAATCGTTATCACAGAGAGGGGTCAAAACTAATCAGAAGTCGTTATAAAAGGATTCCCACAAGAACATCTACTCGTACATCCCTAATCCAAATGTTCCAGCTCTGTCACCGGATGTTTTGAGGTATTGTTCCTGAATAGAAAAATAGAATTCGAAAAAAAGAATTCTTTCTTTTTTTCTTCCTTTTTGTGTTGAGTGACTAGCCACCTCATTAACTAACTAGCAGTTCATTAATTTAGAGACACGCCTCCACCGTCTTATCCCCCTTGACCTTGAACGGCGCCGAGGAGGGCCCCGCAGTCATCACTGTCCTATGCACATTGGGCAACCCCTCCACAGCTTCTTCATTCGAAAATGTCACAGCACACAAAAAATAATGGGCTGTTCGCAAAATAAACGTTAGTAGATGATTCCTGTTAAATAAATCGAATTGGTATGTTTTCAAAATAGTTCCTAATTATAGATTTTTGTTTACCACTTTACACTGTTGGAAATCTTGAACGATAATTTCTTTCAAATTTTCTGTAATCTTAACATGGTTTTAAGTTTAGCCAAATAAACATACTTCTTAAACTGGAAACCTCAACACTATGGTTCGAAGTCAACTAAAATGTGGATCAGTTTAAAACCTCACTGGAGTTGCAACGAATTTGTACCAAATCCTGTTTCAAGCTACCGATACTATGGTTAAATTTTGAATCCATTTTGCTGAAAGTGCCATGAAGACGAATTACAAAGTTTTTTTTACCGAAACTTAGCAATTTCGAACACCTAAACCATTTCAGAAGATTAAGGGTCCCCCGAATTCAGTAATAGAAAAATACGTGTCTTTTGGAAATTATTAATGATTCAGTTGAGTGCTTAGATGTGTGGGAACCTGTTCATCCGAAGCCTATTGCAGAGTCGAGATATGAACCTGGTTTCTGTGAGAGAAACATGCCTGCAGTAGTAATATATATATATGAATAACAATGCAATGACATAATGCATTATCATGAAACAATAATGATTTCAAAACCCCAATTTTCTAAAAAAAAATAAATTAGGATGTATCATTATTGATTTATCATCACTGATTGTCCTGAAATAATAGTATAGCACCACTAATTATCATATAGTGATATGTTATCAATAATTATCATTAAAAATATGAATAAATAGATAAATAATATCATATAGTGATATATCATCAATAATTATCATCAAATCATCTTCAACTATCATAAAATTATATCATATCATAATCAATTAAGGTTAATTATCAGTAAAATTGATCGGATTACTTCACAAAAATAATCATTTTGCTTATTCACCAGAATTCTTATTATTATATTTATTGCAATTTGTTTTGAAAATGTCATTTAGTCTTTAAGCTTTATGCCAGAAGTTTGTCCATTATTCTTACAATTTATGTACTCGCACCTGATTTTTTCTCTTAGAACTGTTGGAAGCAATAGTACTCTAATCGAAATAAAAATTCGCTTTTATTGATGCATAAACAATTTATTAATTATTAGAAAGGAACTTATCCACTAAAGAAACCTACTGATAAGTTATCTTAATAATTGCTAGGGCCCAAGTGGATTCGGTCATTAAATTCATTTAATTTTCTAAACCGAACGTCACACAACCTCTTCAAAATTTAAATCACCATTTCCATGTTTCAATTTTGTATTTCATGTGCTACCCCTATTTCCACCTTTATTCTAAACTTATTTTTTCAGTTTAATTTCTTTTCTTTCTTTTTTTTTTTTACTTTGTTTTCTAAATAATTAGAAACTTGCAAATGTCATCATCATAAGTAAATCGGGTCGTTTCAGAAGCCAATCAAATTCGGTACACACGCGTGACGTCGTTCACAGGTATCCATTAAATCACATGGTTAGGTATAATCACTTAACTTCTTCTCGAGTTGCGACTTGAAAGTTCCCGATTTCGCTGACAAAAACATAATTCGCTGTAAGAATATGGAGAACAAAAGCAACTGCTTTAAATTTTGCCTGTGAAACAAACAATTGCCTGTGTTGTTTTATCAAGGACATTTTTAAACATAATGCAGGCAATTGTTGGAATTGACATCCTTATGTTATATAGCAGACGATGTGCTAAAACGCCGATGTCGTAGTATCTTAATGATTATCCAACCGAAATTTAAATGTATAGTAATTTTTACCCTTTCCCTAAGTTTTTTAAGCTCATTAAAAAAAAAGTAAAGTATGAAGCATGGTCTGAGCCAGAATTGTTTCTTCAAGGAAGACCACAAGTTGGGGGTGGATAAGAAGGGGAGGAAGTAAGTGACATTTCCACCCTACATGTCACCAAGCTGACTACGTAGAGCGGGGTGGACCTATAGCTAGTGTTATAAAAACTGCTCCAGATGCCAAAAAGCAGGTGGCCCGTGGAAAAGCTAAAAGAACTCAGTAGACACAGAACTGTCATAGACGTCCAGATGACTTTGTTGTATTATTCGCTGTTGCACAAGTTGCTCTTTCATTTGCACTCTTCTTCGCTTGTTGCCATTTCGGGGAATAATTTTAATGACACCAAAAGCTGAATCATTTATTCTTTTTTTAAATACCTTACTTTCACCGAGAAGGGCAGATCAGCGAGAATTAAAATGAAAAGAAGCATACGATGGTTAGATTGTTTGGAGATTTATTAAATTACTCTGTCGTTGTCTGTTCTTATATTTTTTGTTCCATTAACAAATTCATTGTTTAGAACAAGTTAATTATGTTCCATTTACAAATTCATTGTTTAGAACAAGTTAATTATGTTCCATTAACAAATTCATTGTTTAGAACAAGTTAATTATGTTCCATTAACAAATTCATTGTTTAGAACAAGTTAATTATGTTCCATTTACAAATTCATTGTTTAGAACAAGTTAATTGTGTTCCATTTACAAATTCATTGTTTAGAACAAGTTAATTATTTTACCATATTTATACTAAGTAAACACCATGGATTTTACCAATTTTTTTTCCTAAAAAAATCTTTTCTTATTGACTTACTAGACTTATAGTTGCCGTTTATTTAACGAATAAAAATAAAGTATAACTCGGTTTCTTTTTATTTTTTAGTACCAGTTAAAATGAACAATTGCTCTAAATTAGAGCAAAGGTATTATGCTTATGTTCTTCAAATAGAGAAAAAATGTAAGCACAGCACTTCATAATGGCTACTTAACTTACAGTATTTTCTAAGTTCTGTACTCACAGAAATGCTGTCAGAGAAAGAGCATCTTAAAGCGACTCGTTTTTCGAAAACAGCAGCATATACTTAGTATTTAATTCATATGCATGTTCCAAATTTTATTAAGAGATTTATGAACTGTGATCGTTAATGCAATGACTATATTTTTCCAGCACCGTCATTAAGGATTTAGGAAACTGAGCTTTTGCCCACAGCATTTCTTTGACAATAAGGCCTTGCGGTAGCGATATTCGAAAAGAAAATATTTATTTTACTATTATTATTTTTTTTTACATTTAATATTTAATTTTACATAAAATTTGGAAACCTTGTTTTCAATTTCATATTGTAGATGAAATAGAGAGGAATGCAGTAGCAGAAATAACATGCTCTTAAGATAAAACATGGTATAAATCAAAATTTTAGAACTATAACGTAAGGTTTAGTTACACATCTTAGAGGATTATTTAAGCAAGGCCTCACTTCTTAAGGCTAATAATGTTGTCTACAAACGATAAGAAAATTAAACGGTGGCAAAAAATGCCAGAAAAAAAATATGTTGCTCGCTTCTGGAGGTGAAATTCGAAAAAGACAAAAAAATATTTATTTTAATTATATCGACGAAAAAATGGAGTCTTAACTTATCCATATTCCTAGAGTCATAGCAGAAAGAAATAATTTAAAAGGCTCCGTGAAATATTTCAACATAGGAAGACCATTTCTCCAACCAGGTCTGGAGGAAGTTCTGAATAGTTTCGAGACTATTTTTTTCTCCTCATTTGGAAGAACGATGAGCAAAAATTAAAATTATTTAAAGTAAAAATGAATATTTGCCACAAATTATAATGAAATGGTTAAAAAGAGAATTAGAATGATGCACATGATGTTGCAAAGCGATGAGTAATCACATGATTATATTCAACTGATTGAATACGATTTGCATGATTTTTTTCCCCCGCAGTTATGTTGAAATTTTTTTTCGCCTTATTTTAATTTTTAATTCTTGAATACATGCGCAAAAATTAAAGCATTTATTATACAGTTTTTCCGGCAAAACTGATTAAAGAATTATTTCTTTTTGAAATATTTGAATTAAGTTCTTAATTTTCCAATTTAGTCTTTTTCTGCATCATCTGGCTTCGACAAATTCCCAATGTATTAACATAATTTATTGCTATAACAACGATAATACATATTTAGACTAGACTATTCTATTAAATTAAGTCGAACAGCTACTAATAAGAGCATAAAAATTGTATACAGCAGAAAGACTACACAGAGCATAAAAACTACGCATAAGAGCACCAAAAAAGTTTCTCAATTTTTTTCACAACAAATGTCTTTACTAGCTTTTCATTTCTTTTTCTATACCCTTATTAAGCCTTATAACACCAAGCGATAGAAATAGATTCGATTCAATGCATTTTGTTGCTTCCAAACACTTTTTAAAAACTTTTTCGATTAAATTTCTTAAAAAGAAATAATGTAGTTTTTTCTATTTCTTTTATTCATTACACTTTTTACTAACTCAAATAATACTAGAAACTTGATTCTTTTTTACCCATTTAAAACTGATTCTCTCATTATGCGTAAAAGAGAACTTAACAGTTAACTTAAGGAAAACTTATAAAAAAACTAAAAACTTAAACTGCAACTTTTATTTTAAAATCAGTTGTTTCAGCATTCTGCTGTTGAAAATGCATATCAGTTATTAGTAGAACAATGATATATGTATTTTAGCTTTTAGACTAGGTATGCATATAATGTGGCAATTGTATTTCTTAAAACTCCTTCACTAAAGATAAACACTTAAAAACATTCTCAACAAGAACATGACATGCATTTATGATTTATGCTTATAATTTCTTTTCAATACACGCAAAAAAAGTTAACTTTGATTCATGATAAGAGGCTCTTTGTATCACTTGCAATTTTTTTTCTCTTAACAACTTCTCGCTTGCGATTTTATAATTAACTTTACATCGAAAATGAAAGAGTTGCATTGGTTAGATATTTTATTTTTATTTTTTAAATATCTTTTAATACAGTAATACGTCATAAAAACATCAACCAATCAAATGTGGAAGAGCAATTGCTGCAACGAGCGAATAAAAGAGTTGTAAGGTCAGATGTTCCCAATTGCGTAGCACAGTTAAAGTTGAGGCAATTAAGAAGAGCTTTAGTAAAGATCGTAGCCAAGACAGTTAATATTTTTTTTTTTTGCTGTAGTCCTTTTTTTAAAAATTTTTCTAGGAGATATTTTTTTATAACAGCTGGGAATTTTGTTTTCATTAGTTAGACAATTTATGAATTGTATTTGGTAAAAAAGCGTAGGACCATTAATTGTAGTCTGGAATATACAAAGACGGCAGACAGTCTGCCTTACGGATTCTAAAAGTGTTTTTATTTCCATGTCTTTTATTATTAATTATTTCAAATTTCTGTGAGAAAGTACAAAGATTATGGTTGCTATCCTTATACTCTTCTTTTTTATATCTTTTCGGCACAAAAATGAATTGTCGATTAATCTCAAATTAATATTGAAGTGCTTTCTATTTTCTTGTCTTGTTTACTATTCAAAAAATATCTTAGAGAATATATAAAGACTATGATGACTATTGTCTCCCCCCCCCCTTCCCGTCTATGCCATCCTAATATTTGTGCACAAAAATGAATTGATGTGATTTGTCTCAAATTAACTCATTCTAATTTCAATTTGAATTCTAATTTCAAATTATTTTTTATTTTCCTCTCCCTTATACCTGACTATACCTGAATATCTTTAAGAGTGTACAAGGATAATATTCGTTATCTTTTCACCCTTCCTTCACATGTCATCTTAATTTTTGGGCACACTAATGAATTGTCGATTAAACTCAAAAGTAATATTAAAGTGCTTTGATTTTCATGTCTTTTATAAATTTCAAATATTCGCAAATGTGTATGAATATTATAATTGCTGTCCTTTCTGCCTTTCTGTATCACCTTAATTTTAGTTACAAAAATGGAATTGTCGATTAAACTCAAATTAATATTAAAGTGCTTTTATTTTCATACCTTTTACTGCTTATAAATATTCATGTGAAAGTACAAAGATTACACCAGCAATTCTTTCTATACAATCTTAAATTTTAGGTACACAAAAGAATTGATGCAATTAGAATCAAATTAGTAAAGAAATCTCATATTTATATCTGTTATATTGGTGATAACTCTAATTATCGGCAAAGTTACGGTGATTAACCTTCAACTCTTTATCTTAGCATACCTTAAATTTTCGGGCACAAAAATGAATTGAGACTGAGAACTGTAAACTGAGAGGCATCGTTTCATAAAAAAGCTAGCAATTTAGAAAATTTAGATACTTTGAATATAATAATCTGTTGGCTGAAACTAAACAACTGGCATTGGCCTGATTGCAAGAAAACAGTTTGCTAAGAGTCCTAACAAAAACAATGAACTGATAGGAACTAAATTAATTGAATGAATTTGAAAATTAGTCTGACAACCTTCCGATGGTGTATGTATATCTAAACCTTTAAGGAAAAGATTGTACATACGATTGTACTTTCTATAAAATGTAGAGAGTTTACTTTGAATGGTAGTAGTTTTTCATCGAAATCAGCTTCAATTGACATAGTTAGGTTAAAATGTTTCAATTAGTGGTTAAAAAAAAATTTCAAAATTCCGGAGAATATGGTAGAGAAAGTGGGATTGAAAAGATGCTTTACTTGCTCAGTTTTTTTCCTGATTGTATCGCAGAGAAAAATAAGACTTATTTTACTTTCCTGTGACGGTAATAATTGCGGATGCTTTAATTTCAGCGAACAATAGATTTAACGTTTCTCGTTTCATTAATGATAATTCTTAAGATAACAATTTTCGATGCACGATTTCAACTTGTTAATAAAAAACTCTAGCCTATTTCTTCCTATTCCTATAAAGCTGTTATTAATAAATGTATAAATAATTAAAAGCTTCCGAGTGATACTTTTTTGGGGAAAAATATATCCTACATTACTTTTATACGAAGAGAGCGTTTTAGGTTGATATCAAAGCAATCTTTGGCCAATCATGAAAACTATCATCTTAATAAAAAATGCTAATTTTTTTTTAGAAAATTAACAATATATTTCTTACAATAAGATAATAAACACGTTAAGCACATACCTTGTTTTCATAAGTATACCAAATGTAATATAATCCAATAATGATTGACATATCCTTCGACTAGATGAAAGCAATGTCTTTTGGCAATTTGATGTTAAAATTTTCTGGGGGAAAAAAACTTTGATTAATTTCGACATATTGAGAGAATCAATAAAAAATAAAAGATTTTCAAGATTGCTATATTAAACCATTTTTTTATTTCATTAATGCTAAATAAAATTAATTGGAGATCATGGCCTAATTAATAGCTAAAACTCGAGTAATAATAATTAAATAATAAATCTATGAGGAATTTAACATGCAAATACAAATGTCGATTGAAATAATTTGGAGGGAGAAATAGTGTCTAAAAATTAAGTTAAACTTCTACAAAAGCGTAATTTTTGTGGCTGGAAATTTATAAACACCATAAAAAAGAGTTACAGCCACTTATTGTACGCTATTAATGACGAAATTAATGTATCAGGTTAGAGAACTAATTTTTAAATGAATAAACAATTCAATTATTCATTATTCAATAAACAATTCAATTTAGAGTCAAAAACTAAAATTTAAATTAAATTACTCGATTTAGTATTCTGATTGATTTTAAAGTGCACGTGATTCAACAAAATAAGTAACTTATTTTCACTGTAACACAATTTGAATCAAATATATTTGTAAATCAATGAGTAGTAGGTGATTAAACATATTTGTTTAATTTTATTTTTTTTGACTATTTTAAACAATCATTGTAAGCTAATATGTTTTTTCATTTCAACACTGTTTAATTTTTTTTTATCGTAACTCAAGAAGCCTAAACGTTCGTAGATCTGCATAGAAAAGCATTTTTATTTTTATCGTATACAAACATGCTTAATTTGACTACAGTTATAAAACCTAACTGTCACACACTTTTAATTGCACAAGTTATTGTGAAAATATGCTACGTAATTTTTTTAAAATTATACGTTGTTCAAGAAACCTTAAAGAAGTTTCAGTAAATGTGCTGAATGGTAATTTACAAATAACCACACAAAAAAACTTAATGCTTATTTGTTATTATAATTATTATTTAATGTCGCATTAGAAAGAATTTCTTCAAAAAATCGTTTTCTAATTTTACATAGTACGGTTTGTACGAGTTCACATGTATGAATAAAAAATATTACTACTAAATATGAGTTCGGGCTAACTTCTGTAGGTTCGAGACCGAAGAATTTAATTTTAATCTAAGCCCACCTGATCTTAAGAAATATAGGATTACTTAAAGTCCGAGATATACGTTGGATAAAGGTCAAAATTTTGAAGTTTTGCTGGTCTCGCTACTCAGACATTTAATGTCTTAACAAGGAGATAAGTTAATAAAACCTTTTCTTAACATTAACCAGTAAAAAAAGCGAAGCGACTAAAACTCCATGATGATTAAAACAAAAAAAGAAAATTACATTTTTAATCTAAATGAAAGTCATTTGACAATTAGTGTTGTTTTGATATTCTTTCGCGTTTCCTTATTTGTCATTTTCCTCACTTGGTGCATTAGTTTTTGCCGGTCGCTTGGAGAGGTTTTGATGGTCTCATCTAAAGGTTTTCCTTAAAGCAAAGTCTACGGGAAAAAAAAAATTCCGTACCTTCCAAAAGTGGTGGTAAATAGTTGAGGTCGTTTTCAGAGAGGTTGGTCTCTTTGGAGATTTCACTACTCCAAATGTTCTCATGTTGCTTAAGTATCATGGTTATTTATCATTAAAATAGTTAATAATAAATATAGGATAATATAGGAATAGTACAACAAATGCTTACATTAAAAAATAATGTGATAATTAACTTAAATGCGCTTTAGATAGATAATAAAATAAATCAGCAGTGGCTATTGCGTAGTATTGCATTGGTAAAATATTTCCACAGCTATTCTGCCGTCTTTTGATGCCAGCGCCACTTCAAAGGAACTAATCCTCATCAGCAGTTCGCATTAGTAGAAGTAATGTTATAACACCAATTTCTAGGGTTCGGTACGATAGCGTTTATGTTATTCAACCAATCCGAACTGAGCCTTAAAAAAAAGGATAAGAAATATTATTTGTATACTGGGCACATAAATTTGGGAAAAAAAAAAAAAAAAAAGAAACATCAGTGTAGGGTATACTGGGCAAATGTTATAGTGGGCAAAAATTTCAGTGTAGGTCATACCAGGCAAATGTAAATGTACATGTATATTAAAATTAAGTTGTGTACTTATTTGCGCAGTTTGATTTTAACAAAGTTTTACATTTTTTTGGTAGGGCCGTGTTTACAGTTTTCAATTAGGCGAGCCAATAAATTTTATTTGTGAAGTTCTTTTTTTAATTATTTTTATTTATTTATTATTATTATTATTTTGTCAAAACGAAGCGAACTTTAACAGTTATAAATTTCTTAAAGTAAAGTAAAAGGATCAGAATAAACAGATCTAAAACAGTGAGCAATACCTACTTGCACAGTTTGATTTTAACAAAGTTTCAAATTTTTCTGGTAGGGTCGTGTTTACAGTTCTTAATTAGGCGAGCCAATAAATTTTATTTGTGAAGTTCTTTTTTCTAATTATTTTTATTTTTTTATTATTATTATTATTTTGTCAAAACGATGAAAATTATTGTGAAATAATTTTTTAAAAAAATATTAACAATCTGTATCAAAAAAAGGAAAAAAAATGTCACGTCGATCGGTGTAGCCATTCAAAGGATATTAGGGAAAGATTAATCTGCAACAATGGCTTTAAACAATGAAATTTCGTAATTTAGATATTGCACTTGAACTAAATGACACCAGCAAGCGGCGATTGTTTACAAACCACTTGGTAAAAATTTGCAAATTGTCGGGGGGGAAAAACACGATCCAAATCGGGGCTCCCGTTTTCGAGTTATTAGCGAACATTCATCCAGACTTACTTTTGCTTTTATAAATAAAGATTTAACTAAATCAAACATTTGTTTAAAAGTAGTAAAAAGATTTATGAAAATTTAATCATGAGCCCGTCTATCATTTGGCCCGTCTATCTATAATTCCTACATCATTTGGCGAGACAAAATTGGCGAAAAATGAAGTGGCACTATCGCAGTGACAGCTGACCACGTCTTCCGGTAACCCTGCTTGTTTGATATCACTGTATGAGAATGTGAAGTCCCGCCTCCCACACTTTCACTGCCAAGCACCAAAATGAAGCTTGTTTTGGTGGAATTTTTGCAGAGGAAAACGTGAGCATGTGACTTATGCGGGAACGGAGCAACGGTGAAGCGCGGGATACATCCTCATCCCTAACCCAACATTTTTTGGAACCCCTCAGAGATATGCTGTACTTTCAAACGAAAATGGTGGATTTAGATGAGTGCAATAATAAAGAACCTTCTGCAAAAAGAACTTTGGAGGATTTATCTTATCCCAACAAAGTAAGGTTGAATCAAAAAAATTTTATGAACCATCTTAATAGAAATAAACAGTTTTACATAGATTTTTTTGAGGAAAAAAAAATCTATGTAAAACTTTAGTTGTTTATGTCTATTTTAAAGCTGGTTCATAATGACTAATTAATATTGTAAATAATATGAGCGGCCACATTTTCAGATTGTACGACGCTTTTAAATCAATGTATTATAACTGTCAAAGAAATTTAGAAGATTTATCTTTTCCTAATTAAATAATGTTGTTTGTTTTTAATGAATAGTGGTGTCATTTAAATGGTAGTGTATCTCAAGATACTTAAGGAAATTTAAATGTTTTCTTTTTCATATAATTCCTTTTATAATGACATCAAAATGTTATCGATAAATGATAAAAACAGAAAAGTTTTCTGGATTAACTATGCCTCTTAATTATTATAAGCTACTTAAAAATTAAAAGAATTTATTTTTATATCGTTTATCTCATTTTTTCAAGGCTTATTAAAAACTAAATAATATTTTTTTATTTTTTTATCGAATTTTGACAATGAAAGTGTTTTAGGGATACCTAATGAAATTTTCGATTTTCTGCATTTATTTTCAATAAGAAAATTTTTTACATAGACGTTATAAGCATGATTTATTTCTAGATATACTATGCATAAATTAATTAATATACCAGAAAAATAAATTCTGAGGATATATCTTTTTAGTATTCATGTCATCTTAAAAGTTTATTGTAAATTGTATAAGCAGATTATTTGCTTTATTGAATTTAAATAAAAAAAAAGGTGTTTTAAATTACTTAATTTAATTACAATTTTGAATACCTAATTAACCTATAACAATATCTAATTTAGAATACCTAATTAAATTAAGAAAATAATTACAATACTTCTAATTTTAATTTGTTTCATAATAGCAGGTAAATGTTATACATAAATGATATAAACATTAGTGTTTGCTGAATTCGCTATATTTTTAGATGATTTATCTGTACATTATTTTCCTCATCTTTTCAAAGTTTTACATATTAACTAAGTAATATTTTATGATATATTACGTTATCTATTTCAATTTGTTTGATAATAATAAGTCTTCACATTTTTAAATAAAGAGAACATAAAAAAATTTCTGGATTTACTATGTTTTTAAATCCTTATAATATTACTAAAATTGCAATTAAGATTAGTTATTTCATCCTCAATTAATATAGCTGTTAGTTTTGATTAGATTTATATAAGTTAAATCCCTCAGGACATTTTTAATTTATAATAACAAAAATATTTGAAATAAATGCTTAAGGACGTAACCATATTTATATTTGATTATAATATCACTTTAACTAGATTTATCATATTTTGATAACTAGAAATATTGCTCTCTGACTTTTGTAATTAAAATTAGAATTAAGTCAGTTTTTATATTATCCTTGATGTTTTACTGAAATCTTTGTTTGCTTTTCTCTCATCTTTAATAAAAAAATATCAACTTAATCTGAAAAGTTGACATGAATTATAAACTTCAACAACACCTGGATAAGTAATTTTTATACTTTTATCTGGAGATAAAATAAAAACGAATCAGTAAAGTAGCTTTAATTAATCGATTTAATTAAATATGTAAAATTTAATAGAAGGAAATCCAGATTCCGGCGTACTACGCCAAATGTAAGAAAACTAAACAAGGCAATTGAAGGAAACTGGTGTCATCAATTGAGTCTGATGTAAAAAGAAATCCTGAAGATTAAGAAAAGATAATTGAGGGGAGGGGGGGGGGTAAACCCTGTTTATTGGAAGATGATACCATACTTATAGAGAGAATGAATGATAAACTAATTTCAAAGTTGAATATGTGATGTTTAAAAATCATAAATTCCAGAATACTCTTCAGTTTCTAAAATGTTTTTAAATGCCTCATAGGAATTTTCAAAAACATCGATAAGCAATATTATTGCAAATCATAATTAACCAGCTTAATTTTTGTAAAATATTTTTATATCTTAATCTAAGAAATTTTTACTCAAATCTTGAAGAGTTAGCCTGTTAAATAATTACATTAATTTTGATTTTTCTACATAGAATTTAAGCGACAAATCCAGCTGATAGTTAAATCTTTAATATGAATAAATATAAATACATAACCATGTGTACTTAAAAAATAAACGAATACAATAGATTTTAAGTAAATAAAATCATAATACTAAATATTAATTAAATTCTTTTTAATGCATGCTTTGTTTTTCAATTTTGATTTTGAATATTCGTAATTATTGAATAACAACAAATTTTATGTTTTGCAAATGCTTGTAAGTATCTGTATTAAAGTATTTTATTTTTAATTGCAACAAGAAATAGCGTATCACTATTTTTACCGATAATTTTAATTATACGCAACCGCAATCTAAGCATAACTTAAAAATGGTGTTGATGTTGTAGTTTATCTAATATGTGTTCAAAATTAAACTTTTAACGCGAGTCATTAATAGATTTTGGCGTAAAATTTCTACTTTACGCGTTCGTTTTTTATAGTTTGAATTACAAGAAAAATAGGAATGAATACTATTTAAAGAAAGCTTATATTTTATGTAATTTTTTATGTATGAAAAAAAAAACTTAATATTTTCTTGTGAATTAAAATGAATATACAGTTATGTTATATTTGTTTAGGTCTCAACGTGTCAGTCAGAGAAAGATTTTTTTATTTTCAATTTAAACTTATTCCCTTATTGCACATTTGAAGAACTTGCTGAACCAATACTACCTTATATTAAAATAAGATTATGATCAAAAGAAATTTCTCACGTTTTAAACTGTAAAACAATTTTTGAATTAAAATATTGTTTAAATGTAAATCACATATTCTTGATCAGATAGCAAGGTCTTCTACCGGTTACACTGCAAAAAAATTTGGATCAAATCACTGTATTAAGTACTAGCACATTAGCATTTTAGGTGCATCATCCATATAAAATCCATTTTTACTGTGAAATATTATGCTGTAATTTTTGCGGAAATATTTATTAAATTAGAGTGATTCAGTAATTAACTGTAATCATTACTGCAAAAATTATGGTGTATCAAATTTTTTGTTCAATAATATGCTCCAGTCAAAATGGGAATTACAGTAAAAAATATCGTCACTTTTTACTGGAATTACTAAGTTCTTTCATTTGCTATAAGAAAATAGTTTTTATTTTGAATTTAAAGTTGTCCTTTATTGCAAACTTAAAGAGCTTGCTTAGTCACTCCTACCTTATTAATATTAAAAAAAAAAGGTAATATCTTATATACAATTTCACACGTTTTACACTATAAAAGGCTTAAAATTTTTTTTTTGAATTAAAATATTGTTTAAATTTAAATGAGGTATTCTAGTGATCACAGCAAGGTTTTCTACCAGTTGTTCTTTCCTCCCCCCCCCCTAAAAGCTCCAATTTTCTAGAATTATTAATCGCATCAAATATAATCAACTTTTCTTTCGACATAAATATTCATTCAAATGTAATCTATTATGAAGTATAGTGATGAGATGAAGTTAAGCGATGAGAAAATTTCATTGAAACAAACTTTTAAAGGTGAAAGTTTAAGTACATTTATATTTTAGTATCTTATCATCTTATAAAGTGTATTTTTTGTGTTTAGATAATTCGGAAACGTTATGAATCAATTAAACAAGTCACTTGTCAGCATATTTCTATGTGAGGTAACTTCCTGAAATGATAAGTTTTTATTTTTAAGAACTGTATGAGAATTTAAATTCATATTTTTGTGCAGTAGTACATTTTATATATTAAAAAAAAAGGTAGATTAAATGCGTTGTGGACTTTTTTTTAAAGGATTATTTATTTTCTTATAGATTAGTATCTTTAATAAAGGATATTAATTCAATATTTAAAATGAAAATTTTAAAGTACATTGTTTGATTGTATATATGAAGAGTAGTTTAAATCGTCTTGCAAGACAAATAAATAAATAAAATAAATGTAAATAAAATAAAGAAAAGGCATGTCAATTTTGTAGAAAGTTATTTTATCAAAATACAAACTGTGAAAATGGAAAAATTACTATATTTTTCACTGGAATAAGGTACCTAAAGTTAAGAGCCATATAACAACATGCTCAGTTAGTTGCCTCAGTTACCTTGTGTTTCAGTAACTTCTCATGAAAAATTAAATGAAATACATTTTAATTTCATAAAATATTTATAAACTATCTAGAAATTATCTAAATTTTTTTAAAAAAGTAAAGTGCATAATTATCTCAACTGCAGTAACTATTTCAAAAATACGTTTGTTAATCTTTCCATACTAAATTTTTAAAAAGGTAAAATATGTTTTTAATGAATTTTAGTATTTTTAAAATTTTTAGAAATTGTCTAATTTTTTTTAAAGGTTCAAGCATATAAACGTCTCACCCGTATATTTTTATCTGCTTTGACAATATTTTACATTAGTTAAAAAATTTTTTTGTGTAATTAATCATTGATATTGTGCCGTATAATCTATCCACAAATTATAGCTTTTCTCATATTTGCGAATACAATCCAATTAATTTATTAAGAATGCGTAAGTACAATTCTGAACTTTTTATTTCGCTTTATTGTACTTAGTTTTTTTTTTTTTTTTTTTTTTTTTTAAGGCTATGCGCATTTGTTGAACTTCAAAGATTTCTTTGACTGAAAAACCGTGAAGTTTTTCTTTTTTTAATAAAATTTTTAAGTACTGCATCTAAAACCGCATTAGTAATGGTATTTATTATCCTGTTTACAATTATTGCTAATACAGTGAGCACAATTATTATTACTCCCTCCTTCAGAACTGCGGACATTTTATGACGTTTTTCATCTGTTTGTCACCCGCACCCTCTTTAACTCAATGGGTTCAACCCTAGTGACCCATCTTTTCTCAGAAATGGATGGGAAAAAGAGTAAAAGAAAAGAAAAACAAGACAGAAAAGAAAATAGGAATAGAAAAAAAAGTGTCTTTTTTTGATGCCCCCTCTTCTCTCAACCCATCTTGGTGATCTTTTGAAGAAAGATACACACTCTTTCACTTGTTTTTAACTATAGTGATGGTTTATGAAAGTAGTATGTTTTTCATCTGTTATTCAATCATGTTCAATAAAATGTATGCTCAAGTTCAACGATTCAATGTTATCGTTAAAGTGTATAGGTTTTTGGGCTGATTATTTTGATAATCGGATAATTTAATAGGTCAATCCGTTGAAGTTCGAGAAACTGTGTTACTTCTGGTGTTACCTATTCAAGTTGTTATTTTAAAAAGTGAAACGAAATTGAACTGAATGAATGTGGTGCAAATAGGATTCAACCTTAATTAAAAAAAAAATTGAAGCTTATTTCTCTTTAAGATGAACCGCAGAGAAAGTATGTTTTTGTGTCTGATTTAATAGTTTAAAATGTCGTTTGCACTAACTAATTAGCTTATTGAATTTGATTAAGGTTGAGTCCTAGAACATGAAGATTCGATCAGCACTTTAAAAATTATTCAGGGTGCGTTTTTTCGTTTGCGCAATTTACAACCTTTTTTGACTTTCTATAACTTATCTGACATTTAATATAGAGTTCTTACTTTTTTACTGGAGCTTAATTAAAGCTCAAAAATTCATTAAATGCCAACTCTTTTTTAAAACGAAAACTTTTATATTTTAGAGCCAAAATGCCAAAATTAAAAGAAGAAGAATCCCTCTTTACATAATTTTTTATTTTATTTTGACTATAAGAATTCCTTTCTTTTCATTACTTTCTCGTCATTGCTTGCTACCGAAGGAAAATATTCTTAATCAAAGCGGAAGTTCTGCAGCAATACGCATTTAATTAATTAATATGCGCATCACTTTATTTTAGACAACGAAGTGATTCATTTTCGTCCGAGTTATTTAGGAAATAAAAAAAAGCAATCTATTTCATGAGAAATGGACATGAAGGGAGAGACAAAACATTCCGGAAGTGAAACATGTTGTTTTATTACCACCCCACAGGTCCGTCTGGCCAACAGGTGTCAAAATGCTGACTTGTCAAACGAATTCCTCCATACATTAAATTTTAACAAGGTTCCTGGACGCTACGGGTACTTGTAAAGAATGAGATCGATGATTTTAACATGTTTTTCTCATCGCCGAGATGAGTGCTAGATCAGTGGATTTATAATTTTATTTAATTTTGTTCCTGTCAGGGGCGTTAACTAGGTACTTAGGTGTTCAGGATGAAGTTTAATATATTAACTTAAAATTCCTCAAAGTTGAAAGAGTTAATATATTGCTGCAATGTAAAAGTTACATTTAAGATTTTTAATTAAGTGAAAAATTGTTCATATTCGAAAATAAGAAAATGATCTATTTCTATGATTTATGAAACAATTTCAAAATGAATATGCAATTTAATAAAATCGTTTGAAATAAATGGGAACACATACAAAATAAACAAGTTGGACGTTGAAACATGCAATCTGCTTAACACTTATGTTTTTTATTTTATTTTTATCTTCTGGTTTTAAATTGTAAAGTGTTGGGTAGTCTTTTAAAATCCATCTAGCTCTCCAAACGATTAGCTCCTCTGCAAAATTTTACAAAAATCAATCCAGTTATGCATTACTTTTCTATTGAATAACATTTTGAAACCCAGTTTTTTGATAGAGGAACGATCCAAAAGAGCAACAATAATTCTTTTTTAATTCCCCAACCTTCAACTGTAATCTTATATGAAAATGATTATTTACAATTAGAATTTTACAATAGTGAGATAAAGGTTGTTAAAATCTCGATCAAAAGGATTTAATATTCAATATTTTTTTTAATTCTTTTGAGTTGAATTAAGAATAAAGAAAAAAAATATTATTAGGGAAAATCAGACGAATTTGGTGGATTGTACGGTATACCGGTTTCTAAATCTGATTCTGTTGAAAGAAAATCTAAATTTAAAAAAATACATAATTCTAAATCTGTTTTTTTTTTTTTTTTTTTTTTTTTTAAATTATTCATTAAAAGAATGATTACATAAAACGAAACTCGAGCAAGGAAAATTATTCTCTACGTTTAGATTCTAATTAGATTCTAACATTCTCTACATTTAGATTCTGATTATTTGAAGAAAAAATTTATTAATTCTTAAAAAAAAGTACAATTATATGAGAAATAAAAAAATAACTATTTAATGAAAAAAAAGCGAACATGGGGAATCGCACTCTATAATGGGATTCTAAATCTGTTGAAAGAAGGAATTTAATTCTTAAAAAGTGTTAATTTTATAAGAATTAAAATAATAATATAATCTGAAAAAAAAAAGCATGAATAACTGTGCTCTCTACATTTGGCACTCTAAATCCAAAACTAATTGAAAAAGGAACTTAATTAATTCTAAAAAAGTGCTATTTCATAAAAGATGTGTTATTGTAAGAAAATTTTTTTTCTACTATAAATAAAGAAATAATAATTGCTTTTCAAATAACATAAAACAATTTTTTTAAAAATGATGTAAGAATAATTATTATTTAAAAAAAAAAAGAAAAAAAACAGTTGCATAAAACTTAACAACGTAAGTTTTAATCTGAGTTGCTCTGCATAAGTTGTTTTTAAAAATTTTAATATAAATTTTTGATTTTATTTTTCAAAACTGAATGGGTATTAATCATATCTATATTTCAGAAATATATCTTATATTTCAGCGTAAATTCTTGTAAATATTTATATTAATAACTAACTTAACTAGTAACATGAGCAAAAAAAAATTGATTAACTGCTTTTATACACCTGCTGCATTATTTCAGATAAAAACTATATAAACGTCACACAAAGAAATATAATATTTTAAAATTTAAAAACATCTTTCTAAATTTCTAGTGCTTTAAAGCTTTCAAATACAACATTTCATATATATATGGATAATAAAAAAATACAGTCGAACTCGTTTATAACGAGCTCGGATTTAACGAGAACTCGGATTTAACGAGGGAAACGAGAATATTTGGTTGGATCAATGTTAAGTCTATGGAACAGAAGTCGCTTTTAACGAGCAAGACCCGGTTTTAGCGAGCAATATTTTTCTGTCTGGCAATCTTTTTCCTCATCTTTCTAGTCTTTCTGTCTTATCTTTTTTTCAAAATGATATGAAATGCGCGAGTTAAAAGTAAGCTGACAAACTATTTTAAATATGTAGATTAATGAAAAAAATAAATGTTTTGGTAAGAATCTTTTCCTTTATTTTTCTTTCCGTTTATATTTCCTTTCCTTTAAGACTGTAGCACAACTAGAAATTTTTTGCTGGTTTGGGGGGAGGGGTTAGTTGTCTCTAAATTAAGATAAATATTTAATTAAATTAATTAATGTAATTAAAGTAAGTAAGTATTAATTAAATTTTAAGTTAACTCAATTATTTGACCTCCCAAGTCCCCCCCCCCCTCTTTTGGTTGCACATCTGCCTTAAGGACCCGTTTATTACGAGCACTCGGATTTAACGAGTACATGTTATGGTCCCTTTGTGCTCGTTACAAACGAGTTCGACTGTATTCTTATGCGTTTGCATAATGCCAAGAATGCAAACATAAAACCACTGTTAATTTTGAATCGAAATATTGTTCAGTCTGACCAGGTTGAAAAAGTTTTTCGAAGAGTGTACGTAACATTTCTTACTCGATTATTTGTAGTTATTTATTCTATTTTTATTTTCAGGTCAAAAGAAATCGACAAGACGCCGAAAGTGATATAACCAATATTAGTCAGCACACCAATTCTATAAGGTAGGGTTTTTTTTAAATTTTTTTTTAATAAGTTTATAAAAAGGATTTTTTATTTGCTATAACAAGTGAAATGAAAGTCAACATCTAAATCTCAATTATCGGAAATTGCACGGAGAAAAATTTTTTGGTAAAATTGCCGTACATAGAAGTACTAAGATTTCTGGAAAAAAATTCTTGTAATAAAAACTAAAATATACGGCGATTAAACCATTCATTTAGTAATTTTTCCGTTATTATATTAACGTTTATCGGGAATTCTGGTTTTAAAAATGATAGATTACCACATGCTAAGTAAAAAATACAAAACTGAAAAGTAAATTGAACTTAATATGCTTTTATACCATGATAAATTTGCAAAATTTTGTCACATTATAAAACCACACTGAAAAATATTCCGGATTAAATTACGGTAAAAAGTATCGACAATCAGGGTGCCCGTACTTTTTACCGGAACATGTTACGAAACAAAAAAAAATGATATACCGTAATTTTTGCAGTATTAACTATCGTAAAATCACTGAATTATTCTAATTTCATAAATATTACAGGAAAATTGTGGTGTAATATCTTACTGTAAAATTGATTTTACCGATGATGCACCCTAAGTGCCGCTACTTCACCATAATTCGATGGCGAAATTTTTTGTAGTGCATATTTTACTGTCAGTTTTACCAAAGTTATTATTAAAGAGCTTCGATTAAAATTACCAAGCTTTTTGGTATTCCCATGGACCCAGAAACACAGTTTTTAAAATTTACTGTAAGGGTGATAATTACAGAACATCCTGCATATTTCACTCCACGGAATTAGTTGAATTCGTATTCCAGTATTTTCATTTTTTAAAAAAACTTCATTTATTCGTTAATTTTTGTTCAACTTTTATCAATATGAAATTGCAAATTATGTAAATTAATAATATGTTAGATATTTTGGTTTATTTTGAACTACAATATCGTTCAAGTTTTCTGCAGCGTTAAAAGAGTATTAAGTTAAATCATAATATCTTTCACGCTTTCGGCAACTTTGATAGGGTATTAAGTTAAACTATGATATCGTTCAAGCTGGCGACAGCTTTAATAGGGTATTAGGTTAAACCATATTATTATTTTTTTTTTTAAAGTTGAATAATAGGGTTATAATTTGAACATATCATTCTTTTCTTAAACCTGATTATAAGATACTACTGTTCAACTTCAACGGAATTATAGCTGCATTTATCAACTTATTAAGGTTACCAGTGTTTTTAGTTCTAATGATTGATAAGAAGGATTTAAGATAGAGCCAATTTTCTAAAAAGCGTATGACAATGACCTTATTTCTGTTAATATTTTAATACAATTAATTAAATGTAAAAATTATTATGAACTAGTTTTTAAATGTATCTAAAGGGAAATGAATCGGCATCAATATCTATTTAAATTTTAGCAAAATCAATTTTTTTTAAAGAAATTCATTTTTCCAAGTTCTATTTTGAACTTTTTTTTCCTTGCAAAACATGCCAGTGTGCCTCATAAAAAACCCTTCAAGGCATGAAATTGCTGTATTATCACTCCCACTGCAGATCAGAACGTCAGATATTAAAGAAGATTAGTCGGGGCACGTGCCCCTCCTACTGTTCCATTGTGGTTTGGAGGACCCTATCCTCCAGAGGGATTCAAATGCACACTCAATCAAATTTACAATCTGGCTGTAATCTCCGGTCGAGCTGTTGCCATTTTATAAATCTGTTAATCTGCTTTTCCACTATCTCTCTACTCAACTGTGTTGGGGGGTCAAGGGGACTTAATGTGGGGGTGTACATCCTTTTATTCCATCAAGTATTCCACCTTTTTACCACGGGGTGAAATTAAGTTGCTAACCCTAAAACCACCCCCTCAGACTATCGTTTTAATTTTTCCTCCTCTCTTTGTTGCGTTGACGCTGTCTTTTAATTTCTTTCCGGTTATAGAGATTCAAGGTATGTGAATTGCAACAGAAAAATTGAAATTTATTCAAAACTGCCTATCTTGGTTAAGCTTCAAATTTCTCAAAAATAAATATTTTTCAGAAAACTCTGTTAAATCTGATTCAACCTATTTATATTTAGAGAGGTATCTCACAAATGCCTAATAAAATTACATTAAATATTAGGTTTGTTTTAATAGTGCATTGAAATATGTACTTTTATGATACTGGAAAGTAATTAACAATTTGATACAGAATTTTTATTAATTATATTTGTTTTAATTTTTTTATACATTCTTCATTTATTTAGGTCAAAATAAGCCAAAAATAATATATTTAGCATTTTAATAATTTATGGTATGAAATGCAACTTGGAATATTGATGTCTTTTTCTGCGTTTAAGGTAAAATCTTTCTAACACCACTCACTTCCAAACAATAATTTTTCAAATTTGCAATTATTTAGATCTGAAAAACATAGTTATTCATCATAGAAATTTCTTAAATTTACAAAATCAATTATTGATAAATTTTTGATGTAAATAAAAAAAAATTAAGAAAACTCGAACTACTTTCTTAGATTTTATGTTTTAGAACAAATATAATTCCCATGATCTAACAGATTTTTTATTGTAACTTTTCGACTGTAATTAGTTAAGAAATATCGAAATATATTTTTGCTTGTAATTAGAGCATAAGAAAAATATTATATAAAAGGGACACCAGTGTCCCATCTGCATCAAAGTGTTAAAAGAAAATAATTTCTAAACAGCGATTTCTGGAAAAGTAAATTTACTGTTCTATGCCTACAGAATTATAAAATATAATTACTTTAAAAACGAAGAAAAATACATGAAAAGTATTGCTGCAAACATGCAAAATGTAAGTACCATCACTGCCCATGTTTCATTTTGAAATTTGTTAAACCACAACAAACTGCTCGCTTAAAATATTGCTAACTACTTAACAATCAGTCATTCCCTCTCAGAAAAAGTCGATTTGAATCACAATACGGTTCCACGTAATTGTTATCAATTCTAAAAAGTGTTATAATATTTGCTTGATTTCACTTCATAAAGGTTGCAACAATCTTTATGGTTCTACCAGCTGCATAAATTGTAACTGTTGAGTCACTTTACCAAGATTTAGATATAACTGCGAATCCCTAAACTCTAGAAAAATTGTTTTTTTTTTTTTGCAAGTGCAATGAACGAAGAGAATTTTAGTTAGACATAAAATAATTAATAAAAGACGTAGAAAATGACTCAGCATGAATAAAAATAGCTTCACTCAATTTTTAGATTATTAAAAATACTTCCAAATATGGATAAATGCTAGTTATCGGTGCATTAGTATAATACGATAATTATATTGAAACAGTTACACACTATTTATTTATATTAATTAATTCTTATCTTTAGACAGTCGAAGTTAGAGATATAGATCATGATATGGCAATGAATGGTGTTAAGTGATTAAAATATAACATGATTTTAGACCTTTATTAAATCTCCAAGGCCGTATGCTTACTGAATTGAAATGTAGGGTGTTTGAATTGTTGATGAATTCATATAAATTAACGGTGCGCAAAAAATAAACGGACTACCCTAAATAACTTTTAATCTAATGATCAGATCTTCACGTTCTTAAAAATACGACATTTCAAAATTGGATTTCTCAGATTCGACCGATTTGCATTTAAAATAGCCTTCTCTCAAATGATGGAACTTGAATGTCTTGCAATTCAAATTTTGGTCGACTATTTTTAAATAAAATAATAAGTATTTACCAAAACTTATATTTTGCATAGAATTATTTATAGAAAAACGAATTTTATTAATGTGAAATACGAAAAAGTATCACTATGGGGAGCCAAACAATTAAAACCATTTTTCCCAGATTGCTTCTACCCTCTATATTTTGGGCATTTGAAATCTGTATCAGTCAAAAAAAGGTATGTTTTTTTTTTCAGAAAATGTACGTTTTGGTGTCTGATTTCATAACTTCAAATATAATGTGCCCTAATTAATTAGCATATTTGAATTCACTCCCTCGATTGAATTTAGATGAATTTTGGAATGTGATGACAAAGATCCGATCAATAGATAAAAAGTTATTCGGGGTTGTTTTTTTATTTTGCGCTCTGTAAATTATCTTACTTTGCAGTCGAGAGTGTTGATTAAAAATTAAATTGGTTGATTCAGAATTTTAGTGATTTTTGATAACACAGATAGAAATGGGGTATTAATATCTTGTATGTTATAAATATACTGTATGATTTGTCATTAAGTGCTAATGGTTTTTATTGTTTTACTGTACATCATGATATTGGTTTTCTTCGACTTTATTGAAATTAAACATCGAGGGTAGCGGAAGAACTTCATATACCGGGTAGGTTGAAATTTCTCAACCAGAAGACATGTTGAGACTTATGAAGATAAAATAAACCAATTTTTTAATGAAAATGTATTTTATAAGGGGAAATAAAAATTTCTCTAATATGAGTTTATAAGTTCTTCTATCTCATTTGAGCCACTCTTGTTTTACGCCCTTTCAGAAAAACTTTCCTCTATGACGATTCACTAATCTTTCAGCCGCATTTCGCAACATTTTCGTCATTAAATCACGTGATTTTTTTGTGAAACGCGAACTCTGAAATGTTGGACGAAACTGTCTCCTGATTCGTGTTTCAGCTCAGTGCATTCTGGGAGTTCACAAAATTTTTCGCTTGAGTTTAAAACCGTTTGCATTGTGCAAAGGTATGATAATCATGCAATCGCCTATATCTCGCGTTTGAGTTCAAGAAATGACTCAATACTACTCACACTCCAGCATTCTTTTTTATATATTTTTTTTAAAACTTATATTTCAAAATCAATTGTAATGTTGCCTTTGACGAAATTCGTATTAAGCATTTCGCCAATTTGAAAAATGTATTTTCGGAGTATTTCCCATGAAATAAGTTCGTCAAAAACGAAGAATGTTTCGTTAATTTTGAGTATACATGTTAAACATTGTATAAGAGGTACACTTAGTTCAGCTTAGTAATTGTGTATATAATTTCACCGTTATTTTTATAAAGGACCTTATGTTACTCAGAGATCTTTAAATTCATACAGAGCAAAGATATGATGTTATTCAACAAATAATTTCGAATCATGTCAAGATCAACATTGTTTTAAACTTAATTGATAACTTTCATTATCGTAGTTTCTCAACTATTTCATTAATTAAACAGCTACGTGTTTAGAATGCTAATAATTCGAAACGATTAAAAGCGTCTTTATTGTTATCGCTTATGAGGATCAGAAGTGCCTGAAAATTGTTTAATCTTTAAGTTGTTGAGACAAAACGGGTTCACTTAAGCATTTCACACCATAAACATACGATAACATTATCTGTCTTTGTTGAAAGTTTTTGGTGAAAATTCAATCATTTACATCAGCAGTTTTGGTTAAAGAAGGAAATGAATGAGACGGTGAAACTCCATTGATTGAGAAAATTTTAACGTTTACCTTTTAAACAAAACCAATTCTGAGATAATGTAAACAGATTTGCCGTGTGTACGAACTGCGCCCATTCAAAAGCAGAAAATGCATATTTCGCTAATTGGTATAGTATTTTGAATACCAAGATTTGGTATCTTTAAACAAACGTATAATTTGTGGGACTCGTTCATTGGTTTAGAAAATTGTATTTTTATTTTTTTAAGAAAGTTATATTAACAGTTTTTAGCGCAGGTTTTATTCTTGACATGCAGAAAACTTAAGATAAAATGAGATTATAATTAACATTTTAGGTAATTTCGAATCACATTATTCTTTTGCTATTATTATTCATGAAAGTTTTTACCTTGTCTCAAAAGCTTGAAAAAATATCAATTTCTCTTTTAAGGTATTTTTTTTTAAAGAATGTTGGGTAATTTTTATTTGGTTAGTTGTTTTATTTCCGCATTTTCTTTTGGATTTGGGTCTATTATTTCATGTAACTCTCAATACTAATATTTTTCTAGTGGAAATTTCCCATGATTGCTGTGTAGTCATCTTTGTTTCTCTCGTGAAATAGATTTCCTTAAAAAGGAATTTTTTTTAAATTTTATGTATTATTGCCAGTTATCTTTGTTTCTCTCGTAAAAAAGATTTCATTAAAAAGGAAAATTTATTTAATTTTATATATTATTGTCAGCCATCTTTGTTTGTCTCGTGAAAAAGATTTCCTTAAAAAGGAAAATCAATTTAATTTTATTGTTGCCAGCCGTCTTTGCTTCTCTCGTGAAAAAGATTTCCTTAAAAAGGAAAATCAATTTAATTTTATTATTGCCAGCCGTTTTTGTTTCTCTCGTGAAAGAGATTTCATTAAAAAAGAAAATTTTTTCTTCTTTTTTTTTTCTGCTTTCTAATGGCAGGCACTGAATTTGAATCCTTGCCTATACTATGCCAGAATTGTTGCTCATTTCGCGTTACCCAGTGGGCACCTGTGAACCAAAGTCACGGAGGCGAGCAACATTGCCCACGCCACACTGCCACAAACCCGTTTATAGGGTGGGCCACATTCACACATCATACACACACACAGAACAGAGACCAGCACAAAGAGAGAGAGAAACATCCATGCCCAGAGCGGGATTCGAACCCGCAGCCTATGGCTTCGCAGTCAGGCACGCTAACCGCTCGGCCACCAGGCCGGCAGGAAAATTTATTTAATTTTATATATTATTGACAGCCATCTTTGTTTCTATCGTGAAAAAAGATTTCCTTAAAAAGGAAAATTTATTTAATTGTATATATTATTGCTAGCCATCTTTGTTTCTCGTAAAGAAGATTTCGTGGAAAATTTATTTAATTTTATATATTATTGCCAGCCATCTTTGTTTCTCTCGTGAAAATGATTTCCTTAAAAGGGAAAATTTATTTAATTTTATATATTATTGGTTAGCCTTCTTTGTTTCTCTCGTGCAAAAGGTTTCCGTGAAGAAAAAAAAATCTGTTTAATTTTATATATTGTTGTCTATCGTTTTATTTAAATAAATTTAATGCTGCCTGTTGTTGCTCTTTGGGGAGTATATTATCAACAACCAAAGTTACCTGTTTAAGAAAACAATATTTAAAATAATTAGTGTCAAAGCAATTTTCTAGTTTAAATTTTTAAACTTTAATAAAATTACATTACATCTCAATTTTTCGAAGTTTATTTTAAAACTTACTTTAACTGTAAAAAAAAAGTATTATAATTACAGAAAAAAAAAGATTGATTTAGATTATTTTTGGCATTTTATTACCGTTGTCTAGAGAAAACTTTTTTTAATAATAATCAATAAAAATGAATGTAAAAGAAAGATTAGGTAAAAAAAAAAAAAAAACTATTTTTAAGAATAAAATTCTATAATGGTATTAGATGTTTTTTTGTTTGTTTTAATAAAAGAAAAGAAGAAAAGTTTTTAAATAGCTAATCTTTTTCATGCTTTTCTTCCTTTTTTTTGGACTTAATATGACTACAAGAAAAGAAAGATATCAAGAAAAATTAGAAGAAAAAGGGAGCAATTTGTTATTATTATTATTTTTTTTTTGAAGTGTGGTATGCAAGATAACTTTCCGATGATTTTCTCTTGATAATATGAATTTTTTCGTGTAAATTTTTAAATACGTATCTTAGCATTGTATCATTTTTTATTTGCAACAGTCGATACAAATATTCTTCAATGGGAAAAATTTTATTTTTAATCAATCAGTTACAAATAAAAACTAATTTTAATAATGAGATAAATCTCAATGAAGTGTTCAAGATTAGTTAAGTGTCTAGACATTTTTTATCTAAAAGTTCTTTTCTTTTTTGGCGGAAAAAAAAAGTATAAATATTTTCTAATTGCCGAACATGAAAAGTCGGCTTCACTTGTTTACAACATTTTTAACGTTTCGGTAGGCGTGTAATCATCACTTTTCATTCATCACGGGATGATTTGTCGATTGATTCATGACTTTCTTTATCAATGATAAGTTAAAATTGTTACCTTGTTTCATTTTATCCGCATAAGGAAACATTGAAAATCCGATACGTGCCAATTTTTTTTAATGTCACTTATTTTGGTGTAATAAAAGTTCTACGAAAAGTAGATTATTATGTAATTCTGTACGAGTTTCCGCCAATACTCATATTTCAAAATGTTCTTAAGCATGTAGTAAGTAAGTTTAGAATATTGAATTTTTAAGATATCTATTTGTCAATATTATGAACATATATGATTAATCTGTTTTGTCGTAAGGTGTTCATATTCTTGTCCTAGATATACTGCTCGGTATGCTGAGTATTTGGAAATATCTTGTAATTTTATACAGATTTTGAAAAAAATAATAATAATATTTGGTAGTAATGTATTGCATATATTAAAAAGCGTACTAATAAAATATAATGTCTATAAATCAAATTAAAACCTATAATATTTCTTTAAAAATAAAAATTATTTTCCAAGAAAATTAATATTTATTTTCTCTTAAGTTTCAAAATCGATACGATTATAAGAAAAAACGTTACAATCTGTTTAGAGATTTTACAATTAGATGGAAAATATTTTTTTAACCTTAATAGCGTCTAAAATGTATTAAAATAAAAATTGAAAATTCTTCAAAAATAAATTTTGATTTGAAAGAATAAATGTTAGTTTATAATTCAAATTACATTGTTAATATCTTAATAATATTTCGATTGATTCGTGACTTACTTTATCAATGATGTGTTAAAATTGTACCTTGTTTTATTTTATCGGCATAAGGAAACATTGAAAATCCGATACCTGATAATTTTTTATTGTTACATATTTTAGTATAATAAAATTTCTGCGAAAAGTAGATTATTTTTTAATTCTGTATGAATTACTGTCAATACTCATATTTCAAAATGTTCTTAAACTTGTAGTAAGTTTTGAATATTAAAATTTTTAAGGTATCGATTGGTCAATATTATGAACATGCATGATTAATTTCTTTTATCGTAAGGTATTCATATTCTCATCTAAGATATATTGCTCATTATACTGTGTATTAGGAAATATCCTGTATTATTACCTAAATTTTTTTAAAGAAAAAAAGTTATATTTCACAGTAATAAATATTGCATATTAAGTAATATACTAATAAAATATAATATTTTAAAAATTAGAATAAAACTGCAATTTTTTTAAAAATAAAAGTTATTTCCCCCAAAAAATCAATATAATTCCCCAAAAAACAATATAAATCAATTTTCTGTTTGAAAATCGACACAGTTATAAAAAAAAACGTTGGAATCTGTTAAACAATTTTACAATATTAGATAGAAAATATCTTTTACCCTCAATAATTAAAAAAAAAAAAAAACTATTATAATAAAAATTAAAAGGTTAGTCTTCAAAAATAAATTGTAGTTTGGCAGAATAAATGTCAGTTTATAACTCAAAATTACATTGTTAATATCATAGTAATTTTTAAAACCATAGTTTTATTGAAAACGTATGATTTTATATTATTTTTCAAAAAGCGGGGAAACTATGTGAATAACAGAAAGTGAGTAAAAGTATTCAGCGAAAAATAGGGTATACTTTGCAGGGGTCTGTTTAGAAGAAATTTGGGTCCGTTAACGGACCCTTCACAAAATATCTTTTCATAAAAACGGATCCTTCACAAAATATTTTAACTTAAAAACGGACCCGTCACAAAATGATTTTTCTTTTAATCGGACCCTTCACAAATTCGTTTATCTTCATTATTATTTTGTTAATCGAATAAACCCTTTCAGGGCAGAAAACAAGAAAGATGCATGTAAAAGAATTAAGTTTTGTCTTCGGCAGACGATTCTTCCATTATTCATTCGAAATTAATATTCTGCGTTCAGCAGTATAGGCTAAATACCAAATATTTGTATGTTGCATCTCTAATTTAGAAGGAGCAATTGTTGTTTATTTTTTGAAATTTAATTTTTTTTTAATTACAATTTTACAGTGTTGAGCATAATCTTGTATGTCTATACAATTTAAAAACTCCTTGAAAAAAAATTTTTTTTTTGCAATAACGGACCCTATTTGCACAAATTCATAAAAGCGGACCCTGGTTGAAAGAATGTGAGTAATTTTTTCACTATTTCACGAAAAACGGACCTTTCACAAAATGTTTGGACAGACCCCTGCTTTGTGCTACGTATGAATAATGCTTAACAACGTGAGTAAAGCACAAATAATGGCTCAAGCTAAATGGACTAACAAAAATGGACATACTACACTTTCGGTTCCATTAACAATTTCTGTACACAGAAGAAGGTTGTTGCCTTTAAAATCTAAACTGTAGTCTGTTTTTTTGTAAAATTACTTGTGCTTTAATCGTTTTGTTTAGTTTTATTCTGAGTAATAATTTGATACCTCAACTTTGCTTTCCTGCTACACCTGTCAATTTTCTTTGTTTTTCAAATGATACAAATAGAAAAGTTTTCTGAGCAAATTGTAGCCGAAAATCAATAGTTAAAGAATTGTTGAAGCGAATGTATGTAAAAAATAGTACATATATTTCACAATAAAAAAATAAGATAAATTTCAACGAATTGCAGCTGAGAATCAGTGGTTTAAGATTTATAGAAGTGAATGTGTTTAAAAAGAAAGTATTTATATTTCTCAATAATAAAAAAAAATAATAAAAGGAATTTCAGGGAAATTTCAGCTAAAAATTAGTAAGAAAATTATATGTATGTAAAAGAAGTACTTACGTTTCACAATAAAAAAATAAGACAAATTTCTGCGAAATTTCAACGAATTTCAGCTGAGAATCGGTAGTTTAAGAGTTGCAGAAGTGAATGTATACAAAAAACAAAAAGTACTTATATTTCGCAATAAAAAATAAGATACATTAAAAAAATTGTGGTTTAATTTCATTTTGTTAATTTGCAAGATGACTGCGATCAACATAAAATTTACTTTAATAACAATTGCCCAAGTTAATGATCATAAAAAATTAAAATCTCGATTTTTCAGAATTTCTTACTGATGTAAGTTTTTACACGTGTCACGTTTACACGAGGCACGTTTACACGAGGCTCAGCTTTACACGAGGCACGGATTTACACGAGGCGCATAATTTGAATACGGAAATCATAGAAAAAAAAGAACATCGAATTCTCTCATGAAATGTATCAGTAAAACCCCTTTCAGAAGCATTTCGTTTAAATTATGGAGTTCTGCTGTTCTATATTCCATCTCGGGGAAAAGGCAGTTCTATGTATCATCTTTCATACTACGTCTTGTATGAGCCATTCTATGGCGAAAAGGCGATTGTCAAAACGGTGCCTATTTCAGATGTATATTCTGTTACCACTCTTTTCTTTTATTGGATTTACAAGGCTATAAATGTAAAAATATGTTATAAGGAAACTCATCGTTGGCGATTTTGCATCGGGGATTCTTTTATTCCTTCCAAGTGACCACTAAGGTTACTGGACTGGCACATTAATGGAACGTATTTTCTATGGCAGTGGTGGAAAGGTGGAGATCGACTTTCATGCGAATGCATTAATATCTTAAGTAAAAGGTTTTTTTTCTCTTATTTTTTTTTAACAGTGAAAAGGAATTGTTGTACTTTGCCGATCATTTTATTAAACCTGATAGCAAGAAATAAGGTAGAAAGGTTTAAAGCCAAATATTTTTAATTAATTAAAAAATTTACCCAATACTTTTCTAAATCATTTCGGAAGATGCTATGCTTCTTGGGTCTCCTAAGTTCTTTGAAAAAAAAAATAGACTTAGAGCATCTACATATTCTGCACCGCATGTGACACTCAAGAAGAGTGCAAGACACATTTCTTTGACTACCTTACACTTAGAAGAGCCACCTTATTCTCCAGGCTTAAGTCCAATGGATTTTTCCGTTTGCTCCATTTATGACGTAAGTGCTTACGCTAAACCGTATTAAGATTTATTATCCCTAAAAAAATTCACTGTGCAAGGAATTGGACAAAATATCAGCAATTATGAGTTGCCATATTCGAAAATTTTGTGACACGTTAACAGCTCCACATTCAGGCCAAAACGGCCACTTTAAAAATTTTTATGTATGATACACGTAAACATGTTTTTTTTTCTCTTTTAATATTAATAAGCTCGGTTATATTTTAATAAGCATTAAAATTTTTATAACGTGTCCAAATTTTTTCTTATCATTCTCAACAGTATTCTTATCTCCTATTTTGTTTCTTTTGGTGTCATTTTATTTTATTTTATTTTATAACCGTCGTTGAACAGCCGACCCAATTTTATGAGTATACGACTACTAATGTTCAACCCCGTAGCCTTGTAGTTTTGAACCCAATCCAGAAGACAAGGGAACTCCTGGATCGAGTATTGGAAGAAATTTGCTTTAGTGGAGGACTTTTTGATGGAGCTAACCCGTAGTTGCGTTACATGAAGAGGAAGACCACGAGAACCTCCCACGGTTAGGCTGACGGCAAGGGGACTCTAACCCATGATCCGTCTACCACTAAGAATATTTCATGTCAGCACTGTGGTCGGTGCAAGCCGGATGCGGAATTCGTATCGACTGGGATTCGAACCCGGATCGTCTCATTGAAAGGCGAACGCTCTATCCCCTGGGCCATCGCTGCTCTTTGGTGTCATTTGTCAAAAATATAGATATTTGTGTATCTTGTTGCCCACCACTTAAAAAAAAAAAAAAAATCTTTATAGTATTAGTGACAACGGCACTTTCTTTGGCAACCAGCTAATTATATGTTCTCGAATGTTTGTGGTTGTTATTTATTAAAACTGTGAGTCTGATTCTCTTAAGCTCAGGATCTAGAAGTAATTTTTTTTCACCTGTATTTCAAGATACACTTATTTTATTTCAATTTGTTTTGTGCCCTTCCCTTTCATATCTTATTATTCTTATATTTTAAGAAAAAGGATAAAAAAATTTTAAATCTTATAAATTATATAAATATTTCGATAATTTTATTTTTCAATGCTCATTTGCTTGTGAGCATACATTTACTGTAGTTAGAAGTAGTATTAAAAACGGATTTGCTTTTTCTCTCCTTACCGCTGCTCCTAAATATAATGCTAAGTATTTTAATGTTAAGACTGGATAAATTTTCAATTTTTCAATCGGTTCCAGTTATGGTTCCAGATCAGTACCCCCAGAAGTATGATTTGTTATGGGAACATGGAGGACTTTGAGACTCGAGAGATTTAACGTGCATCAGTCACCATTTACTACACTAGTCTTTGGCATGCAGGGATCGAACCCACGGCCTCTTGGAAATGGGCCTAGTGCCCTACCCACCAGACTATCCTGGCCTTTTTATAATTGTTTGCAAATAATTTTCAATTTGCTTAAAATGCTCTCGAGATATGATGAAATAAGTAAAATTAACATTAAGGGGTCCAAATATAGGACCGCTCTCCTGATATTAAGTCTATATTTTTAAAATTGCAGATACTCCCTATAGTTTGGGGGTCAGAAATCCGAATCGATCGAAAAGAAAGGTGTGTTTAACCAGAGAAAGTACGTTTTCGCTTCTGATTTCATTACTTAAATGTCGTATACACTAATTTATTAGCCTATTTAAGATTACCCTCTGAAACCATTAAAATTGAGTCTCAGAATGTGAAGATCCGATCATCAGATCAAAAGTTATTCAGGGTGGTCCATTTTTTTTAAGTAGTGCCCTGTACGAATGAAATAAAGCCTAAGTACGTTTTACGTAAATGCAAAAGTGTGTTTTTTTTATACGGCATGGTTGTAGTCTTCGTAATACTATTCTTGAATTTTAATGTTAACTATTTTAATACTATTCAAGTGTGTATTGATTTTAGTCATAATAATAATTATTGAATGACCTTTAAATTCATAGTTAATTCAAGTTTCATTTAGTAATTATCAATACTAAGCATGCTTTAAACATTTCTCCTTTCAGTGATCTTATTTTGTAGGCAAAATGATAACAAATGTTTAATATTAATTTTTTTTCAGGCCGAGAAGTATTCGGTAGAATTCGTTTTGTTCGTTATCCGAATATGTGTTCGTTATCCGAACACAAAAACTTTTCGTTAACCGATCTGTTCGTTAGCCGATCACCCACTGTACTAGCTATTTAATGTCCTCATTTTGCCCCATTTATGAATATTCGATGTAAATATAGCACTTGCAAAATGAGTAAGCACTTTTTTTCAAAGCGGAGCTGGTTGTTATTATTCTTTGAAACTCTATTCATCAATTTAATGCCACTTGATTCTGTTGATCTTTTGCTCTTTTTCTATGTAGAAAAAAAAATATGCACATGTTAAAGATCATTGGCATTAAGTCCCACAAATAAAAAAAAAACATGGAGTAGTAAAAATGGAGGGAAAAATAAACAAACCAGCAAATAAGTACCCTGTTTATTGATAAAACTCGACGCTCGAACTTTCAACTAGAGAAAGCTTGTGCCACCTACCAGCTAGGCTGTTTGTTCGAATGCATTCAAGGGAAAACAGCTGCCTTTTTTCCAAGTGACTGAACGGTTGATTGGCAGTTTCTCTGAAGATTGGTGGCAAGGGTAGGCCGGAGCCTAGCCTCGCCTTCACCCCCATGCCTTTTTGGCTCCTTGCCCAACACTTGCTGGTTTCCGGGCACGAAAAATCTCACGCCGCGGTTGTCTTCAATAAACAACCCTTTCTTTTCATATGAGAGAGCGGATTGAGATTTTTTGTTTTTGTTCCTTATTCAACTTCTTAGTCAGTTGTTGGTGGACCCTTTTTATTATTTTATGCTTTCTCTGTGGATTGACTTTTGCAAGTCTGTCGATTTTATCTTAATTCCCTCAACCTTCAGAAGTATCCTAAAATAGGATAATTTGATTTAAAGCAAATAAAATTCTATTCGTTTCGTGCTTTTGTGTTAAAAAGTGGCAAAAAATTGCTGACGAAATATCGGATTGTATATGCCACAACTTCAGTCAGTTGTGGTGGACCCTTTTTATTATTTTATGCTTTCTCAGCGGATTGACTTTTGCAAGTCTGTCGATTTTATCTTAATTCCCTCAACCTTCAGAAGTATCCTAAAATAGGATAATTTGATTTAAAGCAAATAAAATTCTATTCGTTTCGTGCTTTTGTGTTAAAAAGTGGCAAAAAATTGCTGACGAAATATCGGATTGTATATGCCACAACTTCAGTCAGTTGTGGTGGACCATTTTTATTATTTTATGCTTTCTCAGCGGATTGACTTTTGCGAGTCGATCGATTTTATCTTAATTCCTTCAGCTTTCCGAAGTATCTTAAAATAGGATAATTTGATTTAAAGCAAATAAAATTCTATTCGTTTCGTGACTTTGTGTTAAAAAGTAACAAAAAATTGCTGACGAAATATAGGATTGTATATTTAATACATTTTATGAACGTTGGTAAATGTAAATTAATCGAAAAGTTTTAACATTTTATGCTTGTTAAATTTTCCTTCATTTTATTTATTTATTTATTTTTCACAAATTTCTTTTGGGGAATTTTTATTGTCATTTTTAGTCGATGTCATGGTGCCAATTTTTATTAATTTTTTATACATTCAGTGGATCAACTTTTTCCAGTTAGTCAATTATTTTTTGATTCGTTAAACATTTCATAAACATTAAACATAAGATAAAGATCTTTTTTTTTTTTTTTTAAAGAAAAATAATTATAATTATAACTCGTTTAGACTCCATCAGGGATTAAAATACGACCACTATTTTAGGGAATAATATAAATTGTAAATATCTTTCTCTTCATTTACTTTTGGTTAATTGAAGTATAAAAACTCTTTCATGTTGCCGTTTTCATTTTATCATTTGTTCTAATTTAGGATTATATGATTTAAAATGATTTGCAGGAAATTTTATAATGTTTTTGTGTTTTCTAAAAAAAATAATTTTTAATCGTTAATTATAAATTGAAAAAATTAACTGACCATAATATATATAACAGGAGTCTATTTAGAAGAAATTTGGGTCCGTTAACGGACCCTTCACAAAATATCTTTTCATAAAAACGGACTTTTCACAAAATATTTTAACTTAGAAACGGACCCTTCACAAAATAATTTATCTTTTAATCGGACCCTTCACAAATTTGTTTATCTTCATTATTGTTTTGTTAATCGAATAAACCCTTTCCAGAAAAAAAAAGGGGGGGGGGAGAAAGACAAATGTAAACGAACTAAGTTTCGTCTTCAGCAGATGCTTCTTCCTTTATTCGTACGAAATGAACATTCTGCGTTCAGCAGTATAGGCTAAATACCAAATATTTGTAGGTAGCATCTCTAATTTAGAAGCAGCAATTTTTTTTTAATTTTTTTTTTTTTAATTTTTTTTTTTTTTTTATTTATTATAATTTTACAGTGTTGAGCGTAATCTTGTATGTCTTTACAATTTAAAAACTCCTTGAAAAAGTTTTTTGCAATAACCGGACCCTATTTGCACAAATTTACAAAAAGCCGGACCCTGGTTGAAACAATGTGACTCAACGTTTATTTTATATTCACAAATTACGAGTAATTTTTGCACAATTTTACAAAAACGGACCTTTCACAAAATGTCTGGACAGATCTCTGTATAAGTTGTAATGTTTTTTATTCAAAAAGAATGACAAAGGTGACTGCGATGTAAAAGGGGAAAAAACACTCATGGGTATTTTTTCCTTTGTAACTCAGAAAATGCCTGTGAAACCTGAAGCAAAATTAAATGGTTAAAATTTAATATTTTGCATGAAACGTAACCACAAGAATTCTTGTCGCATAACATTACACTGCTTTTTTGTTTTCTATAGAACATATTTTAACGACATTAAAATATTTGTAAGGTAAATTAATTAATAATATTTGTAAATTAAATTAATTAATAGGTCCTAACAATAAATAAAAAAAAAACTTTTCATACAAAAATAAGTCAAAAGCCCTTATCACATAGATTAAAAAAGTTCTTACCTAATTTTTAGCCAAAAAAAAGAAGAAAAAAAAAGCCGTAATCCCAGATTAAAAAAGTTCTCGCTTAATTTTTTTTAACTAAAAAGGAAAAAGAAATGCGCTTTTAAAAAAACTTGTTTTTTTTAGTAAGTTATTTTATTACTAATTAAACATTCTTTAGTTTAAACAATGAATAATTTTTCAAAATATTATAAGGTAGTTATTATTAATAATTTAACTAATTAGTAATCATAAGAATAAATACATAATTTTACAGAAAGAATACCAAAACCATTGTGATCAAAGCTTTCTTTTTCTTTTCTGTGACCAATAGAATATCTATGAGATGTAAAGTGAAAGTTTAAAACTATGAATAATGCGTGACAAAAAAAAAAAAAAAAAAAAAGAAAAGAAAACTTGAATAATTAAAATTTATAACGGATTATTTTTGGAAACTTTTAGTCTTACATATTTTTTCTTTCCCTTACTTTCTTTTCTTTCTTTTTTATGTGTATATTAAAAAGCAATTCTGATCTCTTTAAATGTTCAATTTTATGATAATATGCTTAAAGAATGCAATTTTGTTTAATCTAGAATTACCGAAATTTTTAGCTAAAAAAAATAAAAAGTCAAATATTTGAGGACGGAAGTTAGTTATGCTGCTCATATGCTAAGCGAAGAGGGCGCCGCAGTCGATTGACTACTGAGATAAACTGTCGTCCATCCATCTTCTGTCATTTTTTTCTTCTTTAGACTCTATCCTCGTTTATGCTCTTCATTTTATCATTATTTTTTTTAATATTCTGGTTCAATGTTTTAGAGAGAGGGACATGTAATGATTCAGCTATGTTTTGATAAATGTGAGTGTTTTGCTTAGTTTATTTTTATACTTTTTGGAAGATTTTTATAATTTTTTTTTTTAATATCTGTTATCAATCATTGAAAAAATTAATTAAATTTGGCAGCATAATTAGTAGTTTCAAATTCTTTACTTATCATGCATATTTTGGGTGGGTTAAAACAATCTATGTTCAGGTTTTCGTGGTTATTTGTAACTTTTTCACGGCCAATATAATAATAACCGCATTTTCTATAATATAAAAAAAAAAATTTCCTCTTGTTAATCACCTTCATAGACTTTTGATTCATTAAATTCCGCTTTATTGATAAGTTATAATAGATCCAGCGGTTCTAAAGGGGGTTGCTTTAAATTTTATAATTAGTGAGAACAATTAATTTTAAAAAAAAACTAGTTAAAAAGTTTAATCTTCATTCATAAGTGAAATATAATTTTTTTTTGTCTCCTAATAGATTCAAATTATTTACCCTAAAATAATAAAAATAAAAGAAAAAAAGTCAATCATGTTCTAATTAAAGAATGAAAAATAATATATAATTATGAATTTTTTTTTTTTTACATGAAATAATCTTGAGAAAAATAGCTTTATAATTTAGTATTAAAGAGTACGTTCTTTACAATTTGCTCAATTAGTTTAATTCATCGAACAAAAATAAATAAATAAATAAATAAATAAAAAGAAGAAAAAAAAAAAGAAATCATAAAAGTTCCCATATTTTTACCGCTCTGTGGTAAAACTATCGATTCTATTTAGATTGAGACTACTCTAAAACGTGATAAACCATAATAATGTTCTGATTTACTGCAAACTTAATATGGGGTTACGGTGGCCACATTTCAGTATTCCTTGATTAACACGATACTTTAGTCAAACTTGAACATAAGCATGTTTAAGCATGTTTTTCTTATTAAAGTATTATGGTTCAACCGTGAGCCGATTTTTTCTTTTCTTTTAAGAGCTTAATTTTGGAAGGACAAAATGCCAAATGCATCAAAAGAAGGTATATTTTGATAAAAAATTTGTATACTATATGCATATTTTTTTATTTTATTTAAGTAGCCATTACAAGTTTAATACAACACTGTAAGCTTTTCAATAAATATATATTGAAAGTAGACTTAAGGTTTTAATAATTTTTAAGCAGGATATTAATTTCTGCAAACTTTACTCAGAGTGATCCGTAAAAACCGATCTTTACATTTTCAGAAGGACCTTTAAATTTTAACGATATAGTGTACCTTTTAAATTCAGAGGTACTGTTTTTAAAGTTTATTATTTTATCGAGTCACCCTCTCTTAACCCCCAGAACTCTATATCAACCATTTGGGTCACCCCTGTGTAAGTTGTGAGCCCCAAATGTGTGTACTTTTTGTTTCTATTTTTCCTAAGGATTATAAATATATATATATTTAAGCCGGTCTTCTCAGTAGAATCTGAGTATCAGTTAAAATTGCTAATTTTGTGCTAAAAATTATTTTTGTGCTAACATTTAATAGTTTTCTTCTTTTTTAAATTTTTTTAATGCGTTTTAAATATTTTTGTACTAACCGAATATGGTCTCGAATACAAGGGCAATTTTATTTTTAACCTGCTTGTGCTTTCCATTTAGTCTAAGGAAGCTCGTGCATTCCCAAAAACTTGTTATTTATAGAAAAAATATCTAAATTTTCAATTAAATACGAAAAGAAAAGGTGAATAATTTTTTTCGAAATTTTTTTTTAAAAATCAAATCCAAACTAACTTTAATTAAATTGATATTTTTGATTGGATATTGCTCTTACTATATCTTCGTTGTCAGTCCAATTAAATATTTTATTTATTTTTTATTTATTCTTATCTTGGGGGCATTGAGTTAAGGGGAAGTTAAAGCTTAATAGAGATCTTTAAGAAATGTAATATGCATTGTAAAATGTTTTTTAATCTATCTTTCCCTAAGTTTTTTTTATATTTTTTTTTATGATGATTTGATGTTTGTTTAATAAATTATCAGTAATCAAAATAACTTAATAAAAACAGCAGCATATAAATAAAAATAAAAAGGAAGAAATTAAAAAGTCGAAAATTAAACAAGCAATTGAAAAATGGGTTTTCGTAGTTTTTGAAGTTCAACTGCTTGATCGATTCCATAAAATAATTAAAATTATTTTTTAGTTATACGCTTTTTTTATTGTTTAATTTTTATTTTTGTTATTTATTATTTTTTCAAAGTCAATGAGGAATGTAAAACCACTTATGAATTTCTTTCAGCTATTTTATGAACATAAGCTACATTTAGAGTACCCGTGCCGTTAGGTTAATGGTCGGAGGTTTACGTAGTTTTCCTCTCCATGTAACGCAAATGCTGATTAGTTCCATAAGAAAGTCCTCCACGGTGGCTAGTTTGTTCAAATGCTAGTCTTCTGGGTTCAAAATTACGAGGTTACGGAGTTGAACATTGGTTGACTTAAACTCAAAATCGGGTCGGCTGTTCAACGATGGTTATAAAGTTAAGTAAAATAAAGTAAAATAAAAGCTTTTGATGAAAAATAAAAGAAAATAAGGTGTACTGAAATTAATGTGCGGTTGTGTAACTTTTTCTAAGTCTAATATAAATTAGTCATTACTAGATTATTGTGAGACTACATCTCGAAATTACCGAAACTATCTAAGCTGTTATTTTTTTTAATCAAAAATAAACACTTTTTCCACTGTTTCAAAACCTAATCTCTCACTGCAAAAGTGAGATTCAAAATTGTCACTTCCACCTCCTCTTGTCAACGCTTTCTAAACATCGCAGATGCTCGAACAAAAACCCCTCGTGTCACAAACGCGCGAATATTCTAAGATTTTTTCGAATGTTAAATCCTTTTTATGTCAGATTACAGTCAAGTCTGTCTTAGCGATGTTAGTTTTTACGAGATTCAGAGATGAATTCCAGAAACCACGCAAAAGATAGGGATATATAAAAAAAAGAACCTTAAGGAGGATTAAAAAATGAACGAGATGTCGCGATAAAACTAAGGAAATCCCCCCTCTGTATGTGACATTCTGCTGAATCTTGGTGATCGTCAGGTTTTTCAACGAAACAGTAAATTTCATAGATTGGAATGACTTCATTTTTTATGTTCTTTAATTATGCTACCGTCACCGAGCAGTTGTTCTAAACCATGGCCTGCTGACTAACCAAGGAGAGAGAATGTAGAATATTTTTTGTGGTATTTCCGAGATACAAAGAATCGTTTGTTGGAATACGGTTGAATTTTGAGAATGTTTGAATCGCGTTTTATGTATTTTTTTCTTCCTTTTCTTTCATTCCGTATTATGAAAGTAATAATTTATTCTTTGATGACGGAATTTTAGATAAAAATGTTCTTAATGTGAGCAAATACATACATTTACGTCTTTTTCAGAGGTTCTTAGAGGCTTTCATTTCAGGGTCGTTTTTTGTGACATCTAAATTCTCAAGAAAGTTCTGAGTTTTTCTGCCTAATGAAGACTGTATGGGTTTAGCGGACAAGTGTTTATAAAATATTAAGCTTGTGTTGTTTCTTAAATATAAATTCATTTGTTATCATAGAGTTGATTTTGAAATTATTTGAATCGTATTTTATATTTTTGTCTTAGTTCATTCGTACTATGATGGCAATAATTTAATTTTTGAAGACAGGATTTAAAATAAAAATATTCTTTATATGAGCAGATACTAAAAATATTTTGAATATGAGTATACCTGGAGTATATGTATATGAGTATATTTTGAATATAACTATATCTGAGTTAATCCTGAAAAGATTTATGACTTACCACAATTTGTAAAAGAATATTTTTCATAAAAATATTGATTTTATTAAAATATTTAAATTATTAACTTAGTACATTACCCATGCTAAATACTTAACCTTTAATAGTTTAATTTTTTTATGCTACTATTTAACTGGATTGTGATGCTCAGCAGGGGTCTGTTTAGAAGAAATTTGGGTCCGTTAACGGACCCTTCACAAAATATCTTTTCATAAAAACGGACCCTTCACAAAATATTTTAACTTAAAAACGGACCCTTCACAAAATGATTTTTCTTTTAATCGGACCCTTCACGGATTTGTTTATCATCATTATTATTTTGTTAATCGAATAAGCCCTTTTCAGGGCAGAAAACAAGAAAGATGGATGTAAACGAATTAAGTTTTGTCTTCGGCAGACGATTCTTCCATTATTCGTCCGAAATTAATATTCTGCGTTCAGCAGTATAGGCTAAATACCAAATATTTGTATGTTGCATCTCTAATTTAGAAGGAGCAATTGTTGTTTATTTTTTAAAATTTAATTTTTTTAATTACAATTTTACAGTGTTGAGCATAATTTTGTATGTCTATACAATTTAAAAACTCCTTGAAAAAAATTTTTTTTGCAATAACGGACCCTATTTGCACAAATTCATAAAAACGGACCCTGGTTGAAAGAATGTGAGTAATTTTTTCACAATTTCACGAAAAACGGACCTTTCACAAAACGTCTGGACAGACCCCTGCTCAGCTATACACAGTACTTATAATTAAACCTTTGAATGCTTAATTTTCTGATTATTATATAATGTATATTAGTTGCTTAATTGTACGTAATTTAAACATTAAATGCTCGATATTTTTTTAATGGAATTATTTTTATAAATAAATTTTATTATTTAAATACTTAATAAGAAACAAAAAGACATCCATTAACGACATATGGTTAATACACATGGTTATGCGACATATGGTTAAAAGTGTAGATTTATCAGGTTAAATTTTTTTTATATATATGTAAAAATAAACCAATAAATTCAAATTCAAAATTTTTTTCTTAAATTTCAATTTTTTTCCTTCAAAATTTCATTTTTTTTTTGTTCATAATATTGATCACAATAAATTAATGGTGTTAGCGGATACTATTTGATTTGTTGGAATGTTGAAAATAACGGGACACCTGAAAATTATAAAATTAAATCTTAAATTATGTGTTACTATCACTAAAAACAAAATATCGGATGATTTTCAGAATGCGTTTTAAAAAAGAAATATTAAATCGATAGCCATAATCGTCTGCACGACCGCACCTTCAAAATTTTTTCTCGAGTTCGAAAAACGTCCACCTTGATATCAGTATCATCAAATTTTGTTATTAATAGACTGTGAAAGGTGGCGCTACTTTCGACTAGTAGAATGTATCACTAGAAAATTAATCCATTGTCTCTAGGGGGAGTTACAAACAGAAAGGAGAAGGAGAAAAGACAGAAATAGGCTTATGTGATATGTGTGAAGTTATGCTGAGAACGATTAGCAGAATGATAAAAGATGACACTACTTGCCTTTGTGTACAAGATACCGCCGTAATGTCGGTGCTTTTAATGTTTTTTTAAACACTCGCTTCGTTTCTGTTATTAGATTTATTCTCTAACGTGACAAGCAAAAGCTGCTGTTTTTGGATTTTCTAATTATTAGTGCAGAAAGTTGTTTTCGGCAATTTTTTTAATGGTGTTTTCACGTTCGGCAATTTTTTTTTTAAGTCAAGTTAATTTTGAACTAACGGGCAAAAATTATTTATGTTAGCCTTTATTACTCTTTATTAACAAATTATTTTGATGGATATTTGTATTTTTCTCGTTAATAAGAGTGGACAGAAATAAATATTTGTTTGAAAAATGTCATTTTGGTTTTCAATGGTTGGAACTAATTATATAAGGCAATGAGATGCTTAGATGAGAGACAAAGTCAAGAGAATTTTCAAAAACTATGCATTGAACAGTATTAATCCTTAATGGACAAATGCTGCACATTAAAGCTGCTACAATTTTATTATTCTTATCACTCTTATTGTTGTCTTACTTACAATTAACTCAATTGTGATTAATAATATAGTTTATTATTTTAGTTTAAACTAATTAATTATGGTACGTAACAATAAGTTTCCACTATTCTAAAAATATTGAGTCCACAATCTCTATTTATTGGAAAGGTACCTTAAACTTAATGGGAAATCAATTTAAAACACTTCCAGGCCGTTAAGGTTTAAATTTTATATGTTTTCGTATAATTCCTTTCCATAAAAATTATAAATCTTAAGCTACAAATTGCAAGTTAAGAAAAAGTAAGCGAAGTATCAAATGTGTAGTGGTTTCTTTCTGCTTTGGTGGAGAAAAAAGGAAATTGATTTGAAAACGGCTGTAAGAAGTAAATAAATAAATAGCAATAATATTTTTTATTAGATATTTTTAATTTTTCTGAACAATGCATAAAAAAATAAGTTACTAATTATAAAAGAAAATTAGTCTTAAATATTCCGAGTTTTGTTTGGAGATTAGTAGAAACTATGAAACAGCTTGGACAAAAGCAGATTTAGAATTTGAATGATCTAAATCAGGCTAGTCAAAGGCAGCCAATATTTAAATTAATTACTATCTGCAAAAAGAAGGTTGAAAAAAAAAACCTCTGTATAATATTTTACTACCTATAAATAAAATTTCAAAATATGAAATTTCATTGTAAGTATTTTAAGTAAGCGGATTATATATTTTAATTTATTTTAAGTAAGCGGATTATATTTTAATTGAGTTTACATTAATTGAAAAAATGTCTTTAAGGGCTTAACATTAATTTATTGTTTTGTATATTTATAGTTGGTGTATATATTAAAAACATGTGATGTTTATAAATATGAAATGGAATATAGGAATATGAAAAACATTACAGAATATAAACTTAAGAAAACATGTACATAGATAATATATTTTATCTTTTTACTTGTTAACTTTTTCTATGTCATTTTGCATTTATTGTTAGCTATAGTGTAAACATTTTCTTCAATCGTTTAATAAATGTATAAAGTAAAAAAAAAAAGACGTAATTATGTTTATAAATTTAGAAGTTTCCCAAAAATTCTTTTCGTAAACTTAAAAAGATTTTTCCTTTTTCATCATTTTCATAAGCTTAAAAAATATCTTCAGAAACGTTGAAATGTTTCCTTAATCATATAAATAATTTTAAAGCATTAAAAATAAAATAAATCTTAAAAAAAACGAGTATTTTGATACTGTTTTAAAATGCATCGAACGAAAGATCGTATGCATATATTTTCTAACTAGAATCTCCGTTGTAACTATTAAAAATGTTAATATATAGTAACAGAATATGTACTACGCATATAAACATGATTAAAAAGAAAAGCATTAACACATAACACGTTTCTTATTGCATAATTCTATTTATATACTTTTTAGAGGTTAATTTCAACCATAGTCTTGAGTTTTTTTAAAATTTCCTTTCTTTAATACAATTTTTGTCGCCCATTTTACAAAAAAGTTTTTTAAATTGCTTAAAATGTTTTTTTTAATCAATTTTACAAATGTAAGCATACTCATAAATAAATGTTTTTTCCCTCCATAGGTATCTAAATGGTTCTTAATCATTTTCATGCTTGTTTTTTTATTGTTATAATTTTCTTTGGCCATGATTTAAATACTTTAAAGATGGCATAGAAAACGTTGTTGTAACCTTTTTAATTATTTAAAACTTACGTTAAAAAATCTAAGAAATCTTTTTTTTAATTATTCAAACATTTATTATTATTTAAAATAATGATTTAAACTGGTTAAAATTAGACTTAAATCTAAGTATGTGAAGCATAAAAAAAAGAAAGAAAAATTATTTAAAATCTGAGCAGTTAAATTATAAAAAAAGAAAGAAAATGATTTAAATTTGTTAAAAATTTGCTGTTAAAGATATAAGTAAATAAAGTATAAAAGAAAAGGGAAACAGAAATATTTAAATTTGCTAAAAATAGTCTCGAATAAATCTAAGTAATTAAAATATGAGAGAAATGTTTTGTCTTTAATTTAATGAAAAATAAACTCTAAAAATTCTAAGTAAATTAAGTATAAAAAAAGCAATAACAAACAACAACAAAAAATATTAGCATCTGCGACACAAATTTCCTTTTTATAAATCTAAGCTTCAGACTCATTGAGCAGAAGTTATTTTATGAAACAAACAGGAAGCTACTTTCCATAAAAAAAAAAAAAAAATCCTTCACATTATCTTAATTTATAATTATTAAAGGAAAAAAAAAAAAAAGTGTCCCCAATATCTCTTACTTGTCCGGCTTTGGCGCTTGAATGACTTTTGGTGACAGTTTGCCCAGGGCTACCTGACAACTTGGGTGGGAATGGTGTTCATGGATGACGACAGGTAAGACCTCCTCAGTGGTTGTGCTGATTGCTCAACAGCGGGAGGGCGGTGGCCCCCCGCCGCCCCAATCAACACACACGCCTCTGAAATGTCATTTTTATGTGTTTTTTCATTTACTGATGAAGAGCATGGTGAATTGATCGAAAACGATTTGCCACTGGGTGTGCAGGAAGGGTTATTGCGATTAGATCATTTTTTATTTTTTTTAAAAAAGTTTGATAAACTTCTAATTTTCTTCTTTAAGAAAGTCATTATTTCATTAAATTAATAGACAAAAAACCCTGTATTCCTGTAAAACAAATTGCTTTACATTTTTAACGAAGATTATCAACATTAAAGAGTGACAACAAAAGATACATTAATCGATAAAATGTAACAAGGATTGCGAGTAAGTAATTTGATGTAAAATGAATAATCGAAAGAAACTGACGCGGAAAGTTAATTATGTTATCATTCATGTATTATGGGTTTTGATAGTGAGCGCCACATTTCGAGCACTCTATACGAGGCAGCTTTTATTTCTCGATAATTCAATAAACAATGCTGTCCATATATTCTTATTCTATAATGCATATTAACTTACTGTTATTAATTTACTATCAATTACTAAATTACTATCAATTTTGTAATAAATTATAGGTTATTAAGCTTTAACTTCAGCTAATATTATTTAGTTACATTTACTTATTAACTTGTTATTTATTTATTATATATAAATAACATGTTACATTATTATCAGCGTTTTATTCCTATTTTCTCTGTATGGGGTTCTGTTTCATATCTGTCTCTTTAAGGCTAGTTTTTTTTTGCAAGAATTTTTTTATAAAATACATGCATTTTCTTGCCTTCTAACGATATTACTTAATTATTTATTTTAAAATAGCATTAATTAATATGCAAGTTATTGAAATTTAGCCTTTTTATAAAGCTTAAATAACTGCAATGGTTTAATTTAACACTTATTACCCCAACTTTTATTCATAGTAACTTGAATTGTATAAAACCTAAAACGTTCTATCTCCGAGTTTCTTTCTATATTCTTTTTTTCAATTACAACGCTCTAGTTTTCTTAAGTTTTTTTTTCTATCTTCCAATTTATAATAACCAGAATTGTATAAACTCTGTGCTTATTTTGAACCAAAAACTTTCTGCAATACTTTGTCAAAGTGTTATTTCGTTGATGTACAAAAATTTTCGAAAAAAATAATAATCACGTAATGCACTATTCATATTATTAACAAAATAACAATATTCCAAAAATGAATTGAGAATTAAAAACCAAAAAATAAATTGATTTGGTTTGTTTAAAATTAAAGTAGTTTTTTTCTCTTTTCTTTAAGACTTAAGAAATTTTGTACGATACATCAGAAAATATGTGTCAACATTATACGAATTTGATGACTTTCGTAAGCAGAGTTAAACGTGAGAATTATTAGCAGTGTCTTGAATCTATATCTTATCTGAAATGTTGAATGCTTTGCTACTATTAAATGTCCATGGTGAATACTTTTACTTTTAAGTGTATTGTAAATGCAGTTTTTTTTATCTTGATTTTTCTTCTTCCTATTTTAATGTTTAACGTTAGCTGAAATTTTAAACAAAATAAAAGTTTTAATCTGTTTTTATACCCTACATGAGTTTAAAGAGCAATACACAGGTATTGCACAATAGCAGCTACTAACTGCGTCTAGTTATAACTCAAGATGATGATATAAAAAGTCATAAAATTCATTAAATGCATTAAAAATCACATGTATATTTTTTTCTGTAATTATGAAAAATGTTTTTGCATATGCCCATCGGAAGATTTTTAAAAAACAATTGCAATAATTTGATTGTTCTTACAATTATTGAAATAATATTAAAACTTCTAATAAAATTTTATTGAATTGTTAAATTATAAAAAATAATAAATTCATGCTTTGTTTGAATTCTTTTAATTACTCATGGTGTTAACAAAAAGGGAAAAAAAAGTATGCATTAATTTGTGTTTTTTTTTTTTAATTTTTTTTTTTGCTATAGTAATTTTTATTTATTTTCGAAGTGTATCATTTAAACATATTTTATTTCATTATTAAATAATTGCTTTAAATAGCTCTAAAAATTCAAGCTATGCATTCAGTAGAATAGAGCATTTCAGTTATTTGACATAGAAAATTTTAGTAACATCCTAAAACATTATATAATTTTTAATTTAGCGAGTCCAAGGGCCTCTTTTGAAATCGATCTTGCCCAATACTTGTAGAATTCTAAGTTGATATCTTACTGTAAACACAAGAATTGAATGTTTCTATGGGATGTTAATGTTTCGTTTATATTTGTTTGCGTCATCGTTATTTTCTTTCAGGTATTAATGCTGTGAGATAAATGTATACGTTGTATGAACAATAAACATTGTTGAGTGATCTCCAACAAACATCTCTATTTCATACAAAAAAAAAGTTCTTCCTCGAAACTTGTCCGATCACTTTCCGCGAAGCCGAAACGTAACTTGCAAAACCTCATCGAAATATTCGGACATTTCACGGACCAATAACCGGAATCCTTGAGCTTCTATTATTCGATGCGACATTTTAAAGTGTGACACTAAATTGATGCAACGATGCGTTCAATACGCTGGCGAACTCCAAGTTAAGCGAGCATTTGTGATTAGGCTGAAGATTGCTTTAGAAATCAGATGACACACCTAAGCGGCCAAGGTTAAGATTTCATTAACTTCAATGATTTGTTTATGTCACGTAATGCGTTGCCAATAGGGCATGATTACTACGCATACTACACAACCCTGGGGTCTTTCAATTTTTAGAGCTTCGTTACAAAATATTTCGAAGCATATTTATGTGATATGAATGTATAATATTGAAATTATTTAAAAAAAAAATAGAAAGAAAAATCAGAAAAAATTCTTCAACTTCGTCGTTTTGTTTATGTCACTTAATGTATGAACAATAGGGCATGATTACTACATGTATTACATCACCCTGGGGTCTTTCAATTTATGGGGCTTCCAAATGTTACAAAATATTTCGAAACTTTTTTATGTAATATGAATGTAAAATGCTGGAATTATTATTTTTTTTAAAAAAAAGAAACAAAAAGAAACAAAAAGGGGGGAAGAAAAATCGGAGAACATAGAAAGCAACAAAAAAATTTGAAATGATATAGTTTTTAATGTGATATAGTTTTTAATGTTCGTTAATGTAATGTAATTGACATTTCGCTTCTTATTTGTTTTGATTAGTTTAACTAAATGTCAAATTGATAAATTAGAATTTTATAGCATCTGTAGATTACTTTTCATCCAAGTTTTCTTTAAAAAGCAAATAAACAATAGAAAGAAAACCTCAAAAAGCAAAAATTAAAATTTTTTTTTTTGTTGCTTGATTATAGGGTTTATTCTATTTGTTTTAGCATTAGTGTGCAAATTTCATCTTAAATTTAAACAGCATATAGCTTTTATCTTTAATTTTTAAGGACCTTATATTTGCATAATTTGCTACATGTATGTTAGATTAAGCTGAATATGCACAATAATAATCTTTGAGAGTGCGTTGAGGTCGTAGACATTAAGGGCCCGTGCTATACATTCGCCATCTCTCCAAATGTGACAAAATTTGGCAATTAAAATTGTGTTTTGGCGAAAGTATTGACTTATGATTTTTTCCACTGGAAAGAAAAATATATAATTTAACTCGATCCTCAAAATCACATCAAAATGAATTTTTCTAAACAAATCAGTATTTTTTATTCGTTTGTAGTAATTTTCGGCAGATGCGCCGCATAACCAATTAGAATTGTTTCTAAATAATGTAAGCCTGAAACAAACTACCATAAAATAGTTTTCTATGGGAGATAAATAAATTTTAATTTGGCGAAAACTTCGAAAATAGGTGAATAATTTTGTTATTTGGCTAATTTACTGGCTAATAATTTGATGGCGCCGACCCTAAAATATGGATTTATGAAAAATTGTAGGAAGAAAATGATTCTACAAAAATTAAGTTATAATTAATTTCATACTCCATCCGTTTAGTTTTAATAGGATAAATTAAAATCTTACGCAATGTCCTTACAAATCGACTTTTGAAATATGATAGAAAAATTCAATATTTTATATATATTTGAAATATTCAGAATAATTAATATATTTGAAATATTCAATTTCAGTGCCTTTCGTTTGTTTTTTAAAATAATACTATTAAAAAACTTTTTTACGATCGGCTCATTAAATAGTTAAAATGAAAAACTTTAAATTTTTTACTACGCTTCAATGATTTCATATGCGTATTTTGTATTCAATTTTTACATGGAAGTTTTGACTAAGAGATATTTAAAAAAGAGTAATAAAAAAAGAGATTCAAAAGATCATTTCATCTGTAACTATATTTCTTTAAAAAAAGATATACTACTAACTTTTACTTTTTTTTCTTCTGTTAGCAATCTGAAGACATTTACTACCTTTTTAGGAGAATATAAATATTAGTTTTCAATAATAAATTCTTTTATGTGAAAACTAGTTTTAAGATGTAAGAGTTATTTTTATTTAATGTGGTGCTTATATTCATAGGATTTAATTAAATTATTTGCGATAATTGCTCTGTGCCAGGAAAATTCTGCCTTGGGCAACGTCGATTTCAAAAATTACGTCGACGTTAACGTCGAATTAATGATCAAGTAACAGACTTATTAAATTTGAAGGTTGAAGAATAACTAAAGAACTAATTAGAGTGAATGAAATTCGATTTAATGTAAAATTATATAACTTAAAAGAATTCTCCATGCAATAATACCCACCTTAATGCAATAATGTCACAGTGTAGGTGCAAGTCTGCTTTGGGCTACGCCAACCTCAAAATTTACATAAATGTTCACTTTCTTAATAATGATTCGTAATCCATTTATTAAATTTACAGTTTCAGTAGTTCAAGTATTTATGAATACTCAAGTAAAAAAAAATTTTTTTTACGAAATTATTTCATTATAAAAAAATTATCAATATTTCTTCAATAAATCTGGAAATTGTCTTAGAATTAATGATTGGCCTCTCGTAAAACACCTCAATTAAATCGTTAATCGAAACATTACATTCAGGAAATGAATACAAGATTTATAATGATAAGAAACGAAAATATCAGAAGTCTATTCAGTAAGCTGTCTTTTGAATATCGCCGCTCTTAAACTCATTATCAGAATTCTATCAAAAAACTGAAGATTTTTATCCTTACGGCTAAGAAACATCCGACCAACACCTCTTTTATATAACAAGAACGATTTAACAAATTTATACTCTTTTTTGCCAGAATATAAGCCTTTAAGTGTTCATATCCGCCATCAAACAATTAATTCAACAATAATATAAAAAAAGTAGCCAACTTCAATATATATCGGCCTAAAAAGGCGTTTCGAGTCTTCGAACGGAGGTGTGGTCCGATGCGTTTAATTTGTCCTATCTCGATAAGATGTTGGTGACAGGTAGACAAACGGGGTTATCATTATTATCATTTTTTTTATTTTATTCTTTGACATATTGGGAGAGTTGAAAGAAAAAAACAGCAGGAAAAAATAGCATTAAAAAATAATGGAAAAGTAAGCCTTACAATTGTGTAGGAGTCTGTTAGGTGATTGTTGTGGTCAACATTTGCTTTTGGTAGAGTAAGTGGTAAGCTCAACATTTAAGGCATGCAACTGGCACGTGACACATTACTTTGGAGCGATTTAATTGTTGGTATGTACAAATTGTATTAATTATGTTGATGTTATTTAAACATAGATGTTTTGTTTTTTTAAACTACCACCAAATTAAGTTAAAAGCATGTTAAAAATGCGATATGAAGACTTCAATTGTCCTATATCCATTAAATGTTTAGCATTTAGACCAGTGTTCCCCAAAGTGTGGTACGCGTACCCCCAAGGGTACGGGAACAGTTTAGCGAGGGTAAGGGTTCTTATACGAAATATCTTGCAACAAACGAAAATTTCAAAAAGGTTTATTTAAAAACAAGGCTAACCATGAAAATTTACGATTACATATTTTTCTATTGGCTATTTTTTGCAGAGTTAACAGTTAATAATTAGTGGTGTCAACAGCCAGTTGTGATTTTTAACTTTTGTGCAATTTTTTTACAGTAATATTAATTTACAGTGATTTAATTACTAATATGCAAGAATCGTTATAAATTATATATATTTTATTAAATTTTAGTTTTTATTTAACTGCATGCAAATTTAGTTGTAAGAACGTTACAAACGCTATAAATTAACTTAAATTGTAATGTATCAACTAAGAATAACTGCTTTATCTTAGCTATTTTTTAATTACAGTTGTTGATAAATTTATCAAATATAACTTTAATACTATTATATCTTTAAAAGTGTTAGTTTTTCGGCTATATTATCTTAGTTATTTAAATATCTTAAAGAATATATTATGGTCTAAACCGCATGAAAAGTTTTATGAATTCCATGCCAGTATTTTTTTCATAATATTAACGGTAGGTGCTATTTTATGTGATGCAATTGTATCCAAACTGATTTGAATGAAATCAAACTGACATTATTAATGAATTTTATACCTTATGTACTGAGTCGACAAAAATGAATTAATTTTTTTTAAAAACTGACAAAACCTTTTCTTTTGGCCGATTGCAATGTAATTAGAAACAGACTAAACTAATCAAACGACGATAATTATTTTAATCAACTACGATCCGTTTAATATATTGTGTAATTTCAAACGTGGTTTGCTTTACAAAATCAAAAAAGAATTGTGTAGTTAGATTACTACAGAATGAATAATAATGCAATAAAATGAAATCCAGAATTTATTTAGTCTTAGTGATAAAATAAGTTCGCTATAATTTTAACTTTGCAGCGACTAAATTTTATTCTACAAATACATTAAACGTAGTTCCGAAATGTGATGCCAGCGACTAAATTTTATTCTACAAATAGATTAAACGTAGTTCCTAAATGTGATGCCAGCGACTAAATTTTATTCTACAAATAGATTAAACGTAGTTCCGAATTGTGATGCCTTTTTTCTTGGTAATACCGTTCTCAAATATTATATTTTGTTTTAGTTAAAATATGTTAAAAAAAATATAATTGTTGTAATATAAATTTTTCCGTAGATGTTTAAGGATAGAAATTTAATTTATTTATGGAGTGAATGACCTATGAAATATCCTTCATATAGTAAAGTATTATCTTTTGTTTCTCCATTTCCTTTTTTTTCTTCAAGTTAGTAATTTAGGCAAAAAATATAAGTTTTAAAAAATTTTTATTGATGAGAAACTACTGTTCACTTAGTGCAAAGGATGGAAGCATATTTATTTTTAAAAATATTCTATTTTTTATTAGGGATGGATGATATTTGGCCTTTTCGCCGAATATTCGGCGAACTATTTGGAAAATTATTTTACGACTCAGTTTTTTCCGGAGAAATTTTAATAGATTTAATAAAGCATAGTCCGAAATTGTATTTTTTAACATATATTTTTCGAAATTTTTTTTACACATATTTGTTAAGTTCTAAAACTTAATAACTTATGTTTTGAAAGACACATGAAAAAGTAAAATTGGAAGAAATGAAACTTGATTACTTTATACTAAATGTCGAGTTTTGTTATGCTGATTATTTTCTTTTTTTAATTATATTCAGGCTAGTCAATTTCATCGTTTATTGAACACTTTATGTTTTAAAAATTAAGAACCTATTTTTTGTTTCATTATTGCCTGTTTTTCTATTTTAACAAAAGCGAAGCATGTTGACGAAGCTTTTCTAGTAGATTTTAATCTTTTATTCACTTTTTTCTCATAAGGTAAGGCAGGTTACTAGTAACATAGAAAACTGCGTAATCTCAACGTTAAAGTTATATTTCAGAACTAAGAACAGTTTTTTTTCTTTCTGTTTCTTTCCTAATTTGTTTTATTAACTTTCAGCGTTTTTTATTACGACATAATTTTTTAAAGGACCGTTTCTAATGGACGTTATTCTTTTATAGTCACTTTTTTCTAAAAATACGGCAATGTGAAAAAATTAAACTAATATTTGTAGCGAAAAATCTTTCGTTTAAAAATTAAGAATGATTTTTGTTTTGGCTTCTATCTGGCTTTTTCTTTTTCAAAAAACGTGTCTTTTTATAGACGTTTTTATAATGACGCGGAAATGAAGAGGGTTTCTATTAGACTTTAATCTTTACTTTTTCTTGAAAATGTGGTAATTGGGTACTGAAATGCTTTAGCTTTAAAGTTTCTTTAAAAAATTAAAATCGATTTTTATTTTTTCTGTTTTGCTTTAGTACATAATCTTTGCAATTTTAAAAGCGTTTCTGATAGACATCTCTTTTAATTATGGATAATTGTTTTTTTTATAGTTTTATGGATAATTGTTTTATGGATAATTGTTTTCCTGGAAAATATTATTTTTAGCATTAAAGTTTTGTTTTAAGAATTAATAGGATTTTTTTATTTCTTTTTTTTTACAACTTTAGTTCTTTTTAATAGCTATTATTTCAGTTTTTTTTTTAATCTTAAATATATCTAATTTTCTTAATATCTAATTATTTTTATTATCTTAAACATTTCGATTTGAGTTTTTTTTCCCTTTATCCCATACCAATAATGCAGCTAAGTTTTGATTATTTTTCAATAATGATATAAAATATTCAATAAAAAATATATAAAAATATATATTCTGTATAAAAATAATATTTTGAAAAAGAAATTTTTTTTTTTTTTAAATTGTTGCTATTCAGCCGATTTTTTTGGCCGAATATTCAGTATTTGGCTTAATCACTATTCGTTACATCACTAATTTTTATCTCTGCACCTGAGTGTTAAAGCGTTAAAACTCTAAATTAGAATAACAGAATGTTTAGAAATTGAAATAAAACCTTTAAAAAAATAAAGTAATCAAAAAATGAAAGGTACAGTAGGAAAAAAAGTATGATCAAAATTACCATAACATGATAAAACTTACCGTGTTACTGATTGTACTTTGCTAAAGATTTTGGTAAAATTTGAAATAAAATATGGCTTTATAATATGTGATAAAATTTGGTAATTTTTAATAATGCTTTAGAACAACGGTTCCCAATTTCTTTCTTTTAAGAAATCCTAAATGCGAGGTATCAACCTTCGTCTTTATGAATAAAGTTTATTGAGGTAACTGTGATCGTTATAACCTATAAAAAAAGCTATTTTTTATTACAGAAAGGAACATTAATAATCTGAAATTTGTGTTATTTCCGACAATTAAATTTGCAATTAATTTTTCTTTCTCCTGTTTCGTTATTAATTTGTTTTTGGCGTGTTATGCATACAGAAGCTGAAAATGAATTCGGAAAACTGCTATTGAAAATGGTTACTAGGAAAAATTATTTCTTTATTAAAGAATTTTTTTTTTTTGATTCGATCTCTGTTTTAGGCTAATATTAAGTTTCTTATAAATTTTTTTATTTTTATAATATTTTTTTAATTTTCCATTGTCAAGAATACGCTGAGATGACAAAAGTCATAGAAGATACCTCTTAATATCGTGTCGGCCCACCCCCTCTATCCTTACGAAGGGCAGCCACTCAACATTGCATGAAGTCAATAAGTAATTGGAAGTCTCTTGAGAAATATTCAGCCTCAATAGCTGTCCATAATTGCGAAAGTGTTGTGAGTGCAGAATCTTGTGCTTGAACTGATTTCTTGATTATATCTCATAAATGTTTGATGGGATTCATGTCGTGCGAATTTGGTGGTCAAATCATTCGCTAGAATTATCCAAAATGCTTTACAAACCAGTCGTATGTTTTACAATTAAGTTCCGGTGACATGGAGCATTGACATTCATAAAAAATTCCCTCTTTGTTTGGGTACAGGAAGTTCATGAATGGCCTCTAGTGGTCTCCAAGTAACTGAACAGAACAGTTTCCCGCCAATGATCGGTACAGTCGGGTTATAGGACCCAGTCCATGCCATGAAAAAAGCAGCCCACAGCATTATGGAGACATCACCAGATTGCACGGGGCAACCTGGGTTGATGGCTTCGTGGGGTCTGCCCTACATTCGAAATCTCCTGTCAGCTCTGATTTGCTTAGATCGTAATTCATCTGACCAAGCTACTGTTTTCCAGTCATCTAGGGTCCAACCAAGATGGTTTCGACGTCAGGAGAGACTTTGAGTCTGATGTCGTGCTGTTATTAAAGGCATTCGAGTTGATCTTCCTCTGTCATATACCATCACAGCCAAAGAGAATCATATTGTTCTAACGGACAATTCCATTTCACTTCCCGCATTGATGGTTAAAATTATTGCACGCAATGTTACTTGTTTGCTAACACTGGCGGGTGGGAGGTTATACTTGAAATTAGGTACTCGGCACTGCAGATCTAGGAATGTTGAATTCTTTCACAATTTCCGAAAAGAATAGTCTTATCCGTCTAGCTCTAACTGCCATTTTACACTCATAGCTTGCTAATTCTCTCCTTGCGGTCATAATTACATCAGAAACATTCTCAGATGAATAACTTGAACACAAATTTAAGTCATACTACACATATACATATTTAGTACGCGATGCAACTCTTATGTATATTTGAATATAACTATCCCATGAATTATGTCACTAGCATACTAAAACTAAAATTCAGCGGCGCGACCTTGGGCTCAGGGGTGCAGGAGCAGATGTTCCGGTCAGGTGGTCAGCCGAACTCAGAATCCCCAGTGTTTAGTTCCCAAGCATGCTTGGTACTCATTTATCGACCCACTGAAGGGATGAAAAGTTGAGTCAGCCTTACCCGGCCCGAGGATCAAACCAGGGACCTGTGGCACGACAGCGCGAAGCGCTACCGCTCAGCCACCGGGCGTCCACAAGCACACTATTGATACACATTTTCTTAAAAAAAGTTCTAAGATTATTAATAATTATTATGCGGCTAAATTTTTTTTAGAGAATTCCCATAATAAAACTAGATGGATAAGAATGAAAAGTGTGACTCTGATTTTTTTTAAATATAAGGTACATTTTAATCTCCACGAAAAAAAGATATAGCACAGAAATATTTTTTTTTTCTTTTTTAAGCAAAAGAGTGTGATCAAAACGCTTTGCAAAAACTGTCAGCATCTCAGATAAGGCAATCTTGAGCTTTTCCAGGTGTTGGCAGAACTGTAATCAGTGTGAAAGAGCTCTGCAAATGTTACAATATAGCAGCGTTTTATTATTATTTTATTAAAAAAAAAACTAGCTCCGTTTCAGAGGGTTGTAAATAGAAACAGGTGTTTGCTATCGGCATGGAGCTACATTACTTTGGTATGTGGCTTAAAAAAAAGCGTGAATTATTGTACTCCGTTTCACTTGTCCTCAACATATTCCCACTAAATTTCCTTAAGTTTTTTTGGTAACATCACATAAATACTTAGATACATTGCTTATTTGTTTTGTGTTTACTGTACAGCAAGTTTTAAGTGTTTTTTTTCTTTTCTTTTCTTTTTGATATTTGTATATTTCGGAGTTGCATGGCTTGGTTTGGTGTCGTAGTGTTATCGAAGTAATTGCGGAACTTTTTTATACGTTGATTAAATTTAATGACGTTTATTGTCTGGCCTTTTTTATAAATTTAGTCTTATTAGTTACAAGGTACGTTTTTAAATCCTTATATTCATTGCATTGATCAATTGTATTCATTTTGGATTCCAAATTTCATTGTATTGATTAAGAAGTTATCAAGTAAAAAAGATCCAAACACGTATTATTTTTCGATTATCTTTGCTGTAAAACTAATTTATATTAAAATTGGGGAAATGATACGCCAGAGATTATTGGTATAATTTAACATTAGCCATAGGTGTAGATATTGTTTCAAGATTGTTTCGATACTTTATGTGTTTAAGTAGTTCACCCTTGTAGGTGTTCAATAATATTAAAATTTAAAATAAAAGATATGATACACATAAGAGCTAGAAAAGTTGTTTTTACGATAAAATTTAAAAGTAAGAACCATTTGTTTAGGATGCAGATACACCGATCTTTTAAAATAAAATTAGTTTTAAAATGAAACATACATGCAAAGCAAAGAGAATGTGAAGACGATTTCGAGCTTGGCTTAGCCAAACAGAAACAGGTAGAAATCGAATATTTTAAAAAATTATTTAATAAAATTGCAGATATGTATAAATTAGAATATGATTGTCCTTATTACACAACTAAAATCATACAGACATTTTGTAACAGTGAACTTTTGTTTCTGTAGTTTCTTTTATATGCAAAGCGATAGCAAACTCACAATGCCTCGTTAACGGTTGTAAACAATCTATAGTTGCCCCCCATCTGACAGTGCCTAAGGTTGCACCAAAATAGGTGTTTTCAAAGACGAAAATAATTCAGAAATGGTGTAAATGTGTTTGAGCTTGGTTTAAATATTTTGAATTATTGCTGTTTAGATTTTACTATGCCTTATTTTTGAGGTTGTTCAACACCAAATTTGAAAAGTATTACGCTTAAGTTTTTACAATGTAGTAAAAATAAAATCTCTGTAGTATTAAAAAGTTAAAACAATTTTTAAAAAATGTAGTTCCTAATGGATCTTTTTTTCGCCATTTTAGTAGCCAAGAGAGTCAGCAAGGAAGTCTTTCCAGTCCTGAAACACAAGGCGATAGTGGACAGACATCTCCGCATTCTTTAGCCTCTGAATCGCCAAGTTTGCCAACCTCACTTACTACAAATGGTAAATTTTAATTTTAGTTCGTTAAAAAAATAATTTTCATTGGTCTTTACCAACAAATTGTAATATGAAATACTGTATACTGTCTGTCTATTGTAACGTCTTGTCATCCTGTTAAATCAGTCAATACGATCTTTTTTACACTTTCAGAAAAATTGTCCAAGATTTATTCATAATATCGGGAATTTCTATAATTCAACAAATTTTCTCAAAGTTATTGAGTTTAACCATGCTTCATTTAAGGTTGAATCATTAATAGTATCGTAATCAAGTTAAGAAAGAATTAATTTGCAGTATATTTTACTCAACTTGGCACCATTCTGTAAACGTGTAACGCTTATACGTTTCGCTTCAATGTGTTACAATATTTTTACATTTTAAAACCAGATAAACACGCCAGTTTTTTTACTACAAATTAACTTATAATTTTTCAGAAATATGGTTGAATCTAAGTAAAATATATTTAAATAGTGGAAATTCATTAAATAAGATTCAACTAAAATCATAGAAATATAGATTCAATCCTTAGAGAAGGATGTGTAAGATCAATTTTACACATCCTTCTCTAACAATATTTGCATTTATTTCTAAAAGACCCGAAGAGGAGTTAACCAACATGCTGATTATTGCAATTTATCTAAGTGACTTCAATAATTATGCATTCGTTATTGTCGGGCAATTTTTCATAAAATTTAGCCATTTAAAAAGTAGTACAAGTTCTTATTTGAAATAAGTTTTGGAACAGTATGTGTCTAAAATAATTTTAAAAAGTACAGTTTGGTCGCATGTGATATATATGTATACAAATAATGTTCTAAACAAATAGTAAAAGTAATATAGAAATAACACTGTATCTAAAATAATAATGATATTTAGGTGTCCTGAGTTCTATGGCAAGTCCTAATGATTCGCCGTCGTATAACTCAACTTCAGCCTGGGGAATGTGTGGCACGGAACCCACTGGTAAATTATATATTTTATTCATTTATTTATTTTTATTAATTAATTCTTCATAGAATATCTATTTTAATACAATAAGTTATATATTTTATTCATTCATTTATTAATTAATTCTTTATAGAATAAATATCTTAATAAGTTTCATATTTTATTCATTCATTTTTTTAAAAATTAATTCTTCATAGAATATCTATTTTAATACAATCAAAACCAAATGAATGCATTTTTTCAACAAAAAAAATGTTCTTTTGGCGATTTGTTGAGAGATGCCCAAAACGAATAACAAACAAGACAGTTAAGACAAACAAAACAAGACAGGAAAAAAATCGAAGAAAAAAACCCCGGAAAATTGGCATATTTATCAAATTTAGTAGTCGTAGTTGTCCTAATTATACTATAAAAAACGTTTAGTCCTTTTTTTCCTTTTTTCTTTTTTTTTCCTTTTTTGATTTTTTTTTAACTTGTTGCCCCGATATTTCGTTATCGTTCTCGGAAAATAGAAATGCGGATTTTAAATAAATGGTTTTAAAGTACCCAAAAATCTGAATTTTCATTTTTTTTAACATACAAATTATTGATTTATCTCTTTTATCTGATTTTAAATAATTTACGACAATCAACAATGCAGTAGTAATAGAATTTTTATGAGAGCTCACCTGCTAAATAACTTAGTTGTACAAAAGATATTAAACGGCATATTCGTCGCAATTGCGTTTTGATTTCATTTAAACCCTAAGTTTTGAACTCGATTAAAAATTTCATTTAAATATTGGTATGAGGGATCATACAATGATTAAAAAAGCATCATTTCATGCGACTGCAAAGCCTTCGAAAATCAGCCTTAATTATATTTAAGTAGAGCAAACTATACTTTTTTTAGTTAATCGTTTGCCTTTTTTAAAATACCCTCGTATATTTATACTGTAACTAAAAGTTTATTGATTGTTGTGCTTATTTTCTTATGTAAAATGTATTGATTTCTTTTGGGGCCCAAAAATAGACTAGCAGATGTAAATTTCTATACTTTTTACCAATTAATCAGTATAATAATCGATTAAATAAAAACTTTGATAATAAACACAACATTTTCTATTAAATAAATTTGTAATATTTCATTCTAAGTTTCATTTTTGTTTTTGTTGGATTAACTAACATTTTAAAATTTTATTTCATCTGCATGAATTTTATTTTGTGCCAGCATGACTCAAATGCATTTTATTATTATCAATTTAAACTGTTCTTAACAAAATCTAATCTTCCTAATAACTATTTTTAATGTTTAATTTTAATGCATGTTTTAACTTAAAATAATAATCCTTCATGTTACCGTCATTCTATATCCCCAAAAAACTTTTAATTATTTTATAAAACGTCAATGTATTCTGCAGTATGCCGGTATTGCATACATTATGGGTAATATATAGATAATTAATATTTTAATGCCTTTAATAAAAACTGTTGTTTAAATTTATGATTACAAAAAATAAAGAAATCAACTTGATAAGAAAATGCTGTTAACTAAATTCCCATGATTTGAGAAATTTTATTTTTTACTATTAAATTTATAAATATATTTATGCTATAAACCGTTATTAAAGGCAACTAGAAATAAAGAAATTGCCAAAGAAATAAGATTATCAATATAAAATATATTTGTAGGTTTTCAGAAAAGTGCTATAGATTCGGATAGTTGGATAGACTAATGAAAAAATTGAAGCGAATTATAAGACTTTTCGATTTTTTATTAAGTTTTAATATTTTAATTAGAGGCTTAATTTTTTATCGATTTATTTTGCAGTAAAAGTCGAGCACTTAGCAACAGCGGATGCCTCCCATATCGATTCTGGTTACCCGACAAGTGCAGACTCTTTAGCAAATTATGCAGGTATGTCACAATTACTTGTGACTTCTCAAAATTAAATGTGTACGCATCCGCTGTAATAGTGAACTTAAGGAAATCTATTATTTTATAAGTGCGCATGTGCTAATTAAGAATTCAAACTAGATTACTCAAATTGAAATATTTACACAATATTTCTAAAGGAAAGAAAAGAAAGGTGACTTAATTCAAGTTTATTTTTTGTTTTAGTCAACATAGCACAAAGTATATCCCTATCTTTTTTGGGCAATATTACTACTCACTAGTAAACGACAAACAATATTATCGATGGGTAAATATGCAAACTTTTATAACTGTGCAAACAATATTATTAAAACGGAAATAAATATTCAGACAATAATATTATAATTCTGCATCGAAATTAAATTAGCCATTTTAAATATTTAAATGTTGTTAACCATTAGTTGAAAGAATGTTTTATTAGATTGAAATGTTCGTCTAAAATAAAAAGGACTTCATTTATTTTTTCTTTTGTTCTACTAAAATATAACTTTCATATTACTAATACTTTTTGTGAGGCTTGCGCTATTTCTTTTGTAGAATTAATGTATTTAAAAAAAGGAATAATTTTTTTTTAATTAAAAATAAATTGTAATGTTTAAAATGATTTAAATTCCATGGTTACGTTACACATTTTGAAATGTTGGGCAATGTCATGCGACTAGGCAAAATGTTTGGCAGTGTCTTAGGAAAATATTTTATTTCTGTTTTGTTTTATGTTTATTTCTGTTTTATTTCTGTTTTGTTAACCAATAAATTAACAGGCCAATTCTCGTGTCAAGTGATGTTTCACTATTTTGTTTTATTGTGCCAAAAAATCGAAACAAAAACATTGATTTTCACAAATCCCAGTTTTAATAATACGAAATTTGTTGAAACGCGTTATATTTTAAAAAAAGTTTTAATGACTTGCTGATGGTTTTATTGAAAGAAAAAAATTTTTACTTGCCTTTTTTTCTTAATTGTTCTAAGGGTGTGCCGTATCACAGAACACTGTTAATAACGTGCCATATAGTTATTTCGTATCATCACGTAATCAGTTACATGCGATTTTGTTTTGCATTATTCTCAAACATTGTAATTATGATATTTTTAAAAAAATTTGGGGGAAATTTTGAATTTCTGTGACTGAGTAACTTTAAAAATTGATAAGTGATTTTTATTATTATACTTATTTATATTTTTGAAGTTGCAAAGTTGGTTTGATAATTGAAACTACTCTTGTTAACCTCAATTGCTCTCAAACAATGATTTCATTTCTCTTTGCCAATCAAGTTATTTTGGTCGTTGAAAACATAAAATATCTCTTAACTAATCAATCACCCAACTATTTAAGTCATTCTGAATTGATTATCCCTATTTTGAGTTATAAGCTCTGTTTAAAAAGTTGAATACATTATCTATGCGTCATTAAATAATTATACTGCGGTTAAAATCGATTAGCCTTTCGTTCTGATTTAATTTATTCATCGAACCATTTTTGAGATCAAAGTCAAAAATTTATTTATTTTGTAAATGCTTTGATTTCAGTAACACAACCAAAAGTTCAGCAACGTTTAATCTAACACGATGACAAGTGAAAACCTTTTATGGCAGCAAAATGAAACAATAGCATGAATTAAATAAATATTTATTATAATCAGCTTTCAATTTTTTTTTTTTTTTTTTTTTTTTTTTTTTTTTTTTTTTTTGCTTCTAACAATTGCATTTAACAGTGTAAATTTTCACTTCTAAATTTATTTATTTTTAAATTTTGTGACGTTAATAAAGGTTAATGAGATATTTTTCTAGAAACAATAAAGAACAAAAAATTAAAAACATTCTAATTTTTCAGGTGATATAAGTCCTGGTAAAGGGGCAACAGCAATTGATTTTACAGGTTCCTATCCTTCGTCCTACTATAGCAGGTATGAATTAATAAATTTTATAATTAATTAATAATTCTATAATTCTATGAGTTAATAATTCTATAAAATTTTATTATCTTTTATTTTATTACATAACCGCGGCGTTGAGCAGCCGACCCAATTTTTCAACTCCGTTGCCTTGTAATTTTGAATCCATCCCAAAAGACAAGGGAACTCCTACATCAAGCATTGGGACTAACTAGCTTTTATGGAGGACTTTTTAATTGAACTAAACCGCATTTGCGTTACATGAGAGGTAAAACACGAAAACCTCCCTCGATTAGCTCAAATGGCAAGGGAATTATAACCCATGATACCTTCTACCACTGATGATATTTTACGTCAGCACTATGATCTGTGCGAGCCAGGGTCAGAATTCGTAACAACCAGTCAGCTTTTGGATTCGAACCTGGGTTGCCTCATTCTTCGGCGAACGCTCATGCCCTGAGCTACAGCGGCTCACATTTTATTTTAGGCAATATCTTTCATATTGTTTAAAAATAAGATAAAATTTTAGCTACTGTTTAAAAATTAGCAATGTATCTTTGCTTTAATTTCGACAAAATATTTTTATTTACCTGAAAGAAGTTAAAGCTTCTGAACTTACCCAGTAAGTTCAGAAGCCCCCAGTAAGTTAGTGATCATTGAAACACAAAAAGTTACAGACAAAATTCCCTCTTGATAAATTAATTATAAAGGCATAATAAGGATATATAACCCTGCCGTAAGTATTTTAAACTATTTATAACACAAATATTTTAGGTTGAGTTATTGTGTGACGAGGTTTTATTCTTTATGCATCATCATACATTTTACAATGAAAAAATAATTGAAAAAAAATTTAAATTATGTCAATACTTCATGTTTTGAAAGAAAAAAAATAAGAACAATAAATCTGTTAGGGTTTAAAAACTTCCCAAGTTGTTTGCAGGAAAGTCACTATTTTTCGAAGGCTTCTCTAGAAAATAAATTCTTGACCAAATTAATGACGCATGCTATTCGTCCCAAATTAATAATCTGGATCATTTAATAGCATTAAACTATAGCAGGACTTAGGGTGAATCATCCATAAAATCCATTTTTACCGTAAAATATTATAGCGTAATTTTTACAGGAATAATTATTTAATTAGACTGATTTAGTGATTTTACAATAATTAAAAGAGTACTGGCACTCTGAGTACTAGTATTTTTAATCAAGTTGTCCCAAATTCTTTATAAAGACATTGAATAAATATTGTTTTCCTTTTTTCTCATTTAGTATGCAAGCTTATCAGCAATTTGGAGCTCAAAATCCTGCGTATTCAATGCAAGCAGCGTCTAATTTTTACAATCAAGCAAGTCAAGCAACAGCTTACAACGTCCTATCACAGTCATATGGTGTAACAGGTTAGTAGTTCTCATATGACAGCTAAAAGCAATAAATTTAAACGTTAAAGATTAGCATGGTTTTTCGAAGCCCTTTCGCCAAGGAAAATAGAAAAGCCACAGTTTTAAGTGCCTTACGCTTGATGCGAAGAAGTAATTTCAATCTATATGTGCCATCTTGAAGTGAAAATTATCTGGGCTTTAGAACGAACAAATAACTTAAATATTTTAAAAATCTTCTAACTTTTTTTTAACCAGTTTGGCGATATTTTCCTAATAAGATGAAAATTATCAAAATTAATGCCTTATTTCTAATTTTTGCTAATTTTTATGAACCTTTATTAAAAATCATAGGAGTAAGTTTTTAAGTATATTTAAAAAAAAAAAAAAAATAATTAGACCATTAATGCTTTTTATTTTCTCAAAACTGGCTTTTCCTTGAATCGACGTTTTGTGCCATTTTCAGAATTAGCATAAGGGAGCTGACTAAAGATTAGCTAAACTTAACTTAACAGTCACGAGTAACTGTTACAAACTCACAACAGTTACGTAAATAGCAAATTATTCGCAAAGAAGTATCATTTCATATTATATCAGAACCTTCGAAAAAAACCATTAACATTGGAAAAGAATTGTTGACTGCTTTTTGGTGTTTAGACACCAAAAATCAGTAAACAATTCTTTAGAGAACGATTAAAATATAAAATCTCACATTTCCGGCCATAAAAATAATTGATCGATTCTGACGAAGGTAAATATCTATCATTGCTATAAATATTTCCTTTAAAATTACTTTTATTTGAATAGCTCAAATTGAAGAATTCCATTTTTAGTCAAAGCATTTAGGTCAGTATTGCTCAGTGAATACTCTGAGTTAAACGCTGAATAGTATCATACATAGACATCATTCAGTGTCTAAGTAATCAAGTATGTTCTAAGTATGTTCAGCAACCGAAGAGTTAAGAGTTTTTACGCAGTGGAATTGTTCGATTTGTGCAATGCTGCTTTTAGTTCTGATTTTAAAATTTCTGTAAGAACCCCAATTTTTTTCTTCTTCTTCTCTTTAAGATGTTTTTTTCTGTTAGCTTTTAAAATTCTATAATTTTCTCCTGGACTCTACATTTTTTTTTCTAAATGAATTTTACCCGTGCCATAATAAAAGTTTGGGGAACATTTTGAAATAATAACTTCTTTTAATTTATTATCTAGATTCTAGATTTAAAAAAATACCCATTGTCTCAGAAGTTGTATGAGAATTTAATATTAACCCTCCCAATCTTATGTTTTTCCTTTATTGTTAGGTGGTCGAGCCTTAAGTCACCAAAGCGGGAAAAATAACAGCAGTTCGCTGTCTCAAAGTTCATACTTAAATCCCTATGGAACTCACTTTCCTGCTGGGAATGGCACACAAACCACACAAAACCCATACACATATGGTAAGTATATATTGACATTTTTTCCCCCATTTTTAGTTTTATTCTTAAGAATGTCAATGTTTATATTGGATTATTTTTAAATATACATACGATTGTATTTACAGTGTTCTCCGTAGAAATAAAAAAGGTCAGGGAGCTGAATCTCAGAAAAGAGCACTTTAAGTTTTCATAGGGCAAAAATTTATAAAAATGCGTAATATTATGTCTTAAATGCATTTCATTCTCAAAAATTTTTAAATTGCAATCTTATACTATTTTATGTGTATATTTCAAAAAATAATTCTCTCTTTTTATTAGAATGAAAGAAAAATTTGTAGTTTATAAAAATAACCTAATTAGATATTCTCTGGGCATAATATTTTATCAAAAAAAGTGAACTAAAAAAAATCATTAATTGATAAACAACTTGTAAGATTTTTACATAATTAATACTAAAAATTATGAGTAAATAAACATTTAAAGATTGTAGGGGAAGTCTTGGTTTATTTGTATTTTTACGAATTCACATAAATAATGAAAGGCCAGAAATAATCTAACTCTAAATATTTATTGAAAAGGACAAAACACATATAAAATAAAACAAGAATAAAAAAAATACAAGAATTTGGAAGAGGGGGTTTTGGGCTCGAATTAAACGTCCGTACTTTACACTTTACGGCAGTTCCTGGCAGACTGTCTTAGTTCACCGCCAGAGGCGCTGTAGTGGGGGAAAGAGGAAAGCTTGTCACAAGATGCATTTCTTAAAAAAAAAGAAAGTTATTCACTTAAAAAAATAATTTCAAAAATTATAACCATTAAAAAATTTATTAAGGCTGTTTTGCAAAGGGTCTGTCGTAATGAAAAATTATGCTTTTTTTTTGCGAATAATATGCTATTTTTGTGAATTTGCAACTGTTACTCATGACTGTTGTGTCAAGTTTTGCCTATCTAAAGCCAGCGATGTCTACTCTTATTTTGAAAATGGAGCGAAGTGTCGATATGGAGAAAAGAGGCACAGTTTTGTGAAAATGAAAAACGTTTTTGGTCTAGCTTTTTAATGTTTAAAAGGTTACTCCATTGCTGCATTACTTGAACTCATAAAAATTTGCAAAAACTGAGAATAAGGCAGTGATTTTGATTAATTTCATCTAGGTGGAAAAATGTCACCAAATTAAAGATTTTTAAAAAACTTTAATAATTTTTAAAATATTTAAGTTATTTGTTTGTTCTAAAGCCCAGATAATTTTTTACGACAGTGTTTCCCAAAGTGTGGTACACGTGCCCCCAGGGGTACGGGAACAGTTTAGCGGGGGTACGCGTTCTTATGCGAAATATCTTACAAGAAAAGAAAATTTCAAAACATTTTATTTGATGAACAAATCTAGCCATGAAAATTTACGATTACGCACTTTTGTATTAGCTATTTTTTGCTGAGTTAATAGTTAATAATGAGTGGTGTCAACAGCCAGTTATGATTTTTAACTTTTGTGCATTTTTTTTTATCACAGTAAAAACAATATCATCCTTCTCACTGATAAAAATAACAGCGATGCCAACTGCTCCGGACACACCTGATTAACTTAAAAAACCGTAAATAACTACAAACTAAAATTTGCACATAGTTCACTAATTTTGATAGCTTTTTAAAAGGTTTAACATGACTTAACTATAATAAAGTGGTGAATATATAAAACTACTAATTGTTTAGAAATAGTGGTGGATAAAAGCAGATAATTTTATCAGTGTGTAATTATTATTTAAACAGTGAATTAGTGAACATGGATAAAAAGGCAGTGTTTTTAAAGGATTGCTGTTTATTTTTACAAAAAAGATAAAGGACACAATTATAAGGATCAAAGGATTGGCAAGGCGTTCTGCCCTTCTAAAAACGCTTACAGAGAACTCTAGTATTTCAATGCAACTTGGAAATTACATTTAGAACAAACAATTTATAAAATCTATTTCAAACAGTTATAAATTTCATGATAAAATCGTAAAATGTACGAAAACATACGAAAATAATTACAAAAAAAAAAAAAAAAGATTATTCATAGTGGGTAGGAATAGAAATAATATGTCAGATAGAAAAAAAAAAATTAAGTTGAAACAGTAAGCAACGTATTTCTAGTCGATTTACGTTGGTAGAATGCATGTTAAAGCATCATTAAAATTAAAATACAGATCTAAATTATTATGTCGCCAGCGTAAAATTATAAGCATAATTAAAAAAATATACAGTAGAACTCCAATTATCCGAACTCCAACTATCCGAATCGTCGATTATCCGAATCTCTTTCAGAATTCGTATGGAAATATGAAAATATAGTAAAAAGATAAGTTTCTCTTTTTTTATATGAATAAAATAAAATTTTAGTAAAGCCAAGGAAAGATTTATGCAGAGAAAGTTTACAGGATAGGACAAAGATTTGTGGAAAAGCTAAGATCTTTGCTGAAAAGCTGGGTTATTTATCTTTCAAAGCAAGTAACGACTGGCTAAGGACTTTTAAGTCTAGGCACGGTATTCGTGAGCTAGATTTAAGTGGTGAAAAGTTATCTGCAGACTCCAAAGCTTCTGACGAGTTTATTGAAAAATTTAAAGTTATAGCAGCCTCATACGATTCTGACTTCTTATACAACGCCGATGAGTCTGGTCTAATATGGAAAGCTTTACCCAAAACCACTTTAGCCTCTAAAAGAGTGCAGTGCCAAAGCCTCCTAGTGCTCCAGGGCATAAAGCTAGTAAAGACCGCGTTACTGTGCTTAACTGCCCGAACTCAACTGGGAGCCATAAAATACCCCTTCTGTTAATAGGGAAGTCAAAACGCCCAAGAGCATTTAAAAATGTCAAAAAACTTCCCCTATTTTATAAAAACCAATACAAAGCTTGGATGACTGCAGCACTGTTTACAGAGTGGTACGATGAAATTTTCATTCCTGAAGTGAAAAAACTCCAAAAATCTGTTGGAAGTCCTGTGCTTTTGATTGTTGATAATGCACCAACTCATCCCACAGAAGAATTGTTGAAATCCTTAAGAATCCTTAAAAATCCTTAGAAGAAATCCTTAAAAACATTTTCCCCCTCATTTCCACTATACATACAGTAATTATTTAAAATAAGCATTTTTTTAAAATAAAATCCAGTTATCCGAATTTTTGATTATCCGAACGGGGTCTGGTCCCAATTGATTCGGATTATTGGAGTTCTACTGTATGTTGATCTTTTTATGAGCAGCGTACTTTTAACTTTTTTATGTTAGTCCAACTTATAGCTCAGTATTTTTCATCCTTTCTTTGCCAACAAATTTCCTTAGTTTTGCAACGATATATGAATTATTACTATTATTTTTTATATATATAATATAGGTTTCTATTTTAATTCATTCTATGTATTCCGTTAATATATTTTCACTGCAACGATTTTCTTTCTATTAACTTGTCTCATCTTTAAGACATTAGCAGGAAACAGTAAAGTTCCAACTAGAATCGACATAGTCATCTATTAGTTCCAGGCAATTAGGTGCGGCAAAAAATAAATGAAAAAAATAATTAGAAAGAGACCTTAATTTCGCCAACGTGGCGTATTCAACAGTTGAGCGTGAAATCTTCTGATGGATGATTCAAAGGATGACTGTTTACCGCGTTTCCAAACCTAAAGCTCATTTATATTTTTTGAGTGTATCCGAGTTGTTTATTTCAAGCTCCACTGTTTTGTCCCCCTTAAAGCCACTTGGCTTTTAGTTGTCAAAGTTTTAATTACAGTTTACAAATAAAATGTGACGCTTAATTCCCCCCCCCCTCACAAGATTATTTTTTTCATTCTTTTTTTTTAATTCCCATTTTCCCCCCCGTTTTAACAGTGTTTTTTTATTTTTTATTAAAAAAAAACAATTTTTTTTTTTAAAAAAAACTCATTCAATTTCGATTTTAAGCTCAAAATTTATAAAAAACATTATTCAAGTTCTCTATTATTGCAGCATTATAATTGAAATGATTGTATCTTTTTTGTGAGTTTCTTGCTAATTAAATATAAGTTTTTTTTATTTTTAAATGGATAATAATTACTTTACTTTAAAGACGCATAAATAATCCTGTTTGACCTATCAACATTCAGGTTATTGAAACATTTTTATGTGCTTAAAAATCTACAACTATTCATGTAATCGGCTCTAATGAAACTTAACATTTGTACACAAAATTGCATCACTACGAAATTGCGTTCAAACTTGAATGTTAAAATTAAACATTCCAAATTTGGAGATATAAATTCATTAAAATACCAAATAAAATTATCCCCTTCCTTCTCGCTCCTGTGGAAATGACGAGGTGAAGTTTCGCTCTCTATTTCTCGCTCCCTTGAAATTTCCGGGCTGGAGTGTTCAGTAGTAACGCGCCAAAAAGAATAAAGCTAATTCATTTCTTTTGCTCGGAAAACATTTTATTTACTCATTTTACACACCAGATGGCAGTACCAGGATATTTTTTAGCTTATTGTAGATAGTTAGTTTATTTTAAACTAGATGTCAGTACTAATCAGATACGTGTATTTGGCAAAATAGGCACTTTTATGACCGTTGTCTTGAAAATTAACCGATCGTTAAGAGGTTAAACAATATTTTTAGACTAACATGTAACATAAATAACTTTACATGAATGTAACGTGTTTTGTTTTATTTTAGGTAGCGCGTATACGACAAGTGGTTTTTCCAGCAACGCTACAAATGCACAATCTTATTCTTCTCAACAGGTTAGTAAGCGACAATCGTTAATGTAATTTTAAAACACATATTTGGTAATATTTTAAATGGTATTTTGTATGTTTTGCAGGGTGTAGACTACAGTTCTTACAGTGGTTATAGTCAAAGTGGTTATCCTTATTATCCAACCCAAGGATACCCATACATACCACCTACGAATAGTGGATCACCTTTGGGATTAGCTAATTCCTCTAACGTTCCAACAACAGCTACATACCAACTTTCACAACTCCCACCTTGTTCAACATCAGGTATGGCTCTTATGCTTTTAGTTATATACCTTAACTCTGCGTTCCACAATATTTGTGAAACTTAATGAAACCTTAATAGATTTGTGACCACTGAAATATTTAATTATTTTTAAAATCTATTTATGATGAATTTTGTAATGATTCATTAAAAATGAAGAGGAAGTTAAAACAAAAAATTGATTCATTAATAGAGCATATTTAATCTCTTCTGGGACTATTTTTTTACGTGAAAATGTTTATACTTTTATTCTTTATGCGTAAATAGTTGTACGAATAATTTTTCCTAACAAAATATTCGGTTTTTTGAAGGAAAAAAATCCATATCATGACACGTTTTATTCCGAGCAATTCGACCGAAAGTAAACTATAATACTTTCATTTTTAAAATTGAAATTACAAACTCAAGTATTTTGTTTAAAATTATTTATGCCACATTTTGTCTTTAAATCTGTTTTCTTTCATTCAAATTTTTCCAAGGCACGCAAGATAACTCGACTTCTAATAAATCTATCCAATTAAAATTTGGTAATTGGTTTAAATATTGAATAATACTTACATTTACAATAGCTCTAGAATATTGGTAAATAATTTATATAAAGATTGGAATCTGCTCAACTGAATTAGAAACACGCTAATTTAATCATATAAATTTCTTTCATTTGTAGAACTATTTGATTGTAATTTGTGCATTTTTAACCTATTGTTATTGTTACATTGCATTATTTTGCCATGTATTAAAATAACAACAAATAACTTATTTTAATTTTTAAAGAAATAAAATCTTTCTTAAATCTAATATTTTTATGTTGCTTTAACCAACTTAGCTTTGATGATTATTTTAAAATTAAGATTGGAAAATAAAGATTCTGCTGTTCATTATTATACCTGATGTTCAACTAACGAATGTTAACCAGTGAAAATTAACCAAATTCTAATAACTTAAATTCATCGAATTCTAATAACTTAAAAGCATCGCTATGCTACCTCGAAAAATGAAAATGTAAGAAAATCTGCCAAATGTAGAAAATGTAACCTAATATGCTATAGTACCAAGATAGTATCAAAAATATTACAGGGATCTGTCCAGACATTTTGTGAAAGATCCGTTTTTTCTAAAATTGTGAAAAAATTATTCGTAATTTGTGAATATAAAATAAACGTTAAATCACATTTTTTCAACCAGGGTTCGGTTTTGTGAATTTGTGCAAATAGGGTCCGTTATTGCAAAAAAACTTTCTCAAAGAATTTTTTAATTGTAAACACATACAAGATTATGCTCAACACTGTAAAATTATAATTCAAAAAATTAAACTTAAAGAAATAAACAGCTATTGCAGCTACTAAATTAACGATGCAACATACAAATATTTGGTATTTAGCCTATACTGCTGAACGCAAAATATTCCTTTCGGACGAATAAAGGAAGAAGCGTCTACCGAAGACAAAATTTAGTTCGTTTACATCTGTCTTTCATGCCCCCCCCCCCCTTCCTGGGAAGGATTACAATAATGAAAAACAAATTTGTGAAGGGTCCGATTAAAAGATAAACTATTTTGTGAAGGGTCCGTTTTTATGAAAAGATATTTTGGACGGTTAACGGACCCAAATTTCTTCTAAACAAACTCCTGTATTAAGTAAGCTCTAATTGTTATAATCTTGGACTATTAGGTAATTTTACCACAAAAAAGACTTGGATGAAACTTAGTCTTCATTAGCTTTAGAGAAAGGAATTATCTTATTTAAGAAAAATGGAATGAAATTCAAAAATGCTTTTTAAAAAAGCGTTTACTAACTTAAAAGGAAGAAATAAAAAGGTATATTTGCTATCTTAAAAATAACTCAGATTATGAATGTTAGCATAGTTTCATTCAAAACAGCCATGTAACCAAAATTTTAAAATCCTTGTTATGGGAAGTAATTTTTAAACATGTGAACTGTTATTTTTGTCCCAAATGAAGAGATGGATATCTCACAATTATTTCTAGTTTCACACAAAACGTATCTGTTTTAATCGCATCAGTGCTTTTCAACAGCTATTCAAGGATGACAGATACAGATGGAGCACAAAAAAGGTGCTAACAGCACGCCTCTTATTCTATCTAAACAAGAGTGCGAAAAATAACATTTTACATTTGAAAAGGGGGTGGACAGTTTTACATGAAAAACGTGCTCACTATAAATTTAAAGGTAGAACGATGAAGTATACTGTCTTCCCTTTGCCAAGAATTTAGAACAGAAGACTTTGAAGAAGATAGAGAGCAGTGATAACAGAAGCTGAGCCAAAATCTACATATATTATTTATTTTTGTTTATATATCTGAAATCGTTTGTTGTAAAAGAAACCTTCGAATATTCGTTATTTGGTTGCATGGCTGTTGTGTTTGATAAAGAAAATTTAAAAGAAAAGAGAGGAATGAAAATGTACTTATTGCACATGTAAGTGCTTTTAAAATAAATATATTTCTAAATGCATTGTAGAAATATATCAAAACTGTAAAGTATTTAATAATTTTTTTAGGAAAATATCAATGTAATAGATGGATTTCGCTTTTGGTTTTAATGCGACTCGATAATTAATCTTGATATTGATAATTATATTTCAGTATTGAATAGTTTGGTTTTGTGTATTGCACTACAACAATGTCATTCAAAATACATTGTAGAGCCGTTAGGGCACAGAGGATAGAACGTTCGCCTTCCAATGAGGTGAACTGGGTTTGAATCCCAGTGAGGGCTGGTCGATACGAATTCCGTATCCGGCTTGCACCGACCGCAGTGCTAATGTAAGATATATCCTCAGTGGTAGACAGATCATGGGTTAGAGACCTTTTGTTATCAGGCTAACCATGGGAGGTTTTCGTGGTTTTCCTCTCCATGTAACGCAAATGCGGGTTAGTTCCACAAGAAGTCCTCCACATAGGCAAATTTCTCCTTATACTGGATTCAGAAGTTCCCTTGTCTTCTGGATCAGGTTCAAAATTACAAGGCTATGGAGTTGAACATTAGTAGTCGTGAGCCCAAAAAATTGGGTTGACTGTTTAACGACGGTTATAAAATAGAAATAAAATAAAATGCATTGTAATTTTTAGTTAGGTGTCGAGAGGATTCTTATCAAGAAGAATCTTTTGGTATTAATGTTTGAGATATTGAGTATTGTAGCAGTTTAAACAAAACAGCTGTGAACGTACTTTTTGTTACTATCATGCATGCTACACTCTTTTATGTTTTAAAATTGTATATTTCTTTAGTGTCTTCTCTTTCTGTAATAATTTAAATTTTGTCAAGGTGTATTTTAAACATGTTTAAAATGCATGTTTCATGAAACATATATTTCAACAGATGTTTCTCAATATGTCCTAGACAACCATCATTCAACATCGCCGGTGAAATTAGAAACAACGAACGGTGCAAGAGAAACTCTCATAAAAAAAGGTAAAAGCGTCAAATTTTTCTGTATAAATGTGACTAAATGTCAGTTAGCTATTCAATTTTTACATCGCGTATTACAATTAAATGGGAATTCGAAGTGTCATATTTATTTATTACTGTATTATAGTATTTTATAAACTACTTTACCACAATCAGATATGTAATTTGAGACGTTTTTTTTCTCCAGTTTTTTATAAATTTAGAGACAGCTTTTTAAAAAAATATTTTTTTTAAAAATATTTTGAATGTGTACAAATAGTATTAACTTCGCTGCAGCAACAATTCATTTTATCTTTAATATTAAGGTATCCGACTAATTTCAAACAACTTTTTTTAAAAATATTAATATAAAATTTTTAAAAGAACTGGTTTATTTGTTTTATGTGTGTGTTTTATTATTATTATGCGCAAAAACTCATAAGACTAGCAAAAAATAAAAAAAAAAGTTTTTTTTTTTTTTTTTTTTTTTTGCTTATACATTAAACACTGTAAAAAATTTATCACCAAAAAAGAAATCTTTTGAGGATTTTATTTAGAAGTATATCAACCATGTTTTGAACTGATATCTTAAAAACAAGTGCAAATACTTTCGAGTTAGAGACAAATGTAGTTAAAAGAGCAAATTTTTAAAAATTTCCGCACTCGTCTTTGCAAAAACATGCAAACCAAAAACAGCACATTTTTTTTAAAAATTCAAAATTGATCAGCTTATAAAGATATCACAAGTCTATTATTATTTTAATTATTTGTTTAAATTTTTTCTGCTAGGTGGTAAAACAGGAAAAGGACGAGGTCGAAGACTAAACAACCCAAGTCCCGATCCTGAAAATAATCTGGAAAGGGTGTTCGTTTGGGATTTAGATGAAACTATCATTATATTTCATTCTCTTCTCACTGGTTCTTTCGCCACTCGATATGGAAAGGTAAGATAAAACTTTTACGGATATAATAAATGTCAGTTCATTTTATTCGAGTTCAGATAAAAATACACTGCGGCAAAAATAATTTGCCTGTGTTTTTGAAAAACACAGATACCTCTATTGCTGTCACAAGTGAATTTATTTTTAAATTTAGTAGTAGAGAAAAAAAAATTCACCTGTGTTGAAAAAAAAATTACCACTGTTAAAAGTAATTCGCCAGTATTAAAAAATTATTCATCTTTGAAGAAAAAAAATAACACTGGGAAATAATTATTTTTTTTGTTGCATTTATACAAATACATACTTGATCTTAATTCGGATGTGAGGATTGCAAATATGTATTTAGTTTTGCTCCTATAGACTTTTTTAAATGACGTTTTTAGCCTGGAAATGTCGTACGCGGCTAAGGATATTTCACCTATTAGCATGGGCGGATCGTGAATTTGTGGGGCCCTGGGCTGAAGCTACTTTGGGGCCCTAATAGCCATTTTGTCAAAAAACTGTTTTCTATAGGAATGTAGATAAGTATATAGAAAAAAATAGGACAGTAAAATAATCTTATTTTTTTTTTTTTTTGTCTATACAAACAGCAACTGTACAACATTATTGCAAAAGAAATTGACAGGCTATGTGTAGTTATGTTATATAAATTATAAAGCAACCTTTCTGCCTTTTGGAGCTGCAAATTCCTTTATTTGCTCATCACATTGTAAGTCCCTCGTTAAATCACAATTTATGGAAAGAACTGATTAATGATTTAGTCGATGGTTCGACATTGTTGTCCTATATTTGTTTTCTATATATGACATCCTGGAGAGAGAGCGCTCAGCTTCACAGCTAGTAATTGGCAAAAGTTTAAAAAATCTTTAAGACAGTGTAGCAATTTGGGAAAACATCAACAAATTTATTTTCATAAATTAGCATAAAAATTTCACTGCAAGCGGCTTAGACTGAAATAAATAAAATTTTAACTGAATGCACTCATTCACTAAATGCTCGTCTACGCCATCTGGATAATAATCAACAATATTACGTACACTTTCCAGATCTATGTTTTCCATATTTTTGTCTTGCAAATCCATTAAAAATTTGAATTTCTTGCTATACATCTCATAGACTTGGCTCCTTTTATTTAAATCCATAATCAGCTTATCCAACGCAACGTTTAGCGTGTCTCTTTTAAATTTTTCTGCGCCGTATACTGAGAATTTATCTGTAGACTTATCTGAAAATTTTGGAGTAATGCGTCTCTTGTTTATGTCATTGTAGTCTATTCCCACACTAGTACTTAATTTTTTAGCTTTCTCTCCGTATTCCTTTAGCTTCTGATCTGATTGGGGCCTTATGTTGTTCACGAAGTCTTTTAATGATACAATTAATTTGTTGCCTTCACGTGTCAACCACACTAACATTGATTTCTTATATTCATTAGAATTTTCATGATTTTCTAAACAAGTTCCTATGTGTTTCCAATCAGAAAATCCGGTTGTGTATTGAGAAGGAATTTTAGAGAAAAAGTTTGCAAGTCAAACAAAAAACAGTACCAACCCTGGTTGAATAACATAACCAAGATCTTTCCAATGATTGACCATTTTTCATTTTCTTAATGAAATACCTATTTGAAAATGTTCTGTTTTGTTCTTTGTATTTCTTTATTGAAGCTGAATATATATTTTTCGGATCTTTATTTTGAAAGTCAGTCATTTCATGTGAGAGTATGTCATTAATAAAATCATTATTTAGCAATTCTGACCACAAGCCCACGTCAACATATTTCTCAAACTTAATATTCTCTAAATTTCTTACCGCCTCGGTATTACCGTCCTCTTGCTGAACACCAATATAGTTTTCAGTGGGATCAGAGGGTTTCTGGTAGTCAAGACAGTTGTTAGTAAACTAAACAAGTTTGTCACTTTGACGACGAGAACAGAAGTGCGGGGAAAAAAACAAAATTGCGTCGGGCGTTAAGCGGCGCTGCGGGAAGTCCCCCATTATAGACGCGAAAAAATACACTGACCAAAAACAAGCGACGGGTAATTCCCCGTTCCATTCGATAGACGCGCACATGCATAGGTTGATTGATCTCAGGGTTGCCAATCTTATAATATTTTTTTTTAATATTAGATACTTTTTTTAATTCAAAATATCACCTATAGTTTCCAGTGGGGACTGGGGCCCTTTGTATCCACGGGGCCCTGGGCTGCAGCCCAAAAAGCCCTTAAGTAGATCCGCCCCTGCCTATTAGGACCTGTTTAGAAGCCACTAGCGGCATATGACTACTTTCCCGGGCTTGAGTTCCCTATGCAATTTTAATCCTGATGATGTGCCCTAACTCCTATAGAAGTTTGTCGCAACATTTATGTAAACCCCTTATTGTGTATAATGTTTTGAAGCTTGTACATTTCGACAAAAGTAGTCTACAAATCTCCTTTAAACTATAGCTAGGAAAGAGAAATTGATAGCAGATTTGAAATTAGCGGCTCGAAAATGTCCATGATCCATTAAAAAATCTCATAAAACAGTGTGTAATCTCATAAAACAGTGTAAGAAAATCTCCAGTGTAATGCATTTTTGTTTAAGAAAAAAAATACATATTCGATAAAAAAACATCTTTTGAAAAAAATTTCCTTTTCATAAAAATTAATTCACTTATAAAAAAGATATCTCCTGAGTTCAAACTATTTCCCTCCGTAAAAAAATAATTAATTGGTACGAAAAAGAGTTTCCCGAAAAATAACTTATTACTTGCGTTTAGCTTATTATAGTGTAAACTTATTACATGTTACACTTTACTCAACTTATTCATTTGAGTAAAAGATAATTCACTTTACTTAAAACTAATTCTATTGGAGAATAACTTACTAGTGTCAAAACAAAGCAATTGTATAAGAATAGATCACTTACGTTAGAAATTAATTCTTTTATATAAAGAGAAAACAATCAAAAGTGTTTTGGGGAAAAATAATGAAAAGGCTTATGTTATAGCAAGTATTCCGTATTTTCCTTTCATGTAAAACTTAACCGTCAGCTCGTTAGCAGTACGACGAAGAGAAAAAAATTTGATTGGTGGAAAAATTCTTCCTTTTTTTTTTCTCACCGAACTTACGCTTAAAAAATTTAACAGATAGACCATTTACTAGAATAATGATTCAGTTAATAAAGCTGTGGTGTAAAAAAAGCAATAAAGTTAAAAAAAAAAAAAAAAAAAGCCTTCTAGAAGTGTCTTAGTAAATTTTTCGGCAACTCTGAACCTAGATTTACGGGCACTCATGATGGCTGAAGTAAAGTAATAGTGAATATATCTTTCTTCAACTAGTGCTTCTGACTCGCCATTTTCTCACTCATTCCCTTCCGAAGTGTAAACAAAGAAAATCTTTGTAATCTTTTACCCCCTTGTTGTGAAAAAAAAACCAAGGATATTAAGCTAAGATAAAAAAATAAAAATAAAAAACCCTCTTGAAATTTGATGTTTTTTTTAACAACCACTTTTACTTCTGAGAAAGATAATTCTTTTAAGGGAAAAAAAAAAAAAAAAACTAATGACAACGATTGTCAAATATCATTTTTATTTTGAATTTAATATTTTTCGCAACAGTAAATCAAGATAATTTATTTTTTTTCTATTTTGTGTTTCTATTAATTTTTATTGTAGTTAAGGATTTCAGCTTCGTAGATCCATTAGTATTTATTCTTCTCTTTTTAAAGACAAGCTTTTACTTCTACGAAAGATGATTATTTATTTTTTTAAAAAGGAAATAAAATTTTTTTTAATGATAACGATTGCCAAATTTTATTTTATTTTGAATTTAATAAATTATCTTCATTTATTATTGCGAAAAATATTTTTTTTGGTGTTTTTATTAATCTTTATTGTAGTTACGGAATTCAGCTTCGTAGAACCATTCTATTGTTTTCTTTTTAAAGACAAGCTTTTAATTCTACGAAAGATGGTTATTTATTTTTTTAAAAAAGAAAAAAAATTATAACGATTGCCGAATACCATTTTATTTTGAATTTAATAAATTATCTTAATTTACTGCTGAAAAAAAATATTTTTTTGTGTTTTTATTAATCTTTATTGTAGTTAAGGAATTCAGCTTCGTAGAACCATTCGTACCTATTGTTTTCTTTTTAAAGACAAGCTTTTACTTCTACGAAAGATAATTATCATTTTTTTAAAAAGGAAAAAAGATAAACAAAAACTAATGATAACGATTGCCGAATACCATTTTATTTTGAATTTAATAAATTATCTTGATTTACTGTTGCGAAAATAATTTTTTTTATGTTTTATTAACCTTTATTGAAGTTAAGGAATTCAGCTTCGTGGAACCATCATTACCTATTGTTTTCTTTTTAAGGACAAGCTTTTACTTCTGCGAAAGATAATTATTTTTTTAAAAAGGAAAAAAATAAATAAAAACTAATGATAACGTTGCCGAATACCATTTTATTTTGAATTTAATAAATTATCTTGATTTACTGTTGCGAAAATAATTTTTTTGTGTGTGTTTTTATTTATCTTTATTGTAGTTAAGGAATTCAGCTTCATAGAACCATTAGTACCTATTGTTTTCTTATTAAAGACAAGCTTTTACTTCTGCGAAAGATAATTGTTTTTTTTAAAGGAAAAAAAGAAGAAGAAAAAAACTAATGACAAACATTGCCAGGTGTCATTTTATTTTGAATTTTAAAAATTATTTGGATTTACTGTTGCGAAAATTATTTTTTTGTTATTTGATTGATCCTCATTATAGTTAACTACAATTCAGTTTTGTAAAACCATTAGTAACTATTGTATTCCTTAAAGAAAAGCTCGTTTCCAAAATTTATTTTTAAAAAGAGAGGAAAGCTGGAAGTGTTAATATTTCAGTATAGATAATAAAAAATGTTTTGACTCTGAAATCAGACAACAGTGCTTCAATGTAGCAGAAGAAAATAGTATTTTAAAAGAAACGTTATTTACATAATTAAAAAACTACATTCGCTTCAAAAATATATAAATAGGAGATAGCAATCGACATGTTTCAAGCGCTTAAAAACAGGAGCCTATTTTCAAGACTTGCCAGAAGTGAATGAGAAGATACAAAAGTAATATGAAATAATCGCCCATTTTCAAGACTTGCCATAAATGAATGAGAAGAAACAAAAATAATATGAAATATAAAACGAAAAATGGATAAATCAAGATGGAAAACAAAACTATGAAAACCACAGTAACCGAGAGAGAAAACAAGATGAGAAACAGGACAAGAAAAACCACAGTGGCCCAGTGGGTAAATCAGTAAAAAATGCATTTCCGCGTACTATGAAGAGGTGGTGAGGATCTAATATCATTAACTAGGGAATTAGCATTCACATGAATAAATCAAAATATCAGGGCATCAAGATAAGCTTAAGCTGATGTGACTGGGGTGGAAGTAATTTTTAAAATGAATTTATGCTCAATATTCCAACAGTGTGCAGAAATTGTTACTTTCTCGTATTCTTATTGAATTAATATTTTTCATATTCGTAACAGACATATCTATCGTGTTCCTTGAGTCTGAATTTTAAAATCGCACTTCAATGTTTAATTTCTTGGGATTATTTATTTAAGAAACCATTATTGCTCTGTAATTTTTTTTCTTCTTTTTTGCTAAGGGCATTTGTCCTAACAAGTGTGTTGGACACTAATGTATAAATACCATAGCGTCTCTACTTGTTGCTAAATATAGTAATTTGACAAATTCACCCATTCACTCAAAGAAAATGTGTATTCAGATTTTCTCCTGTAATAAGCTAAACGCAGCGTTTGGACTGATATTTCATCTTAATATTGAACTTTTTAGTTAAAGTAAATATAGTTAAGCTTTTTGAAAAAAATATTTAAAAAATCATTAGATTTAAGCTTTTTTAAGGAAATGGAAGTCAAATGTATGTCTAATTACGTAAATAAATAAAGACCCATGGTTTGAATCACTATTTCCTTAAATTAAATTTTTTTTAATTTTCCTTGTTGAAATATATTTACTGCATTTTTTGCAAATTTTTCCTGAAATTTATTTAATTTGATAATTTTTTTTATTTTTACGATGAATATAATACATAATAATGAATATATAAGACTGAAAATTATTATTTTAAATTGCACACGATCAGAAAGTTTTGCTTTAGTCTATAATTATTAATCTTACTCATAATATGTACAATATGAGTGCGGTTTAATCTAAATCATGTTTCTATTGGGTTATAAATTATAGATTCACTAAGAGAATAAATTTTGTTGCTAATTTTAAAATTTTTAAAGATTATTTATTCTTTCTTACACAGTGTTTCATTTACAGAAAAAAACAAAGAAGATTAAAGATGAATTGAGTTAAAAAGTTTCATAAGAAAATGAACGAATAAATATGTTTAATCTGATAAAATATGGGGGAAATTTAAATTTTAATAAGAATGGAAACCACATCAAGGATTGATTTCTTTTTAAAACTTCGCCGTAAAATTGAATAAAAATGCATTAAGAAATAAAAATAAAGGCAGCTAAACAGCAGTTTCATTAAAAAGAAAAAGAACGAAAAGAAAAAAAAGACAAGTAGATGGACTGCTAGTTGCTGTTTGTAATAAAAACTACGCTCTTAGAGCCTTGTTCATTTTTATTTTACTTAAATGCGACCGTCTGTTGAAAGGAAATTATAGAGGGAAAAAAAAAGGTTTGAAGATGAAAGTTGGGGGACGGAAAATTAAATCAGAAATTTACTGGCGAGTTGATCACTGGCGACGGTTTGACTTATGCAATAAAGAGGGACTGACTCGCAGGGATTGGAGAAGGCGTAACGCTTGGCATGCATTGGCGCTTTTAACGAATCATAATTGAAAGGCTCTTCTAAGCACTATTTATTGCAAATGACTCTGGATTAAATCCGAAAGCTATTTTGGGGTGATATATGAATTACACGTCTTTTTAGTTATTAGAGTTATTTGTTTCATTTTAATCTTATTGTTTCTATACATTAAAAAGACAATTAGGTCATTGTTTTAAAATTTTTGAGCTACTATTTAAATATCAATATATCTGTATTTTTTAAGTTTATAAAACTATCGCAAAGTAATTATAAATTGATATGTTATTAATATTAATGCAATTAATTTTATATTAATATGTAACTAATTATATATTAATTATAATTTATTACGCATTAATTATAAATATATGTGTTTTTGACTGTAAATTAGACGAAAGGCTTTGAGTTCTTTAAAAGCTAGGGGGTGCCACTGAATTATTTTTATATAAACTTATTCATATTATCCTTTATCACTACCAAGATCTCCACACAATTTATCATATTGTTTTTGTTTTTTTTAACCGCTAAAACCATTCCCGTTAAATCCAAGTTGTCCAAGTAAAGTGTCATATTTTTAAAGTTCTCAGACATATTTTTTTTTTTTTTTTACCTGAAAATTTTGTACGAACAATAAGATCAGATCATAAAAATTAAAGTAACGGAAAAACATCCTGGAAAAATCAGCACGAAAAAGGCACCGGAAAAAATAATCACTTTAACTCTTAATGTAACTTTAAAAACATCCTAGAAAGAAAATCACCAAAAAAACATCACACTTTAACCCTTTGATCCAGAATTTTATTTAACGCATTTTTCATACTTTTTTCATTATTTTGTATTAATTTTGTTCCAAAAATAAGTGTTAAATATTATATTTAGCATTTTAATAATTTATGGTTATGAAATACAGCTTCAAACACCGGTGTTATTTTCTGGTAAAGGTAAAATCTCCCAAACACGGCTCACTTCCAAACAATAAGTTATTTGCAGTTATTTAAATCGAAAAGAAACAGATAATCATCATTGAAATTTAATTCATTTACAAAATTAAGTATAGATAAGTTTTTGAATATGAATGAAAAATATTTTTTAACTACTTTTTTTATAATTTAAAAATACCAAAATATATTTTCCCTTGTAATTAGTGCGTCAGAAAAAATATAGATACAAAAGGGATATATATAATTGTTAATCCTTTGACGATATATCCTATCGTCAAAGGGTTAACAATTATATGAATTTAAAATCCTGAACAAATTCTGGGTTTTGAGTCTGAATGTAATGTAGTTCTTTATTCGAATGTAATTTGATTTTTTTAATAAATTATTTAATCTACAAGGATTAATAAAAAAGTAAATGGAAAGTATTTCTTTAACAATTATTTTAATTGCATGTCTCTTTTGGTACTATCATCAATAAATGTAGAAACTAAGAATTGTTTTTCGGGATTAATCCTGTGATGAGTTAAAAATATTAAACAAAATAATAAAGTGTTCCAGTTTTATAAAACTTTTTTTAAAATATCACGAGGTGGAAAAGTAATTTATACATTATTAATACAAAAAAATTTAATTATTGGAATTCTAATTCTTATAAAATTAAATTTAAATTTTAAAACATTTAAAATATGAAATGTGCGAAGTTACTTTCAACTTCAAATTAATCTCGTTATATTAATTAATTTTTGAAGCAATATTTAATTATTATCGAGTTACATTTACTTTAAATTCGGTTTCAGCTGTGCATTCCTATTTTAAAAGGACTCTTTTTTCTCCTTTTTTTTTTCACCCTCTTAAAAATTTTTCTCCTCGGCGCATCTATTACCATTCAAGTCGAAAGAAGAAAATAAAAAGAGCGATGACTACACTATCAACAGAACTTTAATAACTCGTTGCTTTTAAAATAATTTAAAATAAAGGAACATTAAAAGACATTTAAATCCATCGAATTTAGAACAAAAAATTATAGATGCTTACTACGTATTATTAGAACAGAAATGATCGATGGTTACTGTGCATCACTAGAACAGTCTCGAACCCTAAAAACACGTTTTCTGTTTTTTGAGAACAAATCCATGGAGGACTAGTACACAACTATAATGTTTCAAATAATAGTGCTAATATTTTTTTTTTAAATATTCGCGATTATTTTTATTTAATTACTAATTTTTAAAATGTTTAATTGTTGAATTATTTACGAAAAGAGTTGCTTTCTAAGACATTAAAAAAAAGTAATAAATCAATGTGAATTTACTCAACTTGGATTATATTCGAAATACGTCACTGTTTTATTGCAGTTAACAAAACAAAATGGCGTGTGTTAGTTTATATTATCGATGTAGTTTAAGGCATGGAGCATTAACTTTAGTACAAGTGATCCAGGTTTGAATCCTGACATTTTATTTTATTTATCATATTTTTATTTAGTTATATAAGCGTTGAAAAAAGATAGTATTCCGGGACGTACTCATTACAAAAAGTCCTTCTGGCTACTTCATACTACAACACGATTTGGTCGAATTTGTCCAAGCAGTTTTCCGGATAACAAGGCTTGCTTATGAATAGCCTAAGAATTTAAAAGAACTAGCAATATTTTTTTTAAAATTGAGAACCATATTTATCGAACCTGATTTCCTTATTAATCAGTTTTGAAATATCATATAATATTCTGCTTTTGAAAACATGTAAAACAAATGAGTATATAATTATTAAAGTTTGTAAATTTTTTGTGAAAATTATTTTAAGACGAACATGGCATTTTCATGTTCGTCTTAAGAGGACGCGATACCCAGATAAAAAACCGGAATTGGCAAAATCAGAGTTGTAATAGTCACCCTTTGGGGGCGTCGCTTTGAGGGAGGAGTGAATTGGTACAGTGACAGTGATATATGATAGAGGGTCAGTTAAACTATCCCATCCTTCCCTTAGCAAAACTGAACAATATAAGCATTAGTTTCGAAAAGTGATTCTGGGTACGCGGTCTTTTATTTTTAAACCCATTCTTAGTTTCGTTGTGAAATATCCAGAATAGACATTCTAACTATTTATTTGTATGTAAATAGGTGTTTACAAGATAATGGGGATTACTTATATCTTACAATTAATTCGTTTCAAATTAAAACACCAAGAAGAATATAAATTTTTATTAATGTGTGTGGAATTAATGGAATTAATTAAAGTAACTTAGTTTTAATAATCGGAGCTAGAACTGCTAATTATATTGAGCTGTAAATATATGAAGAAATATAATTATAAAAATTCTGAAAAATACATAATTTATTAAAACGTAGGCAATTTATTAAGTCATAATACAGAATTGAAAAAATTATTAAAACTTATACTAATATAATAAAAAGTTATAAAAATAAAAAAATAAGAATTAATTATAAAATATGATAAAAGAAAAATCAAACGCTTTTTAAATTGCATCAAAGAAAATTTTTGTTTTGATGTATCTTTTTCAAACTTACATTCACCATCCGGGAAAATTTTATTTTCTGTTCTCAATAAATTTTTTAATTTATTTATATTGCTTTGTAATTTTGCTGAATTACAAATTACATTGTTTTGTATTTGTCTGAGAATTTTTCTCCTTTCATTTTCAATAGTTTAAGACACATACGTATATTAGAATATGGGTGTGTGTTTGTGCAAAGGAAAAAGAAAATTTAAAAATAAATATTTCTACACAAAAATAATTTTTTATTTTTTTCCGTTTCAATAATTTTATATTCTTTTCTGTTTCATACATTTCAATCTCCATTTGAATTATTAAAATTTCTGTTTGAGTATTATTTATTTTTGTATTTTAGTATTATTTATTTACTCTCCTTTTTTAAAGCGAATTCTCACCACATATTCCATATTACTTCAGCCTCAGAAAGATGGAATTCAGATGAAACATCTGTTAGCGTATAGTTTGATAATCAACGAATTAAAAAAAAATTTCCCCTCGATTTTTATTTTTCTGTTATTCTACTTTGTTCTCTAAAGTTTTAAAATTTTGTTTTGATCACATCTTGAATTCTTTACTTTCATTTTAATTGTGTATCTATGAGCATTGTGTACCTGTTCATACAGATACATATAAAAGCTAAGAGACACTATATTTAAAAAAAAAAAATGGTCATTTTGTTATTTTGGGTGTTTAAATTCAGTGAAGAAAATTTTCTCGAACTACTTTTTTGATGTATGAAACATATGTTTTGTAACATATGTTTGAAACATATGTTACTTTTTTGTTGTTATTTACGTAATGAAATATAAACTTATTTATAACGCAGATAAGTTTGCAGACATATGTCAGAACTTCGCAAACACAAAAATAAATAATAAATCAAAAGTAGAGAAAATGACTGTAATATTACAAAAAACTCTAATTTTGTGGGCGAAGCATGCAATTAAAAAAACTCTCTAATTAAAAGCATAAAAAATCTTTATTTATAACCATCCTGATCTTTTACTTCCGTATAATCAAGATAAAAACATAAAAAGGAAAAAATAAAAAATTTAAATTACAAAATAGAGCAAATATAAATAGTTTACATGTGTGCATTACAAACAGTATAACTTGAGTCACAAGAAATGTATAATTGCAATAGATTTATTATGTTTACATATGGTGACAAAATGAGGGCTAAAAGCAAGAACACAACTCTTACTTTATCACAGATGGAAAAAAGGAATGTAATATCAAAAAGTTAATTAAAGGTAAAATTGGCAAAGTAAATAATACAATGCTAATTATGGGCATTTTGTAGTAGTTAAAAGTCGAAGTAAACAATTATTTTCTTAAAGTGAACATTTTTCTGTCAATTTTAAATAGCCATCGAAATATCCTGCAAGATATAAAAACGTGTTTCTCAACAAAAGATTTTTAATATAATTTTCTTTAAAAAAGTTTTTAAAGATAAAAGCTATTTTGCAGTAAAATACTAAAAATTGGTGTTATATTTTTTTTTCTAAAAATTTTAATGCAACTCGCTAATATCACCTACATACTCCCCTATCCCCATTGTCTCATGATTAAATTAATCTGAATACATTGTATGTTATTAAATTTATGGTATGTCTTAATGGATTAAAATAAATTAATTGTGACATAAATTAAAAATTGATTTATCCAAAATGTAGTTTTAGCGATGGTTATTTGAATACATATAAAGTAACGACTTTTAATAGCAAGTCTGTCAAATTGCTATAACTACTTATTTTAGAGAATAATAATTCTGATTCAATAATTGCAAATAATGCTGACAAAAAAACAAAAGAAAAGAAAAGAATACTGAAATATAGAATTAAAATATAAAGTCAGGCAAGAATAAATAAAGCAAATAGGCATTATGATGAGCAGGCAATAAAAATTTTAAGAAATGTTAAAATATAATATTCATGTTTAAATCTAGCATTAGTATATAAAACAAAATAAATAAAAATCTGAGCAACAACATGTGTTGCTGAGAAATAAAGAGCATTTGCGAGAAGGAAAATTATAATATACAATCGTTGACACTGTGAAAGCAAAATTTTACTGAGAAAACTCATGATACTAGGCAATTCTGTAAACTAGCACAAGTATTTTTTCGGGCAAACTCATGGTGCTAAATAAATGTGGAAATTTTGAAGATAAAATATGAAATATGCTTGCCGAATGATAAAATATGCTTGCCGAAACAGCATTTTCTGGTATTGCACTAGGCTACATTTATTAATCAATGCCAAGTTGAAAGCCTAAAGGCCCTTTCAACAAGCACTTCGCATTCTGGCTTTGTCTATGTGAAAAGTGAGAGGCTTAAAAAATGTTTTGTGTGAACGGTTTCTGTCATATATTCCGCAAATGTCTTTGCAAGTAGTAACAATGATCCAGGTGCATGATATGAAAGGGTAAATGTTGCATTTCACACTGACGTAAAGCGGCATCCAAGAAGATGATGTATATTTTGGAACTTGCCAAAACTTATTGGTTTTCTCTGTTCATGTCTAAAAAGAAAAGAAACAGGGAAAACCGATTCTCTCTTGTTTCTTGTTATGCTTTCTTCATGCACATTAATGGATTTTTTTTTTTTTTTTTTTGTGTGTGTGCTTTGTGCCCTTGCCATACCAGATATTTTCCGATGAGGTTCATTAAATAAACGTATTAATGATGACAGATAATTATAGTATAAATATCTAACGTAACCCACACGTATTATTCATTTCAACAAAATAACTAATTTTAAACACGCCTTTGAATGTGTATTACTCCATTTGTAAAAAAAAGTTGAAGTTATATACTTTTAAAAGTATGAGATAGTTTGAAACATATAAAAAAATTTAAATACCTGCGAAAAAAGAATTTGAGCTTACTTTAAACGAATTGCTAATTTTCTACCTGCTCACTGTATCTGGGTTTTACTTATTTTTACAGAATAGCGATCCTGATTCATTAACTGTGAATAATTCAGACCGAAAACATAATAAAAGGAGAAAATTATACTAAAATAAAGAACTGAAATACAATTTTAGACAAAAATAAATATAGCATACATGCATTACAGAAAATTAAATTACAACAAAAGTAAAAATATAACGGAAAAATTTATTTATGTCTGGTCGCACCGTGAAAAAAACCTTTTTTACAATTAAACTAAAGCATAACAGCTGTGAAAGTTTGCAACTATAAGAATAACATGTTAAACCTATTATTGCTTCTACTAAAATAACGTTTTTTGGAAAATACATATGATGCTAAAAAATAAGAAAAACATGCAAATATGCAGTTAAAATATGAACTATAAATCAGTAAACACTGTGAACGCAACATTTCTTTAGAATACCATAATACTAAAAAATAATTAGAATTTGCAAATGTGGAATACTACAAGGATCATAAAATTTATTGATACAGTCAAGAAGTATCTTTTCGAATAAACACATAATGCTAAATAGTGGCAGAGATTTGAAAATGGGAAAATAAAACGGGAATAAAACAAATTATACAGGGAAAAAAATTTCCTTTTCAAAAATATACATGACTCTGCACAGTAATAAAAATTAGATTTGAAAATACTAAAATGAAATATGTTCATTTAACTCTGTTAGCACTGTAAAGAAAATGAAACGTATTTTCAGAAAAACTCATTATTATTGAACAGTTAGGAAAATTTACGAAATGGGAAAATATAATATTCATATTTAAAACTAGCAATCTATATTTACGACCATAAAAACCTGAGTAACATTATATGATGCTCAGAAATAGTTAGCATTTGCTAGTGAAGAAATTAAAATATAAATCGCATATCGGTTATTATATCGGATAATTTAAAGAAATTGCCAATTAATAATTTTAGAAAATTAACTTTTATTTAAGAGAAAAATAAATAAAACAGAAGAGAGAGAGAGAAGGAAATATGAATTGCCTGTTATGCACATAATTTCAGCCAAGGATTTGCCCGAAATGGACTTGCACACGGTAAAAATTGTATAAATTAACGAAGAAGTTTTTTAGTAAATTTATTCACAATAACATACAATTAACTTAATGTTTTTATATAGAATTTAATTACTTTATTTGGGTAACCATTGTTTTTTTTTTATCAAATTTTGTCTATTTGTTTTTTGGATAACTAAACATTACTACATAATCTTTTAATTCTACACATTTGATTAAAAATGGTATTAAAATAGATATTTTTAAGAACATTAGAATTCCAAATAATTTATTTGCCTTAAAATAAAAATAATTTCTTTTATAAAATAGACCAACAAAGCAGATATTTTCTCCTTTTATAATACCCAAATCCAAAAAATTAAAGCTATCATTATGATTACGAAGCGAGGTTAATTCCTAGGGGTAAATATTATTAAATAAAAGAGTATATTCATGAAAATTGAAGATAATTAAATCATCAATAAATCTAAAAACAAATTTAATATTAAGAGTACAATTTCTTTTTTTTAGTGCAAACAAAAAATTAGCTAAGAGAGATGAAACGTTAGGTCCTTCCGGTATTCCATCAACTAGGAAAAAAAAAATATCTTTTCCATTTTAAAGATAATTATTGAAAAGACAAAAATTAATTGGAATTTCCCAATAATCAAAATCGCAATTAAAGATTTTTTCAAAACATAGTAATAATTCAAAAGAACATCTTTTAGTTTAGAAAGGGGAATGCTATTGAAAAGATCTTGGAAATCATAAGTGGCAATAGAATTAATTTTATTATGTTTAATAAATTCTAAAATCGGTGGATTATTAGTGATAATCCAAGAAAAATCCTCTTTAATAATATTGTTGATAATTTTATTTAAGTAGTTAAAGAAAAAGGTGCCAAGTTTAATTAGGAAAGTATTAGACCCACATGTGACTGTTCTGAAATTTATTGTAATTTTATGAAATTTAGGACTGATATTTAAGTAAAGAAATTTCATATTGCTAGTTTCAATTTTTAACCTCTTATATAAAGCTAAAAAAAATTTAATGACAATATTATAATTTAAATTACGAAGTTTAAAATTTTTACTATTTTTTAACTCCGTATTTAAAAGTGCTACATAAAATTTTTTACAGAAGATTGCATAATTATTGTTAGCTTAATTGATATATATAATTAACTAATTAAATATATTTATCCTACAATGTTTTGATAAGTTGTTATTGCCAAAATTAAGAAGAAAAAATAATAATAAATAACATAAGGAAATTCGAAAGAAAGTCTTCCATCCTAACTCATTTTAAAGAAAGAGAATGAAATAAAAACTGTTTTCAACCACAACAGAAGACCCCAAGGCTATTTAACCCCTCAACTATTCAAAGAAAGTAAAGAGGCTTTTCTCCTAACCCCCCAAAAGATCTCCCCACTAGAACTCTTACTCGTATTGGTAAATGAAGGGAGGACAGATGGGAGGCGTGGTTTAGGCTCTTTTCCCAATTTTTTTAAGAATTTTTTCATCTTTCTTTCCTAATAACACATTTCATAATTGAAGAAAATAATTACTAGTTATTTCTTCTGGTAGCTTGAAATGTATAGTTCGAGTAAGTGAACTAAAAAATAAGGATTTACTAAATGAATTTTGATAAACAACGGATTTCAAGAAGATGTCTCTATTACCGATATTTAAACTCCATTAATAATTTAAAATTTATGGTAAAACAAAAAGTGATTTCATAAGACCTTAGAGTAAACTATGAACTTTCAAATGCTGAAAGAATTTTTCCAAAATATCAAAATGCAAAAAAGTTATTAGCAAATGAAGCTCCCATAGAAAAAGCATTAGCAGCTGGCATTGAGAGGGTAGGTATTGCGTCCTCTTAAGGTTACTACTTTTGGCAAGGTTATTATTTTTCTTTTTGTTTGTATTCTCTAACGATAAAACTGTTATGTATATATTTTTTAAAGTATTCAAAATTTTTATTTTTTTTTTCTTGTTATTTCAAGTGCACGTAAAAAAAATAAGAGAAATTTGAGGACACGTTAAAATGTAAAAATTTTCTGTCTTCAGAGTTCGAAAGTTTTTGAGGACAATAATGAAATTTAATGGCTGTCCTTAAGATTTGAGAAAATCTGGTCACCTTAGTCCATATATTTTTGTCCGATTTGACATTCTAGTAATTTTAACAATATCGTTTGTTTTCCGCAGATTTTTGAACCATTTCTCTTTTGAATAGAATAAATGACAGTGGCCTTTGAACTTTCGCTATTTGTTGACGTCCCCCTTGTCACAAACCCACCGCTCGTTACATCGGGCCGATGTTTGCGCGCCGTGATTGAGTTTGTTGGAAAGGGAGCAAAGTGAGGAGAGTGCGGGAGATGGGACGACCGAGAACGCTCGGGAAACCCGAAACTTCGAAATACGAAACCCGACGTCGTTTGGGCGCCCGTTCTCTCAGTTCCCCCCTTTTCCCCTTGCACGACACAGCCTATAGGCTATAGCAACACCCCATCTGGCTCTTTAAAAGGGAAGAGAAAGGGGGTTCAGCAATCTTCTTGCTACGCTTTACTACGTTCTTTGCTCTTCGGACCCTCCCCACTCACGTTATAGAATTTTTTTCCCTTCGAATCTTTTGCCATTATTATTTTGTACCCCTCTGTTTTATAAAGATTTTTATATTCGGAATAAAAGGAGCGTCTTTTTGCGAATAGACTTTTTTTTTTTTTCTTCTTTTGCGTTTGAAGACGGAATAATCCTCCGTTTTCTATTTGTTACTGTGAGTATTGAAGGAATATTCTTGGTTAGCCTAGTGATTTTTCGCTATTGATATTTGTTTGTCTCTTGATTTTTCTCTATAGCTTTTATATTCGCTATTGTTTGATATTCATTCGCTGTTTGCAAAAAAATTGCTCTAATGTCTGTCTGAAATATTTTGAAATAGCGTTGAAAAATATTAATTCTTTTTCGTATTTTTGATGTGACGGAGTGGTTTTTCCTCAACTTCGATATCGAGCTGCAATGCATAGTATTGTACTAGTTACGACGATGGTTTTCCTGCAAAATGTGTATAGATATTTGGAGAGAAAAAAACCTCCCCTCAATTTCTTGAAAATTTGGGTTCTTATTGAAAAGACTTCTCTCCCCCTCCCCTCATCGGTAAGCAAAAAGAAAAAAAAAATCTTTGGGAGTGAAGTCTCTATGAGATTGCGATGCGAAGCTGAGTTAATAATTAGACATTTATTCGGAAGTAAGTAAAAGTATTTTAAATATACAGTATTAAGAGCTCCTTTTTTCATAAACTTCAAATTAATTTTTGTATATTATTATAATTCTAAAAATATTTTTAATGACATTTAAAAAGATTTTTAATTATTATAAATTCCAATCCAAAGGCCCGAATCGAAACAGTTGTTAAATTCATGTTATGTTTATAACTATCATCTTTATATTGATTGCACCCAATATTATTTTTGAACTGTTCTTTTTTTTTATAACGATTGATAAATTGATTTTTGGATTGACCCAGATCAGATTTAAAAAACAGCATTTTTTTAGTAGACAAATTTTTTTCTTATGAAGGCGGAATTGTCCTCCGTTTCCTATTTGTCACTGTGAGTAATGAAGACATAATCTTGGTTAGTATTGAATATATATTCTTAGGTCTTGATTTTTGTTGCTTTTGATATCCATTCGCCGTTTTCACAAAAATTGCCAAAATGTCTGTTCGAAATATTATAAAATTTGTAGAATTGAATAATATTAATTCTTTTCCGCTATTTGACATACATCGCTTTTAATAAATATTAATCTGTAATATCTCATTTGCTTTTATTATTCTGAATCAATTACCAGTTGACTGCTAAGCTCGAAGGTTGTTCCCACAAAATAGGCACACATGTTGAAAAAAAAAACTTCTTTAATTTTTGGTGCCTTTGATAAAGAGCTCCACCCCTTCCTGCATCACCGGATTTGCAAGGGCCCTTTTCTGTGACATCTTAAATACGAATGCTATTACAGCTCACGGTTCGCATTTGTCAAAAACAAGCTCTTATCTTACGGGCTTAGGTCTTTCTCCGATCATTCTATTGGTAGTTATTTTCGAATAGTAGTTCGAAATAGTAATGTTACATCTCTGGCAGTTTTACAGTCAGAGAAATACAGGTATAAATTGGTGGTTGGGAAGCGTGGTGCGGTGGCCAGCTTATAACTACCATCATCTGGATTCCTGTCTAAATTGGTTTATGTTTTGGTGCGCGCATACACCAAAATATTAATTAAAAAACAAAATATTTATGTTTTGGAATTAACAGAATTATTTAAAAACGTATGTCTGTAATTTTCTAGCTGCTTAATATTGTTTACATTTGTGATTTCACACAAAAGTTTTCAACTCTATATCATTTGAGTGTGATTGCACAATAAGGGTAGCTAATAGGATCAGCATTATTTTTTTTCTTGTTGCATTTATTTGCAAAAGAAAGCTAATATTTATAAATATATTTTATTTTGAAAAATGTGAGATAGATGTAACAATTTTATCCTTACATTTTTGAAAAAGAATTATTGCTTTTGTTAGAGACTTCATAGTTAACGTATAAACAATTCTAAACTTCATATATTCATCATATAGTTATGTTATCTGTCAGTTGTTAAAGTCTGCTTTTGTCATATAAATAAAAAATAAATTATGACGTGTCAGTGAAGATTTAAACGAAGATTTAAATGTTTAACAACGAAGATTCAAATTCAATTAAATATTGAGTTCGTCATTCTCTGTTTTGAAAATGTTGAAATTTCTAACATAAAATATGAAGAGTAACGCGTTATAAATCAGAAACATTATGAGAAAGGAAAAATGATCATTAGAAATGGATTACGAATTATTTATACACACAGACCGGCAGTGGTTGATGTTAATTTAAAGGAATGATTTGTGAAAAATGATTATTTGGCAGCAAGTAAAAGCTGGATGGAGATTGTTTTAGAAAAAAAGTATTGTCTATCAGTTATTCTGGTTAATAAAATAGGAAAGAGGTGCTATTTTTAGAAGCACATATTATTCTTAGAGAGACAAAGAAGGATAGGTGCTTCGTAACTAATTGTGGACTGACAGCAACTAAAAATTGAATAGAATATTAAAAGATCCGGTTGTGATTATGATTATTTGGTAATGACGAAGATAAAGGAGATGCTAATTATGCGTTCGCAAATGAAGTGTTATGAATTAGAAGAAATCATGATTTTACGGCATAAAGTTAGTAAAATTAAGATAGTAAAATTGTGATTGGTATAGGATATTGGTTCCTTCTTTCCATATTAGTAATGTAAAATGGAAATCCTAATTTTTAAGGATATGAGTAATAGAGATTAATAAATCGGAAGAATCGTGGTTTCGGCAGTACAAGATATGGATAGAGAATTGAACTGTAACAAACTGGACAATTGCCATTTGTTTTTGTGAAAAACGAAATTTCATTAATTTGGAATTTAAAGTCGCTACACGAGGCAGAAACAGGACATAAAATTAGAAAAAGCTTACATGCATCAATATTAAATGTTCTTAATAGTATTTGTTCTTTCTTTCTTTTAGAATTCTGATCTATTATAAGATCTCATCTAAATAAAATAAAATTATTTAAATAAAGTTCTTATTTAATAAAGTACTATCTCATGAACATGGTTGTAGGGATGATGTAGGGTTACACCACAAAAACCGAAAAATGCTACTAAAACATTTAATTTCAATATTCTTTATTTTTCTCTTACATGAGTACAAAAATCACATTGACTGGGGAGATGCAACTTTAGAAATTCATTAGCAAGATTTTTAAAAAATCATCATCAAACAACATCGTATACATCCGTTATATTTTCATCAATAATTGGAACTCCCATAGTTGCTTCTAAGTTGCAATCGATTTTCATTATCGTATCATCAATAAAATGTGCCTCTATTTATAGCCGAACTTCTCTAGAATGGAATTTACTGGACATTTTCCGTTTATTGACATCTCCAAAATTCTGGAAGCATTTAAAGTTTAAAGCATAAACCCGGAAAATATCTAGAGGAGAAAATTAGTTTGCAACTTGAATAAAGAGATAAGCTTAAAGCATTAAAATGGCAGTTAACAAAATAAACGTGCTTAATTGTGTAATTGGTAAAATAATGGAGATAGAGGGAGAGAATATGTGCATCACATTAGGTACTGGGGTAAAGTGTTACAAAATGATGCAAATTTAAAATAAAATGAAGGAAAGTTGCATTAAAATTTTAACAAACAAACGACAAATAAATATAATTATTATGAAAAAAAAACGAAATTTTATTTTATAAAATTGTAGAAGTAAATTTTTTCAACTTTTGGTTCTAAAGATTCTCCATCAGTTTTTTCTCTGAAAAAAATAGTGGAAACCACGGTTACCGTCAACTTTATACACTGATGTTGGTATCTGTGGATATTTTTTTTTCTCTCGTTATTTTTATATTTTATCGAAAAAAATTTCTCATTTTTCTTATCTTTCGGAGTAAGAACTTATATTAAACATGGCATCTCGGAGTCGGCTTACAATCAATCCGTGATGGTAGTTTCTTTAGGTTGCTATTATTTCGCTTTGCTATTAGATCTTTGTTCTTTTTCGAATAAGGTTTACTTCTTTATTGTTTTTTCCCCCCTCAGAAAAGGTTGTCTTTCGAACCTAGCTGAATCGATGGATTTTACCAGATGAAATTGAACTTGATAACTTTGTTTTAAAAATGCTTATAGAAGTTCTGTTTATTTTTTTTCCTCTCCTTTTTTGAGGCATGGAGAGTAGATAATAGATTCAAAAGACGTAACTGAGACTCTTTTGAAAGTTGTAGTGCTTTTTTTTAATTTTGCATTAGTTTTTTTTTTTGTTGTTGGTAAGATTTGAGAATCGTAAACGTCCAGTTAGGCGTCATATTCTGCACTGGATTTTTTTTACTTAAATAAATAAGAAATTCTATGATGTTATGTCTCATGGTACTAAGGATAAATTCAAAGACATTTTTAAAAAAGTGTGTAAATCTATACACATAATAAAATAAAGAATGTGTGTGTGTATACCGGATTATGGGTGAACGGTAGACTCTAAGAATACGAAATTCAGCATGAAGCTGAGTGAGAACAATTGTAAACTTATTTCGAAGCCCAATTTATCTTCGAAATAAGTTTACAATCGAAGAAATGGAATTTTCTCATTGGCTTAGCTGAAGCCATTGTTTTACAGTAAACTATAAAAGATTTAGCTTTGTCAAATATTTTTAAAATAGCATCAGTGTTTCTGTTAGCTTATAGCTCTAATCAAAAAAGTTGTTTACGTCTCGTTCTGTAACAATTAACCTGGCATAATAAATAAAAATTATCTGAATTTTCAACATGATCGCGGTAGCATAAGCGGATAATTTCGCCAGAATAATATTTTTAAGGTTATCTGAAACCACGTGTTTATTTAGTTTAAAGTTATGCTCTTAAAACGTGTTTTTATAAAACTAAATATTTTAAAATCAACGGTAATTGAAATATTGATGACAGTGATTGTTTATTTTGCTAATAATTACTTATTGTTGCTTATAACAATCACTTATTGTTACTTATAATAATTACTTATTATTATAATCTGTGATAAAGCTTTGAAAAATATTGCTAGAAATTGTTGAATCTTAAAAAAACTTAAAAAAAAATTTTTTTTTCTACAAAAGGTAAATTAAATGAGAAACATGGAAACTATGAAAATACAACACAATGGAAACGTTACTTTTTCATAGTCTCATATGATGTATATACAACGTACAGAGCGCAAAATATAAAAAAAATAAACAGACCACCCTGAATAATTTTTTTATTTATTGTTTGGATCTTCACTTTCAATCTTAATGATTCAAGGGGGTGACCTCATATATGGTAATTATTAGGTGCAGATGATATTTTAAGCTACGAAATTAGACACGAAAGCATACTTTCTCTCAATAAACATACCTACCTTTTTTTTCCCGACCTATTTGGATTTCTGATCTGAAAATGTCAAGGATAATCGCAATCTGGGAAATATCTGGGCACCACAATCTGGGTCCTAATAGTTGGTCAGGAGATGTAGTTTGAAGTTTGGACCCCTTATTGTTAATTTTTCCCCCCTTCATATTTCGTCATATCTCTAGAACCTTTTAAGCGAATTGAAACAATTTTGCGCACAATTATAAAATTCGTTTTTCCAAAGATCTACGCAAAAAATAACTTTTAGCGAATACTTATTATTTTTTATTAGTTTTTATTATTAGTTTATTTTATAACAGTCACAAAATTTTTTTTTTGGGAGGGTTGTAGGGAAGGGCATCTAATTTTTTTAATATCATTTTAAAGAATATAATTTTACATGGCAAAATACAAAATTCGAGAGAAATACGAATCGGGTCTTGGGAAATCGAATTTAAAAAAGTTATATTTTATTTAAATAAAAAAAAAAAGATCGATTCTTAAAAGGAGATAAAGAGTTTTCAGAGATATTTGTTAAAATAGGAAAAAAAAAAAAAAAAGAAAAAAAAAAAGAATTTTTCTTTATATATATATTATTTATATATATATATATTTTAAGAAGTTAAGTAGGAGTTTTAAAAATGTGTAGAAGAACAAATATGAGTAATTAAATATTTTTACGAGTTAGCACGCAACTTATATCACAAAAGAGTGAAGCACTACTTATTTGAGAAAACGTTCTTCTGATGTCTTGTAATATAATTGTACCCAAGGGGGCAATTCCGAGACATTTACAAAGAAGAGTAGGAGTTAAAATGTTAAAAAAAAAGTGACAACACTCTTCTTTAAAAACCGTGTCTCTTGAGAATTTATTTTAAGATAGTCGACGCGCCGACAGGCACATGAGGTGTATTTTGAAATTCGTTGATCCAGGGGTGAGAGCTTCTGTTATCAAAAGAGACAGAAAGCTGTTTTTAAATAAGCTCTTTTCATGTTTCTCAAACACTCTCTTAAAACTGTTTGTTTGCTTGCACCTAAGCGAAACTTTTAATTTCTTTTATTTTAACTTCAAAATCGTTTGTTCCTTTGCATTAAACCGAAACATTTTAACTCGTTTATTTTAAGCATAAAATTCCTTTATTTTTAGAGATTAGGGGATAAATATTATATTTAATTTTTTTCCCTCATACTTTTTAATCAGTATTGATAACTTAATATAGCAATTTTATTGCAAATGTTTTTAGTATTATTCTTTATTTTGGAAATAAAAACTAGAACAAATTGGACTTAGGAAATAAAACTAAATTTTTTTTTAAAAAAAATTCCTTTTTAAAGTTCTAATGTATGATTGTAATTTTAAAAATGTAAAAATAATGGTCTATTTCAAATTATTTTTTTGATAAAAATATGTATTATTTACATCTAAATAAGCTTACAAACAAATTTTACCTAATATATTGTATGTAAATTACTTTATGAGTTATGTGGAAGAAATTATTTTATTTGAGAAATATTTTCAGAGATTTATGAGCGTTATTTTTCTGATTTAGGATGCACCATTATCAGTCTCCCTTGGGCTCAGAATGGAAGAAAAAATCTTCAATTTAGCTGACACACATTTTTTCTTTAACGACTTAGAGGTAAGCACTTAGTTGTACACTAATAAAATAATGTTTAAAAGTCATAGCACATCTTATTTAACTATAACATAATAATAAATAATAAGAATCTAAGAGAAAAATATTTTTGACTAAAAGCTGTGCTATTTTTGTAAGTTCTTTATTTGTTTCATAAATTAGTTTCATATTCTTAAATACTTTCCCTGTGTAAGAAACTTAGTGACTTATGCTCTGAAAGTAAATGTTATCATTTCTTCTTCTTAAATGGCACTACTGCCTACTGCGGGACTTGGCTTATTGAATAATGTTACAACAAACTTTTCTTTTCTCTGCCTTAAATTTCAAGTTTGAAATTTTCACCATTATTTTGGCAGTACCTTATCTAGCCATCTTTGTTAGGACATTACTTTGCGACTTAAGTCCAATAGTTTCTAATTTAAGGTTCTTCTCAAACCATTATTTTTGTTCATATTAATGAAAAATAATGAACTGAGGAAAATCATAATGAAAAAAAAAGTTATGGTATAATATTTGAATGTTTTTGTTGTTTCATCCTAGTATGCTGCCTCAAATTTCTTAAGGAATTGTTTCATTTCTCATTATTTATATTAAAAAAAAAATTCTTATTTCTTTTTTAATTTTCTTAAAAATCATTTCTCTCATGATGTATCAATATTATTTTTTAAATTAATATAATATATATTTCTTTATATTTGATTCTTAAATATTTTTTTTTACATATATAAAATTGAAAAAAGGAATTGTACTTTTTGTTAATTACTTCAATGTAAAATGATAATTTAAATTTTTATAGGGAATTTGAAAATAGCTGTATATACAGTATACTAAAATAGTAATTTAATGTTTCTTGAGAAGCATGTTGAAAATAATGTTTATAAATTGTAGTGCTGCCATCTATCAATATATGTTCAAAAGCAATTGTAATATAGTCTGAATAGAAATCTGAATCTAGGAAATTCAAAACATTTTGTTAGACATAAGTTTTTGTAGTGCTGCCATCTATGATTTTTTTCTCAAAGCAATTGATTTTAATAAACTATATCTTTATATGAACTTTTGAGAGATTGTACTTCTGAAGAAATTTTAATGTTTTAAACAAATATTAAAATTTTATAATTTTTAAGAAATTATGCCAAAAGATTTTTTGAAATTGATTCTCATATAAAATGATTGTTCCTAACTTTAAAATAGAGTCTTTGTTTCAAACCAACATATTTATTAAATAAATTAGTTGCAGTGGAATGCTGGTCTCACTCTGAAAATAATTGTATAGTCAGAAATCCCATCTTTTTTAAACTATGGTTTTCTTTTTCAGGAATGTGATCAAGTTCATATTGATGATGTTTCATCAGATGACAATGGACAAGATCTGACGTAAGTTATTTAAGTTACAAATGAGCTTGTTTCAAAATGTTTTACTTCTAAGTTTATAATTGTTAGTTTTATTTACCTCTTCAAGGTTTCAGACAAATTAAAAAAGGAATAAAAATAATTTACCACATTTTCAATTACCCAATAAATGGAATGAAAATGATAATTATTTGTCTTGTACTTAAATTTAAACAATATAAAGTTATGCACAAAAAGTTTAATATTGTTTAAATTTAATTTGAATTTTAAGCAATTATATTTCAGCTTTGATCAAAAAGGGGGTAAAATATGCTTTTACTAAATCCAATAAAAAATAAAAGAAAATCTAAAAGAGCTCTGCAGATCATGATATTAAAATAAATTCTTTTCATTTTAAAATGAAAAATTAATAAAATATTGATTTAAAGGGCTCTGATTTGTGCCTAGGTTAATTTTTTAAAAGAAATTAATTACCATAAGTTAGCAGGTACTTAGCAGATATAAAACATTAACCAGAAAAATTAATAACAGGTGTCTTTTTTTTTGGAATCAAATTTAAAAAGAAGGAAAACTATTCCTTATTTTTCCTGAATGACCATTTAAAAAAAAAAAAAAACTTTTATTTTTCGTTTGATCTTTGAATTTTACTTGATCTCGGTTTTTTTTAGCGATTTTTTCTTTCTTTTTGTTGTTCTTTCTTTCTTTCTTTCTTCTTTTTATTTTAATAATAAGAAAATTTGAGGTGAAAATTATCTAGGGATTGTGTGAAAATCTGCCACCTTTCAAAGGATGCAACCAACAATTATATTTTTTTATAGTTCTGAAAAATACTTTTACATGTATGCATGAGAAATTCTTCTCAAACAAATTTCTCTAAGTTAATTTAATTTTGTAAAAATTTTAATCATTTTGCAATTTTATACTTTGTATTTAATTAAAATCAGATCCTATTTAAATTCATTAAATTAAAAATGGACATACCAAAGGTATAAAAAACAGGGAGGTATTATTTTAAACTTTTTAACTAGCAATAAAAAAAATTATCAGTTAATGATTTGGAGTTGATTCCATGTAACATATAATACACATTGTTTGTAATTATTAAAAATGAAATATCAGTAGCATTTTGCGAGGATGCAAGTGTGCACTTGTGTATCTATGTTTAAAAGCTTATGAATTGAATTCTGTAGTAGGTGGCCATTATTTGAAAAGCAAATTATTATGAGTTTTCAGCATAAAATAATTTTCTTTTTTATTATAATTTTTGTTTAATAAAAAAATATTTTATAATTTTACTGTAATTTTAGTAACTTTAAAAATTTATGTTTCAGGAATTACAATTTTCAAGCTGATGGTTTTCATGCGGCAGCATCAAATGCTAGCATATGTCTAGCTACAGGAGTGAGAGGTGGCGTTGATTGGATGAGGAAGCTAGCCTTTCGATACAGAAGAATTAAAGAAGTGTACAACCAATACCGTAATAACGTTGGAGGTAAGAATTGGAAATTGAAATAAGATCAAATTTAGCTATTTTAGAAAAAATTCTCAGTTAAAAATATTTGTTATTTTTTTAAATGTATTTTTGTTGATTTGTTTAAAATATCACTTGCTATAGTACAATTTTGCAGTAGGTATCTTATTTGCTACAGTACAATTCTGCATTTTTATAGTAGCTTTTTTGCTAAAGTACAATTTTTACATTGCTCTTTTTCTATTGTACAATTTTTTCTACATTAACTGTTTTGCTACAGTACATTCTGCTTTTTTGCAGTAGCCCTTTTGGTACAATACAATGTCTCTTTTACTATGGTACAATTTTCTCTTTTTGATTTAGTTCATATGCTATAATATAATTTTCCTTTTTTGTTGTAATAGCTTTTTGCTGTGATAAATTATAATAAATATTGCGTTTTGCAATCATTGCTTTTATGTGCCTCTAAACTTTTCATTAATAGTTGAATCAGAAATGTTGTCTAAACCTGCTGTATTAAAAGCATCGAAACCAGTTTGGCTGTTCGAGGAAACTTTTTTAGACACTCTCTTCACAGCCAATACAATTTAACTGATTTTATTGCATTTAATTACACCCTGATTGCGATTGACCGCATCTCCTAAATTAATATTTTTTTTCTTCATTTTTGACGGGAATTTCAAATATATAATATATCAAGGTCTGTGATTGCAGAACATTTTGTATGTGGAACATTCATTGCATACATATATCACATTGTTTATTCCCCTATAAAATGTTTGAACAATTTTTGCATTCATGATTTTAGGTCTTTTGGGCCCAGGGAAGAGAGAAGATTGGCTTCAACTTCGCTCTGAAATTGAAGACCTAACTGACAATTGGGCAACTTTGGCCCTTAAATGTTTATCAATCATTCATTCCAGGTAAGTTTTTTTTTAAATCTAAGTTGTTTAACAATACTTATAGTAGTATTGTAAAAAGGTAAGGAATTTAAGTTTAAAGTTAATTTTTCTTTACTTTGAATTCAATTGTATTTGTAGGTCGAGCTGTGTTAATGTATTAGTGACAACTACTCAGCTAGTCCCAGCCCTTGCGAAAGTTCTGCTGTATAATTTGGGAGGTGTCTTTTCTATAGAAAACATATACAGTGCTACAAAAACAGGTAAAGTACTGTAAACTTTATCCATATTTTGTCTCCTTTCACAATACAAGAATACCTAAATTCATTAATTTTAAAATTTCTTACTTAATTATTTAAATTTGTTGAAAAAGTTATAGCATTAAGCAATTCAGGACCATTACATGTTTTATTAACTGGATTGATAGAAGCAATTTTTATCAATTTCTTTCAACTTTTAATTACATCCCGATTAAAGTAAACATCCATTTTAGTTTATTACATGATAAACTTCTCCAAATATTTAAAATAACTCTTCCTGCCTGAAGCTATGGTACTTATTTTAAGAAAATGCATATTTATTGTAGTAGCTATTTAGAATTTAATTTTAAGAACTTTATTTTGCAATGGTTAAATGTTAAATTGTTACCTCTTAATTGTTGATATCGATGATAAGGTTTAATACTTTGATATTCTATTAACTATACCATTCTGGAAAATAAATATTTGTGAAAATGATACCACTGTTTAGTTTATGTATACACTGAAAAAATCCCGTATTATAAATTGATACATCCATTTATTGCACATGATACTGCTTGTATAAGAGATCAGCAAAAAGTTTTTGACATGCGGTCACAATTACGCTAAATTTAATGAATAGCACACATAAATAATCTATACAGAGTAACTCGTCATGTTATAGATAGAAAAATTAATATTTTTGAGAAAAAAAAAATAAAAAAAAAAAATGATTGAAATTTGAGGAAAACAAGACTATAAACATCAAGAACAGCTCATTACCAGATGAAACTTGAAGGTGTTTGGTACTCTTTCAGCTTCTTCCAGCAATTTAAAAAAAAATATTTTGAAGATTTTGATCTCGCCTTCCTTGTTAGTGCTTCAACGGTTTAATTTTGTTCTTTTTTCCTTGCCTAAACATTTGCAAGCCCTAATGTATCTATTTTTTTATTCTATTTTTGAGATCGATTTTAAAAATACATATTGAGGGTGGTTATTATTGAACACCATGTATACACATATATGTGTAACTTTCACTCTTGAAAGTCTAAGTATTGAAAAAAAAATGTGCGTTTCTCTCTTTATCCGAGTCTCAATTTCTGTATTAAGTTTTTACATCTCTTTAATTTAGTTTCCTTTTTATTACAGGGAAAGATTCTTGTTTTGAGCGTATAGTGTCCAGATTTAGTCGGAAATGTACTTATGTCGTTGTTGGGGATGGTCGAGACGAAGAGCATGCGGCAAAACAGGTATATAATTTAAGTTATTGTTTAAATTCTATTAATTGTTTCATTGCTAATTAAGTCTAATAGTATGTTTACAATAAAAATACAAGATCAGATAAGATAACAAGAGACAAAAACAACAAGAGACAAGATCAGACAAAAATACAAGATTTTCGTATCAATCTCTTTTAATTGTGTAATAGTGATAATTTAGTGTTATAAAAGCCTTATAGATTTTTCTTTCTAATTTGTGGTAAACACTGTAAAAGGCTTTTCTGATTTATTAGAGAACGATAGCTACAATCTTAAAATAGACAGAAATAATTTTTTTCCTAATTGCATGCTTATTGGTTAATACTCGATAATAATAAAAATAATAATTTTTTAAACCCTCATAACGAAGATGCCTCATACAACATTTCCTTTCAAAGTGTGGTCTTTTCTTGGATATTCAATTACAGTTATGAAATAAGATCAAATATATTAAATAAGCTAAATCAATCTTCAAACAAATTTCAAATTGTAAATATATGTTAGCAAATAAATTAAGAACTATCGACACTTTTTCTATTTTCTCAGATTATTGGTTTGGATAAGAGAAATAATAGAAAGATTCACGTGGAAGGAGAGTTCTTTAACATTCACATATTTCAAAGTTGAGTGTATACATTAAATGTATTTCAGGCCACCATTCAAAATTTTGATCTATCAGAACCCATGAATGAATTTTGCTAGAAAGATTCATGTGGAAGGAGAGATCTCTAACTATTCAAATATTTCAAAGTGATAATGTATACATTTAGAAGTATTTTACCTTCCGAAATATTTTTTTAAGCTCATTAAAGTCAGTATGTTTAACTAAATTTTGTCACATATTTAACTTAGATTATTTTTATTATGGAGTTAACTTTTTATAGCTGTAGATTATTTCTAATATGAATTTTTTTTTAAAAGTAAAATTTAATCCAAACAATTAAAAAGTTTGCAAAAAGTGGCTATCAAATCAAAAGAACTTATCGATTTTGGTCACATCACTAAAGTCATTAGAGTGTACCGGCCTTTGGCTACTAATTGAAAATGTAAATTTTCAGATCTATTGACATTTTATGATGAATCGCTTAAAATTCAAGTTACAGTACCCTCAGCATGGGATGTGAATACAAAGCTTTTTATTTAAAAAACGAACAAAAAAACAAAGAATAGCAAAGCAGTCAATAATTTAAGACAACCACAAACGAACAAAACAAAAGTAACTTATATAATTTGTTCCATATTTGTAAAGCTACCTCTATATTTATGTCTGACCTCTTTAAGATATGAAATAATTCAAAAACTTATCATCTCGGTTTCATGTCCATGTATTTGTTAAAATCTATTCTTTTATTTTCAGATGAATTTTCCCTTCTGGAGGGTAAGCAGTCATTCAGACCTTGCAGCTCTTCATCATGCATTAGATTTAGGACATCTGTGAAGTGATTTCATATTTTTATCAAGGTTCTCCAAAGATTAAATAAAATGCATCCCCTAGCGGATTGCCTTTTCCGCTCTCACGATCAAAGCCTTCTTGACTGAACTAGCTTTCGTGTACAAAAATTGATCGAGGAGGCTTAAAAAAATATGGGTGCAATACCGAGAGACATATGAATGACACCTGTAATCATTCCAAGACTACGACACCAAGAATGAATGACTATGTCAACTCATTTACTCAAATGAAATGACACTCCTGTATAAAAGTCATCAGATTGTAGACACTTTCAATCATTGCACAAAGATCTCTCTATATTTTTAGATCAGTGTTTCTTCTGCAGACTGTTCGAAATATATCAGTTCCTTTCTAAAAAAGCTCGAATTCGGAGAAGCGGGGCTTCTGAGGTGGTTTTTTCTTTGGAATACATCTTGGATTCGACTGATGAAAGACTGTGTTGTACATATATATAAAAAAAAAAATATGAATGAATATTTTGATGACAAAAAAGACTTTCTTATTTTGACTGTTGTAACCAAATTGGACAATCTTTGAAAGCTTTGATTGATAGATTTGATTGTTTAATAGGCAAATCTGTTTCCCGCAATGACCTGATCCAAGATTGCTTTGAAAAGCACTTGTTAATTTGTAAACTTATGATATGTTTTTCCATTCTTTTTGGAAAATATGAAACTTAAAAATGGTCCTTTTTTTTGTAATTATGCACACAGTTTTAAAAATGAATAAAATGTGATGCATTATCTGATTTCAATAATAGTTTTCTTTTTTAGTTATTTAGGAATTATAGGAAGAAAAAAAAATGCTTGTAATATTGTGAAATGTAGTGATAGCGAATTTAAGTTTTTCCCCCTCCTCTACGTATAAAACAATTTTGCTGAATTTTATTTTGAACTACAATATCACAATATCTGTGATAATTAAGTAAGCATCCAATATTTTTTATTTCAAAATTCCTGTTTTAAGGAAAATGTGTTTTATGTATTCAATAAAAATGTTAAGTGTGTTACAAATTATTAAAGATAATGATAATTGTGCATGTTAAATTTCATTATTTGGCTCTTTTTTATAAAACTTGCTAAAACAGTTTAATCTCTTCTAAGAACTTAAGGTATGAAACTAGTCTGAAGTATATAAATTGAAAAAGTCTAGAATTATATAAATATATCAGTTTTCATCATATTTAGAGATAATCATTATATTCAGATTTATTAACTACTTTAGAGTTTTCGTAACTTCTATGGATTTCATTTCCATTTTTACAGAATAAAGGATAGTTTTTAAAAACTACGGACAGAAGCAATTTCCCTCTTTTTATTGAATCCTATTCTGGTAAATGTTTTTGTTAAATGCCCAACTCCTTATTGTAAGCGTCGTTTAAACAAATTGGAATAAACTTATTTATTGTGACCAAACAAATCCATTAATTTCTCCCTTAATTAAGTTGCAAAAAGTATTTTCCGATAATTTTTGTAAATTCTGACTGTCTTTGTCGGCCTTGGAGATATGTCTTAGACTAATTGAAAATATGACTCTTTGGAAATGTAACCTTCATTTTGCAATGTGCCAGGCTAATTGAAAAAGTCACAAGTCACTTGTATTTTTATTTGTGTCTGATATTTTTCAAGCTTATTAAAATCAACGCACATGTCTTTGGGCAAATTAATAAATGTACAAAGACTTATAAACTTACTAAATCAACCTGACTTAGACTCATTGAAACGGTCATATGAATAAAGAAACACTTTGAATAAAAAAGCATAGAGAATCAAATTAATTGATCTGATAGTTAGAATATTATTAAGCACTTGCGCTAATTTGATACATTTTCGAATGAGCCTAAAAGCATTTTATCTAATTTTAAATTTCCCAGAAGTATCTAGGCTTTTGGCAATTTCTCTAAAAAGTGTTACATAGATTAAAAAATTATAGAAAATATTTTCCCAACAGCTAAGTGCATTGACGAACGAGGACGGTTTGCAAATAGCCAAATTTTCCAATAAGCCTATAACGTGCATATACTGATACTTTAAAAAACTAAACATTTACTAAAAAAAGTAAATTTTTGAATTATCAAATAAAAAATTAACATTTAAATATACTACGGAATTAACTCCGTAAATACGAAAAATTAAAAACTACGTTCAGTGGAAAAGAATCACTTGGTAGTCATTTTTATTTTATTTCCAAAAGAATTCAGAAATGTTGTAAAATCAATTTATAATAAATTCAGTCCTGATAATCAATGACTATTTACTTAAATAATTTGTTTATTTAATTATGCTATTCAATAAATACTTAGCGGTATTTACAATAAAATGATTTCCTTTTTTTTTTTTTTCCTTCCAATTTTTATTTCTGAGAAGCTGAATGATTCCAGGTTTTTACTTTTAAAGAATATCAACCAAAGGAATTATTGTATAGAAAAATTATGTAAATAACTTGTATGGAAAAAGTAAGGCACCTATTTCTTACATCACTTATCTGAAGCGAAATATGCAAAGCGAATATGAAATTTTATCTGTATTTTGTAATTTGTAAAGAGCAGTTAGAGAATTTCGAAAACATTTTCGAATTTTTGTTTCTGTAATATGCTAACTGAAATTCTTTATGTAGTTATTATTTTATTTGTAAGGAAATAAAATAAATATGGTTTATTTCTGTGCTTTACTTTATTTGTTATCAGTTATTTAAAAAGTTTATTATAGTGTGAATTAAAGTAAAGTTAATCTGTCATAAACAATACTCGTTTTTCAAAGTTAACAAAAATTAACATAATTCACATTACATCAAATATCAGAAACATTTCAAACCATAAGTTGGATTGTTGGATATAGAATTAACAGCAAAAGAGCCAGAAATTCGTATTTTGCACCCAGGTTAAATAGCATTACTTACTTAAGATAAGGAAATCAAATGTTATTGTTAACTAACTTAAATGCATTAAAGACAAAGGTAAACAAAATTAAATTACGGAAACATTCGCTGGAACCTTGAGACCGTTTTATTGACCAGAATTTACTTGAAGAAAATTATTCTATAGGAAAAACGTTAACAAATATGCATTTAGCATGGTTTCTAGAAGATCTGTCGCCAAAGAGAATACAAATGACATTGTATTCTCTTGCCTTACACATGAAACAAAACTAGCCCCTATTTTATTGTAACTGTAGTTCGAAGGTAATTGAATATAAATCTAAAATTAGTTGTAGTAAAATTCGAAGTTGAAAAAAAATTTCCAAATTCAAATTATCACATTTATTGTTTTGTTATATAATCATAAGCAAATAACACTATTTCAATAAATTTTATTATATTAAAGCTTGTATTTGATGGAAACAATTCGTCATTTTTAATTATTTCAAGATTAATTCCCCGAGATAATATTAACTGATCTGAACATGGTAATTATATTATATGGGCTATACAATTGAAACAAAAATATTAAATTTTTTCTTCGTAAATTTAAAATTAATCCTTGTATAGTAATTTAAAGTAAATTTATTAATTTAAAATAAAGTAAGTTAGCAATTTTTTTGAAAAAATACCTAATTATAATGAAACAGCTTTTTAATTACTTAAAATTAAAGCTAAATAGCAGTAATCATTAAAATTAGTTGCATTAAGATGAATTCTTACTGAAACAGATTCCAAAAAAATAAATGCTTGCAAAATATGATAATCGAAAGTTTAGAAAAGTGAAACATATGGAATTTTCATGCAAAAGGATAAACAATAACAAGACAGCATAAGTTTCATAAACAAAAATAATAGCAAAAATGCAACCAAGGATGATAAAAAGAAAGGCTTTAAAACAATTAAGTTACATATTTTTTGGTGGTTGAGAAAGAAAGTATAAATCATCATATATTTTGAAGTGTTAGGAACCTCACTTTAGAAATAAAATACATTTGTTTGGTGTAAATAACATTTTATATTTCCCTAAAGAAACAAGCAAAATATTATTTTAAAAATTAAATTTTGAAGGAAATTTAAAATATGAAATAAAATTAAACGCGACAAATAATGTTTCTTATAATAAATTAAACCACGGGAAATAATTGGAATTAAAAGAAAGTTTATCATATTTTTTGCGTCAAGGAGACAGGAGTTTCTCAGTTAAGAAATAAAAGCATTTGTTTGTTAATTTTGGTGTAAATAACATTTGATATTCCCCTGAAAAAATAAACAAAAATTGATTTTAAATAAACATCAATTTTTGAAGAATTCATAAACTATGAAATAAAATTAAACGTGAAAAATAATATTTCTTATGATAGATAAAACCACCTGAAGTACTGGGAATTAAAATGAAATAAAACTATAAGCTAAAAATATTTAATAACATTGATACTTATTTATAAATATTGCTTTTGAATAATTCCATACTCATTGTTTTGAAAGATATAACTATCAATAGTTACTCACAAAATAAAAGTGCAAAAATTCATTTTAAACATACCTGTCATTCACTGATTATCTTACAAAGGAGAAAGCATTTTCTTTCCTGTGCATTCCTTTAATTGTAAACATTGTCTCCTACAACAGAAAAACAACATAAGATTATGTGCATATTTATTCTAAACATATATCGTTTAGCTTTTTCTTCTGCACAGTGCTAAAAAAACGCGTTAAGAAAATGGACACAGCTCGAAATGTGCCTTTTCAGTAAACGCGGTATTTCATTCGAACTTTTCCTCACCTGTTTTTTTTTTTTTTTTTTTTAATACTAAGCATAATTTTACTAGGCTAAGTCCCAGACTTCGGATTCAGAAGTATTTCGGTATATTACAAATGAAATTTTTCAGGTATTCTCATCGCATTTAGAATATCAGAGATGATTGTGCTCCGGAAAAGTTCGGATTTTTCCCTAACAACGATCCCGAAATCCAAGGTCCAAAAGTTTCAAGATTTCATCGATCACATTTATGTATAAAAAATTCTTGTATGATTTATTTAAAAATATTAGAACTAGAATTTATACTTGGCATCTCTTTCATTAGAAAATATTTTTTTCTGGTATAATAATAAATGTGATTAGAGAGAAAAGTAAACTTATACAAAATTATTAATTTAAATTATGCTGCATATCATATACTAAGAATTTATTTCATGTTGTGAAAATATCTATTATTTAAATTTATAAAGAAATTAATTTTTTTAAATGCGTCATTAATGATTTTACTCAAGAAATTTTCAGGATGTTTGAGTTGCCCTCGCAGTCACCACTGGAATATACAATTTAAAAAATTATAGTAATATAAGTATTACCGTACAATTTTAACGGACAAAAAAACCTGATGAACTGTAATTTTTACAGTAATATTTACTGTAAAATCACTGCAATTAAATGAATATTATTGTAAAAATTACGGTATAAAAATTTACGTTCAAAATAGATTTAGCAGATGATGCACCCAGGGTACTAGTTTTATTTTTTTTTAACGTAATTTGATCCAGAATTTTTCACAGTAGTATAAACGATAAAGAAGTTTTTTAAAATCTAAATTCGTGCTATGTAGCTTTAGTACCACTATTGTAAATAAAGACATATGACAACCTTATAAAAATTTCTGTTCACTTGTTGGTTCTTGCTTTTAAAAAAAATATGAAACAGGTGATTTATGGAAATGGAAGAAATCACATTACGGATTTATTTTTATCCATTATTAGTTAAAGGAAAATAAAACAATTTTTATGAGAGAAGTTTGAAAAACGGAATCAAAAGCTATGTCCATTTTCTTGAATGAACATATGTCCAAATCCTTGGAAAGGATGGATTTTATGAGAGAAGTTTGAAAAATGGAATCAAATGCTATGTCCATTTTCTTGAATGAACATATGTCCATCCTTTCCAAGGATTTTGAACCGTGTCTATATTTTAAACGCGTATTTTGAGTTGTGTTTAATAATTAAAGCGATATATTAGTTATCTTTTCATTGTACAGTACAGAACCCGTTATCCGGAAATCAGAAAACCGGAAAACCAAAAAACCGGAACGAAATTCGGTAAATTTTCCCGCCATTTTTAAATTTTTTTTTCTTCCTCATAAGATATTAGGATTTTTCTTTCTTTTTTGAAAGATGTTTACCATACCATCATTTTAGAAATAATCATTACTGTATTAATTCATCGTTTTTTCTTCTTTTTAAGATTATTTCCTAATATTTATTTTTTTAGTTGGGTTTAACAATAAAAAAAACGGCTTTTTGTAGCGATTCAGAAAACCGGAAAAATCAGTTATCCGGAATAGCGATGGTCCCGATCGTTCCGGATAATGGGTTCCCTACTGTACAATTTTTTATATGGTGGGCAGTTAATTTACTCAAGTAGAGTCAAAACGTCATAATTTTATAGGACAATTATCAAACACTTAAGCTAAAAGTTCGTTTATTTCGCATATACTTTATGTTTTTATGTTACTGTATAAACGCGTTATGTTACTGTATATTATTCGTGTGTTCTTAAATTCTTAATTTTGACTTGAAATGTTAAAATAACGACACTGCATATTTTTCTCGCTTTCAATAATTCCAGGTATTGAGCTCACTTACGATCGTAACTTAGTAATTACATAATTCTCAAATTTTGTTTTCTTACATCTTATTGTTAAGAAAGTAATGATTCGTGCTTTCTTTTGCCTTTTGTCTGAAACTAGTGACTTTCAATCGTTAAATAGGTAAGTAATTGGAGCGCCGCAAATGATTTTAGTCGGATAGTTCTAAGGTTATTGGTTTCATTTATTTACGAGAAAACGGAGAAAATATGATTGCATATTTCACGCGATAGTAAAAAGTGTTTCTCATTGACGGCTGTACTTTCCAATGTTTCTTCGTCACATTTTAAAACTAGGGTGTCATGCATTTACTTTTCAATTTTACAGCTGTAACTTTTTTTTCAATCGAAATGTGAGCTGATTTTAATCACCCAATGCTTCTTATTGTAATGCAACTAAAGATGAGGCAGGCTGGCCCAAGACCGTTACTCCGGGAGCGGACCAATCAAAGCTTCGACTTGTTTATTAAAAAAAACATTTATTAAGATCAAATTAAACTTGTGATCACCTTATAGAGATGGTCAGCTTAACAGGTTTTGCAATAAATTTTTAAAACTTTCAAACTCAACAAATATACAAATGAGCTAATATTGTTTCAGTTTTAAGTATTAAACTTTTTTAATTTACTAAACATGAAAAATTATAAGGTATAATAATTTTACGTATCTGACATATTAAATCCTATCGAAGTTCGGACGGGCCCAAATTCAAAATCATCAGTATGTGTCTTCATAAAATTTCACTGAAAAAAGTTCCGGCTCAAATTAGGGTATAAAGTACCTGCACTTCGGGTGCATCATCTGAAAAATCCCTTTTATGTAAAATCCATTTTTTCCGTAAAATATTATGCCATAATTTTTACAGTACATATATTTAATTGGAAAGATTCGTGATTTTACGATAATTATTTCTGTAAAAATTACGGTATATTAGATTTTTTGTTCCTTAGCATGTTTCGGTAAAAACTGATTTTATGGTAAAAAGTACCGGCATCCTGAGTGCCAGTACTTTTTACCCTAATTTGATCCGGAATTTTTTACAATATCTGCCGAGGTCATTTTTGAGGGCAAAGTGTTACATAAAAGAATCATGAGACGTTTATGAACCACGTTAAATAGTATATTTTCGTTTGAAAACTATCACTGTCTTCTGAGTTGCCTTTAAATTTAGAAAACCACAAGTGTTTTGATGCCTTGGTATTTAAATATTTTTACAACATATAAAAAGTTTACAAAACGAAATAATAGATCTGTATATCGTATCAAATTTTAAAAAGTAAAAATAAAATTAAATCTCAGTATGAAAACATTTTGTATTTAGTTCCAAAAAAAAAACTTTCATTCAGTTAAATTTCTGAAATAGGACGAAATTTAATCCAATATCAAACCTTTAATCAGTTCTTACTTTTAAATAGAGTTATGACGCTCCAAGACAAGATTTATTCTTAAAGAAATTTTAAAATTTCATTAAGAATAAATAAAATATTCTAGATACGGTTTTCTATTATTAGCAATTTTAATAATATTAAAGATCATAATTTGCAAGAAGCTAAATAAATACATTCTATAACAAAAAAATCGACTCACCAAGAAGGAGTTGTCCGATTGAAACAAAAATTGGTGGATAGGAAGACAATGTGCAGAATAGTAAATGATTAAAATTTCACAACAATTGAAAAATTTATTGCAAAGTTACAGTAACAAGTTCAATAAGGTGTTGACCCGCCTCTAGCCTGGATACAAGCAGCCAAACGGCGTGGCGTAGACCGATAAAGCTCCCGGATGATCTCTTGCGGTATTTCCTGCCGAATTCGATCCAATTGTCGAACGAGGTTATGAACATTCCGTGCCAGATGCAATCGCCATCCCATCATATCCCAGACATGTTCGATGGGAGAGAGATCTGGTGATCTGGCAGGCCAAGGAAGAGTTTGACAATCTTGCAGACAGTTCATAGCAACATGTGCCGTATGTGGTCTGGCATTGTCCTGCTGAAAAACCAGCCCAGGGCGCTGCAAAAGGAACGGTAGCAAAACAGGTCTTAGGATGTGGTCGACATACCGCTGTGCAGTAAGTGTAACTCTAATGACGACCAGCGGGGTCTGGCTGTCAAAGGAAATGGAACCCCATACCATAATGCCTTGTTGAGGGCCGGTGTGGCGTGCAATAGTGAAGGCAGGACAGGATCCCCCCTCTGCCCTGTGCGTCTCCAAACACGTCTTCGATGATCGTCAGGACACAGTTGGAAGCGGGATTCGTCGCTAAAGACTATACGTCCCAGGTCCGCATCATTCCAGCCTGATCTGTTCAAAACATTCATGCATACGAAACTTCAAAGCAATCGGATGATTGCTTCTTGGTGCGTCGATTTTTTTGTTATAGAGTGTAATTTGGCAAGCGAAAGCATACTATACGTTCGAATTAAATTTCTCCTCGTTGGAATAAATATATTTACTTTCTTTTAAAGTAATATTCCTTTCTGATAAGAATAGGAAATATTTAAACGAATGAAAGTCACGCACAAACGTAATTCTGTGATTTAGCTGCTCTAAATAAAACTAAAATGGATTGCTTTAAAAAAGAAAAAAATAGATATTTGTAAGATTAATTTAAAAATCTCGCAACCTTACTACTTACTTCTAAGTATGACTGTAACATCAAAATTATTATGATGTATATCCCTTTTTAAAGTTTTGTTTATTTTTAAATATTAGCGTACATTTTTAAATATACTAGTTTATTTCTAATGGTCTAAATAAACTGTAAATAATCAGCGTAAGCGAAAATAAAGCAAATTTTTTTCAAATTTTTAACTTTATTACTCTATTATGACTTACACCAATTATAAAAATGTTCTCAAATCACCTTTTAAAAATTTAAATACTTCAAAAAATTTTATATATATTTTAATTTTTGGTGTAATTGAAAATATTTTATTTCCTCTATTATAATTTTTTGGTTTATTTCAAATATTTATATTTTTGTTTGCTCACTGTATTTATATTTTTGTTTGCTCACATATAATAAGCGTTTAAAATCTTTTTTTAAAAAATCTAAAATTAACATTTAATAATTTTTTCTTTTTTTATTACTTTTCAAAAAAATTATAAAATAAAATCTGAAAATATTTTACTGATATTTTGAATGAAAATTAAAGTAAAATAACTTAAACATGCATATTCAGGCAATTATTTTAAATAGATTTTGAGATAATCGTATTTAAATGGGAAAAACTATAAAATAATGATAATGGGAAAAAAAAGCTTTTAAAGCAACCGTCGTTAAATGTGAGGAAAAAAGACAAATTGCAACAGAAATTTTTTTCTTCTTCTTCTTTTTTTCTTTTTTACAGTAACAAAAAAATATTTGTGCTCTGAACCAGTTTTAAAAAATTTATCCACACATTAATTAAAATTTTTACACTTGTTCTAAAAATCATTTGTTGTAAGGCTTCTTTCAAAATAAATATATACTTATATTTTAAACGCTTTCGCGGGAATGCGTAGAAGAAATATAAAAAATTTCACCAAGAACAAAAATTTCCTACCAATAATTTGATAGTTTTTCCCTATTCTTCTCCACTCCTAAGCTGTTTGTCATTCTCTGAATTTCTGTTAATCTATCAATCATCACACTAATAAACACTTGAGAAAATAGTTTGTCCCCATTTCGGGAACACTGCCTAAAGAAAAGTATTTTTCCTTATTTTAAAATTGCTTCCTTAGAAACTAAATGGTAGGCCATTTGTCTGTCACTAAATTCACACAATTGATTATCGCACTTTTTTATTTTTTAGATTTCATTGTTTTTATCGCGGTCGCTTTACCGATCATGCAAATGTGAAACCAACTTGACGTCACTGTGAAAAATATACGCACCATTAATTTTTTTAAGAAAAAAATTATGCTGAAAAGTTTAATGGACTCGATAAAAATATTGATGAATTAATAAAAAAAATCTTACAATTTTAAATGCGCGCAAAAAAAAGTGAACATCCTAAATAACTTTTGATCTACTGATCAGATTTTTGTGTACTAGAACTCATTTGAAATTTGTTGAATATGTGTAATTTACCTCAATTTGCTTGTAGACACCCATATCAAGAAATAATTAGAGGTAATTTTTAAAGCGAATTTGATATGTGCGAATCTCTCTGATTTCAGTGTAAATATTTCTTTAGCATAAATGTGGACATTCTGCGAAATTATTATAAATTTTTGCTAAGCAGAATTCATTTGAAATTGGTTACATATTAAATATATAACGCTAATTAGCATGAAGACGACCACGTATGTCTAGAAATTATTAGAGAAATTTTTTTAAATGAATTCGATTAGACTAATTCACTTTTATTTTAGAGTACGTATGTCGCTAATGTAAGTCTAGACACTTAGCGAATGTAAAATAATTTTTTCTTACATATAATTCATATGAAACTAGTAGCATAGTAAAAAATGAAAGTTGTTCAGAAAGTCTCCTACATGTGCAGTTTTAAAAAGAATTTGTACAGTCCAAATAACTCTAAGAGTAAATATGTCGTTAATATAAGGGTGGGCATTTTGCGAATTTATTATAATTTTTGCTATGCGGAATTTAGTTAAAATTATTTACATATTGAAAAGTGATCGTCAAAATGATTAAATACAACCAAGCATGTCACGAAATAATTATAGAATAGTTTCTAGTTTCAAAAGAAATATTTGAATTTGTTTAGACAAAAATGATTCGAATTTATGAGTAAGCATATCGTTTATATGAGAATGGGCACTTAGCAAATTTATTATATATTTCTGCTATCCAGAATTTAGTTGAAATTGTCTATTTATTGAAAAGTGAACTTCAATATAATACCCATACTTGTCATTAAGTATTTATTGAATGGTTTTAAAAAGTATTTGCTTAGTCCAAATCACTCTAATATAAATTAAGTTTATCGTAGAATATAAGGGTGAAAAATTTGCGAATTTAGTATAATTTTTTTTCTATGTGGAATTTAGTTGAAATTGTTAAATCGTTGAAAAGTGAATGTCAATATGCTTGAAAATAACCGAACGTCAATATGCATGAAATATTTATCAAATAGTTCTAAAACGATTCTGTTTAGTCCAAATCACTCTAATTTGAGAGCAAGTATGTCGTTTATATATTGGTGGACAATTTGCGAATTCAGTATAATTTTTTGCTATTCGGAATTACTTAAAATTGTTAACGTGTTGAAAAGTGAACGCCAATACGCACGAAAACAACCGAACGTCAATATGCATGAAATATTTATAGAATGGTTTTAGAAACAATTTATTTTGTCTAAATCACTCTAAATTAAGAGTACGTCATTTTAGATGTATTGCTTTAAAGCATTTTCCAACCCGTCTCACATCATATTTTAATAATTTGTGATTTACGCTCCTTCTCGGCTCCAAGTACAGAAAGACTAGGACAAAAGAATTTTTTTAAAAAAACATTTATAAACATATTATAGCATAAGTATATGTTTTTGGAAAATTTGACACCCATCCTTTATCTTGATATTAAAATCAAAGCTTGTTCTCACACTGGAAAATTATAAAAAAATTAATAAACTGTCCCTTACATGAACCTCTCAAATGCAGCAATTAATATAGCGATGCAAATGAAACACGAAAATGAGTTATAACTATATATAGAGTTGAACAATTCAAGTGCATTGCATTGAAGCTATTTCCAACCACGTCTCACATCATATTTCAATAATTTGCGATTTACGCTCCTTCTCGGCTCCAAGTACAGAAAGACTAGGACAAAAGAATTTTTTTTAAGAACATTTATTATCATATTATAGCATAAGTATATGTTTTTGGAAAATTTGACACCCATCCTTTATCTTGATATTAAAATCAAAGCTTGTTCTCACACTGGAAAATTATAAAAAAATTAATAAACTGTCCCTTACATGAACCTCTCAAATGCAGCAATTAATATAGCGATGCAAATGAAACACGAAAATGAGTTATAACTATATATAGAGTTGAACAATTCAAGTGCATTGCATTGAAGCTATTTCCAACCACGTCTCACATCATATTTTAATAATTTGCGATTTACGCTCCTTCTCGGCTCCAAGTACAGAAAGACTAGGACAAAAGAATTTTTTTTTAAGAACATTTATTATCATATTATAGCATAAGTATATGTTTTTGGAAAATTTGACTCCCATCCTTTATCTTGATACTAAAATCAAAGCTTGTTCTCACACTGGAAAATTATAAAAAAATTAATAAACTGTCCCTTACATGAACCTCTCAAATTCAGCAATTAATATAGCGATGCAAATGAAACACGAAAATGAGTTATAACTATATATAGAGTTGAACAATTCAAGTGCATTGCATTGAAGCTATTTCCAACCACGTCTCACATCATATTTTAATAATTTGCGATTTACGCTCCTTCTCGGCTCCAAGTACAGAAAGACTAGGACAAAAGAATTTTTTTTAAGAACATTTATTATCATATTATAGCATAAGTATATGTTTTTGGAAAATTTGACTCCCATCCTTTATCTTGATACTAAAATCAAAGCTTTTTCTCACACTGGAAAATTATAAAAAAATTAATAAACTGTCCCTTACATGAACCTCTCAAATGCAGCAATTAATATAGCGATGCAAATGAAACACGAAAATGAGTTATAACTATATATAGAGTTGAACAATTCAAGTGCATTGCATTGAAGCTATTTCCAACCACGTCTCACATCATATTTTAATAATTTGCGATTTACGCTCCTTCTCGGCTCCAAGTACAGAAAGACTAGGACAAAAGAATTTTTTTTTAAGAACATTTATTATCATATTATAGCATAAGTATATGTTTTTGGAAAATTTGACTCCCATCCTTTATCTTGATACTAAAATCAAAGCTTGTTCTCACACTGGAAAATTATAAAAAAATTAATAAACTGTCCCTTACATGAACCTCTCAAATGCAGCAATTAATATAGCGATGCAAATGAAACACGAAAATGAGTTATAACTATATATAGAGTTGAACAATTCAAGTGCATTGCATTGAAGCTATTTCCAACCACGTCTCACATCATATTTTAATAATTTGCGATTTACGCTCCTTCTCGGCTCCAAGTACAGAAAGACTAGGACAAAAGATTTTTTTTTTAAGAACATTTATTATCATATTATAGCATAAGTATATGTTTTTGGAAAATTTGACACCCATCCTTTATCTTGATATTAAAATCAAAGCTCTTTCTCATACTAGAAAATTATGAAAAATTAATAAACTGCCCCTCACATGAACCTCTCAAATGCAGCAATTAATATATCTATGCAAGTGAAGTACGAAAAAGAGTAATAACGATATATAGAGTTGAACACTTTGAGTGTATTGCTTTGAAGCTTTTTCCAACACGTCTCACATCATATTTAATAATTTGCGATTTACGCTCCTTCTCGGCTCCAAGTACAGAAAGACTAGAACAAAAGAATTTTTTTTTTAAAACATTTATAAACATATTATAGCATAAGTACCCTTGTGCAAATTAATTGAAACAAGCTTTTTTTTTCGTGTTTTTTAAAGAAGATGTTTTGGGGTTGTTTCAGTTACGATGGGGTTGGACCTTTGCAGCCTATTGACGGTATGATGCGTTCTGAGCAGTACATTATTATTCTGGGTAAAAAAGCTGTTCCAGAGTTGAAGAAACGATACCCTGATGGAACAGGGATTTTTCAGCAGGATTTAGCTCCTTGTCATACGTCCAAAATTGTCAAGAAATTCATGTCTGAGAATCAAATTGAGACATTGGAATGGCCAGGGAACTCTCCGTATATCAACCTAATTGAGAATCTCTGGGCCATATGCAAGAATCGCCTATTAAATATGGACTGTACAACTATGGAGAAGCTAATCACGGCATTAATTCATGTGTGGTACAAGGACACAAATATTATAAATGACTGTAAAAAATTAGTGGAATCCATGCCGAATCGTGTCCAAATGTTAATAAAGTGTCGTGAAGATCCTATTATGTACTAAAAATTTTTGAGTTTGTATAAATTTTAATAAAATAGCATTTTCTCTTAGTTTTCTGAATTTATTGAGTTTGTTTCAATTAATTTGCACAAGGGTGTATGTTTTTGGAAAATTTGACACCCATCCTTTATCTTGATATTAAAATCAAAGCTCTTTCTCATACTAGAAAATTATAAAAAATTAATAAACTGCCCCTTACATGAACCTCTCAAATGCAGCAATTAATATATTTATGCAAGTGAAACACGAAAATGAGTAATAACGATATATAGAGTTGAACACTTTAAATGTATTACTTTGAAGCTTTTTCCAACCCGTCTCACATCATATTTTAATCAGCGAGTTTCTTCTCGGCTTTAAGTACTGAAAGGCTAGGACAGCTTCGTTCCAGGAAGGAAATTGAGCATACATTGTCCACTTTAACCGATTGAAGGGCCAGGGGAGCAATATAGTGATAGGTAATGCTTTTTCGAAAAGTGATTTTAGACTAAATTGTTCCTTAGTATTGTTTCCACTTAGAGACTCTTTAAGTTTCTGGTATACTCACAAGAGGGCAGCAAAATGGACAGAAAAATCCATTTACATCCATAGAAGATTTGAAATTTTATATCAAAAAAGCAGTCCTGCAAAATTTGAAAAATGTGCCTTATCCGTGTATTACTCCAGGATCATCAATTACACAGTATTTTCTTGGAATTCATGATAGTCAATGTAGACCGCTGGCATGCATTATACAGCGTCTAGTTATAAATTTTAATTCAACAATGAAAAGTTTTGTAAGAAGGTATTTTAACGCCTAAAGCTTACTTAAGAGGGTAATTTCACGCAGTGGAATACTTATCTTGTAATGCTAAAAAGTTTAATTTTTCTAAATTTGATAGTACACACAAGTCATTTTCTAAAATTTGATAGTGCACACTAGTTCTGAATTCTTTTTTTTTTGTAATAAGTAAGCAGTATTAATTGATTTAGCGAATTTGTTTTTAAAAAAATATTGATAAGAATATATTAAGAAACTATTTGTTTGATATCATACGAAAAAGTGTGAAAATATGTATAAAAAAGAAGCATCACCAATTTTCCAATAAAATTTTTTTGAATAAATTTTCTCCCTCCTCTAAGCATCTCCTTAAATTAATGTAAATATTATAAATGCAGACATTTAAGTTTATCGACGCAGTAATTTTACGAAATTTGTTCCTTTTTGTGTTGATATTTGTAGTTTTTTTTAAAGCTACTAAGAGGATTAACTATTAACGAGTGGAGGAAATAGCTTTAGAAAATGCATAAATACATCTTGAATACAAACTAGAATAAAATCTGAAATTGATTTAGAATCGTTAGACCTTGATCTCTATTGTGGAGTAAAAATTAAAACATGTAATTTTTGGTCAAAATATTTGAAATGACCCCCTTAAATAATAAATATAACAAGTTCCGCATAACAAAACTTTCATCCAAATGATATCTGATCATTAACTTAGCAGAACAATTAACATCTGTTTCGAAAAAAAAAACACAAAACAAATCTTCAAACTAATGATGTTATCAAAAAGAAGAAACAAGAAAGAAAAAATAAGTCACTAACCACTGAGCAGGTGAAATTAAAATTTGGCGAGAAAATGAAAAGATCGCCTAACATCTCACTGATACACAGACCGAGTTTTCTCGGGCGGGACGTTTACTCATTGTCCCCAATGAAGGAGTTTCAAGGTCGTGGCTGCATGAAATCTGGGCTACCGCTTCCTCCAAAGCACTGATCCAAAACATAAAGTACCTTTTCTCCAACTTGCCCATCCCTTACAAACCACTGTGAAGAAGATGAAAATCAGATGTTAAATAAACATCAAATACAAATCATCTTCTTCAATCTTCGTGAAATGGGATATTTAAGATAGACTGCCAATTTAGGCTTGTTTAGATGGTTTCGGGATTATCGTCGAATTGCATTGTGGATTAATTTGTGAAAGCTAATTTAATGAAAGTGGCGGATTATTTGTGGGAGTGCGTGCCCGTTTGGGGTATGAACCTGCAAATATGACACCTAAGGATTTGCCAACTAGGGGATCTAAATATCTGTGCAATCATCTGCGGAATAGTGTGTTGAATCCGAAATTATTAGGAAGGTCAGTTGTTTATTTTTACTAAAATTAGTCCTTTATTTACACAATTTATTTTTTCATCATTATAATTTTTTTAAAAAATTTTAATTTATTTTACATTTAAGTCACACATTTTGAATAGGCAATAGTATATTTATTTTAAAATAAACATATATGATTAAATGAGATAATCACTTAATTAACCACTTATTCATATCTGCCAGGCATTCTATAAATTACTGTATATCATTAAATAGTAATAAATGGATAGTTATTATTGTTTTTATTTTTTTGAATTACGTACACCAGTGTTTCCCAAAGTGTGGTACGCGTACCCCCAGGGGTACGGGAACAGTTTAGCGGGGGTACGCGTTCTTATGCGAAATATCTTGCAACAAACGAAAATTTCAAAACATTTTATTTAAAAAAACAAAGCCAGCCATGGAAATTTACGATTAAGTATTTTTCTTTTACTATTTTTTGCAGAGTTAACAGTTAATAATTACTGTATCAACCGTCAGTTGTGATTTTTAACTCTTGTGCAATTTTTTTTATAGCAAAAGTTTGTAATAAATTATACTTATTTTGATTATTTTAATAAAATATAATTTTCATCCTTAACATAGATTTTTTTTACCAAAATTGAAGATTTTTTTACAGAAAACTTTGTACCAAAAAAGAAAAGTAAACATATTTTTAAAAAAATACATTCGTATTTTCATTAGTGGTACACAGCGTTACGAAAAATTTAGAAAGGGTACACAAAAGTCACAAGTTTGGGAAACACTGACGTACACTAATCTGAAATACATTATATAATATACATTAATGTAATGTACATACATTAATATAATATAAAATACGTTATGGATATTACCTATAATTGGATATTATTAATGAGTATATTAAATGGATTGATCATTTTATCAACTAGTTACTCATGTCATAAATTAAATTACTAAACTGTATGGTTTTTTAATATATTTTTTTAACTAAAAATTAATGATTTGTTTAAAAGTTAAAGTAGCAATGTATCAGATTCAAACTGATGTTTTACTGTTTCTGGACAATAATGGTTTAGCAGTTTCAAAAAAATTTATATGTGCTGAATGAATTAAATTTATATAATTTTGCATTTAAAAAAGCACTCTCTATGCAAGAATAAAAAAAAGATATTAAATAAATCGAACGTTTTGTAGTGTATAATAAATTGATTAAAATTATTATGATAGATAAAAAACATATTTTCACTTTTCATTAATTTTTAATGTTTTTAAGTTTTAGCTTATTGGAGGCAAAAAATAAATTTTATGATTAATTAAATGTATTTGTTAAAAATACAATGTAAATATTTTTAAGCAATGAATGTAATCATTAGTTTCGGAATACCGTATGAATAAATTTTAAGCCCTGGTTGAGTTAATGAAATATGTATGCAACACTTAAAAAATATTTATTCATTTTCAAAAAATGCTGTTTATGAAGGAAATATGAGCATTTATGGAATGTCTGAAAAAAAAAGATGATTATCAAAATACTAGGGACATAAGGAAGGTTTCAGATAATATTGAAGAATATAAATTTACTCACTTTAAAATTTTCTTTGAATTATATACCTCTTTCATCCATTAATCCTTTTAGTTTAACGTTGTTTTACAATAATAAGAACTACAAATTAAGCAGTATAGAGGGTTTTTCAAAACAAAATGTTTAAATTTTGTAAAAAAAATAATGTCTTACAACCTGTTTTATTCTGAGCAATTTGACACTAAGTATTAGATAAAACTCTAAAAACAGTCGAAGTTGTAGCAAAAATACCGAAACTCACTCATAGAAAGAAAATAACGCATTCCTTTTCTAAATTGAAATCATCTACAAACTCACGTATTTTTTTTAAAGAAATTTATTCAAAGTTTTGTTTTTAAATCATTTTTTGTCAATTATTCGAGTTTTAATTCGGCAAGATTACTCGACTTTTAATGAACTTATTATTTTAAAGCTTGATATTTGGCTCGAGTATTGTATGTTGTTTAAAGTCATTCTAGCACTTGAGTATTTGTTTAAATTGTAGATAAATATTCCTGATAAGTTAAAGGATTAATATTCTAGATAAGTGCTAAATTCCGGATAAGTTAAATTGTAGATACTAAGTTAAATTGTAGATAACTTACTGAAAGCAAAAAAAAAAGTTGTGCAAAGATGTGTTCCCAATGAAATCACCTAGATCCCCTGACTTATTAGATAATTATTGCGTTAATTCTGATGAAATAAATACTAGATTTTCATTGGGAATCATAATTTTGATTGAGTAGCATAATTTGATTGGGCTATTTCCAATCTAATAATAATTAGATTGGAGTTTTATTAACTAAACGGTAGAAATTACAAGAGCAGTATAAGATGAAAATGTATCTTTTTTCATAGAAAAAATTTTCAAACACTCTTTATTTAAAAATTTGTCATAAAACAATAAAAATTTGTGAGCTTATTATTATTCAGTTTTTAAATGTATAGATCTGTATCGGCTTTCTCTTATAAAATATTTTTTCAAGCATTATTTAATAAAAATACAGTTATAAAATAACCAAATTGTTTTATTAAAATACATTCTATCTCATCCAAATGAAATAAAGATTGAAATAAACTAGGTTCATGAAGTAGTAAAAGATCTTAAGGCGCCTTTTCTCATATAAAAAAAGTATAAAATACGCTTTATTTAAAAACGCGTGTCGTAAAACAATCAAAATATGGTCGCTTATTTTTATTAGGTTTTTTAAAGTATTTATCTGTATGGGCTTTTTTCGTATAAAATGTTTTTTTCAAGCACCATTAAAAAAAAAAGTTATGAAATAACTAAAATGTTTTATAAAAATGCTTTCTACCTAATTTAAACAAAATAAAAATTGAAATAAACTAGGTTCATGACATAGTGAAAGATCTAAATGTGCCTTTTTTCTTATGAAAGTGTTGTTTAAACTATTCTCGCTTAAAACAACATTTTATTAAACAAATCAAGATGCGTGTTTTAATTAGGTCTTGAAATCTATGCATAAATAATATTGCTTCAGTAAAAGCAAAGTTATAAAACTACGAAACTGTTTTTTTTAAAATTCATTTTATCTAATCCAAGCAAGATAAATTTCGAAATGTAAAGAATAATGAAAAATTTTTGTAACTTCTGAAAGCAATAAAACTTTTATCTATAGACTTAATGAATAAAGTATTTAAAAAGAGAAATAATACACCTTTCAGGAGAAAAGCATTTAATCTTATTGATTAAGTCTTAAAGTTTTACTTATGGCAGCTATAGTCAAGAAAGAAATATTTGAAAGCATAAACTAAAATTTATGAGACAACGAAGCAGTTTTGCGAGTACTTACTATCCGAAATGTTTTTGTTTCACCTTTCTTCCTTTAATAGTAAAACATGAAAAAGGATATAATTTAAGGAGAAGAAATTGTAAATTTTTCAGTTAAATTTTTTAATTTTTTATTTCTGCTGTTTATCGGTTTACTTAACTACCCTCACAGTCGAGAATTGTTAAATCCAAAAACAAAAATTTGTACGTTTCTTATTTCGAAGTTGTCATGCGTATGCATTTTGCTTAAGATTTTTATAAGTGATATTAAAATAAAAGGGATGGGTTTTAAAAAGGAGCAGAATTTTCTTTTTCTTTTTTTATTAGGATTTAAAATTCACGAAGCATCATTCGCAGGACCTAATTACATAATTGTTTGAAATATTAATACACGATGGTGCACTGAGAAAAAGTATGGTCAAAACTACTAAAATATGGTAAAATTTACAGAGTTTTTGGCTCTGTTGGAACGCCAAAAATCTCAGTAAATTTTACTTAAACGCTTTGGTAATGATTATGGGAAAATTGACAATAAAATATAGTTTTCTAATGTGAGATAAAATTTGGTAAATGTGGTCAAATTTAGAAATTTATCAAAATACCTTAGAGCTTGAAATTCATTTATACGGTTGAATTTACTTTTCAGCTGTGCATTTTTTACTAAATATGTGGTAATAAGAACTATAAGTTTGTATGCCAGAATTTAAGGTAAACCGTTATATAAATAGAAAAATTACCAACCAAATGGTTTAATGTTTTGGTTTTTATTATAAGAATTAAGTTTTTATTTTATTAATTTTTACTTTTTACCAGAAATATCATAAGTTTGTATGTCAGAATTTAAGGTAAACCGTTATATAAATAGAAAAATTACTAACCAAATGGTTTAATGTTTTGGTTTTTATTATAAGAATAAAGTTTTTATTTTATTAATTTTTACTTTTTACCAGAAATATCATTACCAAACTTTACCAAAATTTTTCTCCCGTCTGGTCAAAATCACTTCAGATTAAATTTTAATAATGTAAATTTATGCTTTGCCATTTTATTGTCAGTTTAATAAACTAAACCAATTTAAAGACAAAATGCCATTACCCCTCTTTACTTATATTGAAAATTTTAAATAAGTAAATAAATGCCTGAAAAAACATTTAGCTATTAATATATTAGCGAACTAAACTGTGAATAACTTGATATTATTATGTAAATGAGGTGGAAATAAAAATATTTCAGTGAAGTTTGTAAGATTTGTATCAATTTTATTTTATTTTAAATTTATATTTATACTATAGACAGAAAACATTAATGCTTTCATATTATGCTCTTTAACAATGTAAAATTATGTAAGAAATAAAAGTTCTAGAAGCATACTTTCGAAAATAATGCAGAAATTTGATTTTAATAAGTAAAACATTATTTTTTTTTGTAGCAATAAGTGTAGTAAGTTATTATCGCTCTTCCTAGTTTGTACTTTCATAATGGGAAATGAAATGAAAGATAAAATTATAGTTATAAAAGCATATTTTTGAAAAAAATGGATAAACATTTGTTTACAATTTGTAGTTTGTGATATAATAGGGCATTAATAATTTCATATTTTGTTCTCTTATAAAATGTAATGCAGTAAAACTTAATATTGCAGTTAGAAAAAGCATATTTTCATTAAATGCATAAAGATTTATTTCTTTTCACTTTTTTTAATTTTCTCTCCTCTTTTTTAATAATTAGTTTAGGAGTTAGAATTTGAATTTAGGTAAGATATTCATTTATCACTTAATTAGATAATTTAAACAAGAAAAGCTAGACTTCCCTCATTAGCTGCTGAAATAGATCTAATTCAGAGCTCAAGAATCTGGAACCCATTTAAGTTTTCTCACTATAAACTAGATTGTGCTTCTTTAAATCTGTTTTTTTATCTTTAATGAGATAAAAAAAATTGGGTGCCATAAAACTGACTTACAGTAGACATAAGGTATCCAAGTATTAACTATTCTTTTTGAATGTGCACAACGATTGCAAATCTATATCGAGTTTATAATACCATTTCTGCCCTTCCACAGTTTTTAAATAAGCTTTACCAAGGAAGGGAAAATTCACGAAATACCTTTATAATGTAATTTAATAATTACAATAAAGATACTCTTTTTTTAATCAAATTTTGTTTTTTGCCATTTTTTCAAAATATGCTTTTTGCGCATTTGATCTGATATGAGAATAGAATAACAAAAAAGAAGAATGTTTTTATTATTAATTCTGTAATTTGTCTCATTGTATTTTGAAAATTCTGTGAAATGTCTGTAAGAAATGGTTCATTCACGATACATAATTTGAATAAGGGTAAAGATGATAATAATAATTAATAATGATCGGTTAATGTCAAAATTCTCTTAAATTTGGCATTTGATATTCGAAAAAACAATCTTTATTTATGAAAATTTTTTTAAATTTTTTTTTTTAAAAACACGAGATTTTTTAAAAAATTCCAATTTGTTCGAAAATTATCGCAATTTTAAGACTTTTTTTTTGCAATTTATTTTTGTTTTAAGAATACGGATAAAAAAAAAATCTGGTAAAATTACCGCATTCTAAGGTAATGGCATTTTTAATGAAAAAAAACCATAATTCTGGTTAATAACACCAAATTGTTTATTTAAGGCATTCATTTCTCTTATATGACAATGGTTTACCGGAAATTCTGGTTTCAAAATTATAATTCTCATTGCTACACATTTAGAACAAAACACAAAAGTGAAAAGTAAATCTAAACAAAAAAAATATTTTTTATGCCATGATCTAAGGCATCATGATCACCACATTAACTGAATTTTATCACTCATTATAAAATCATGCTTTATTTCTATACAGTTGATAATTTCTCAAATCCAGGTAATAATTTATTCCGTTGCGATTAAAGCATTAATGATACGTGCTTACACTAAATTGCCATAATTATATATTTTCTTAACGTAAATTATTAAAAATATTTATCTATTTCGTTAACAGAACCTTTGCTTTTGAAAAATATTGCTCTTAAAAAAAGCAAAGCAGAAAGAAAAAAAAAATAAAAGAGAAAGAAACTAACATGAATGATAAGCAATCACAGGGGTTACTAACCGGAGTGAGCAGAGAGTGGTGGGGCCTCCTATTAATTTAAATTGTTTTTGTAATAGTGTCACTGACAAGAAGTTTTTAGGCGTTATTTCGTTTCAGATGTACTTATTTTGGAATTAAGTTATGATTTGAAGAAGTATTATTCAAAAGAGAATTTTTATTTTGGTAAACAATAAAATGATTAGGTATTACATATTTGCATTTTAAAAAGTACTGCAATTACTACTTAAAATATAAAAATTCTAACATAAAAATATAGCTAGAAAAGAAATTTTCAAAAGTATGATAGCGTGAAAACATATATATTATTTTATTAATTTTAATTACAGTTATTTATTACATAACTCCAGCTTAATGATGGGAGTATAGAGCATCTCTCCTGGTCTTTAACTAACTGTAAGTAAATAAAATAGATGTCACAAGTTTACGAGATATCCCCTCTCTTCAAACTTTTTTCCCCTTTTAAGGTTTCTGCAAACCTTGCTTTTTTCCCCTCAACAGTACGTTTCAGTGATGAGTACACTGGCGTGGGAAAAAGCAAGATTCGTGCGAAACCATAGTAACAGAGAGGGGTAAAGTGTGAAGAGTAGGGAAACCGCATAACAATGAGAAACATTTTTCATTTATTTTAATTTACAAAGACTATAGTAACTATACACCTCGTTTCATGATTTTAACTATTTTCAATTCCTCATTGATTGTCTCACGTCAAGTCATCGTTCTGGGAGGATTCTGATCAAATATGTACTTTACTTAAGTTTTTTTCTGGCTTTCCTAATGCAAGTCCATGTTTTGTCGCTTCTTCTTCCCATTTTCTTGTCCTATTGCTGTAGGAATAATATATTCACCCAAAAGTTTCTTCTAGTGTTATTTAATCTTTCATGACATTTTTTTAAATGTGTATTCAATGCAATCAAATGCGTATGTTCTATATTTATATCAATGTATGCAAAATAGCATGCATATAAATTTATTCATTAAAAGGAATTAAACATTTTGGAAAACTGAAAATTACGTAAAATGTTCTTTTCAATTTTTTTATATCGTAAAACAGTGTTTGAAAAAAATAAGCGAATTTATGCATTTTACTTAAAACCTATTTTTCTACGCATATTCAGTATATTATTTGAAAATTTATGCATTTTTATAGTAAATTTTGGTAAGATCACTTAAAGATATTGCTAATAGATGGTGAAACTGATGGTGAAAGACAGACAAAGTCATGGGACATTAGCTTTACAATTCAATTAAAGCCCTTCAATCCTTAAACACCCTAAACAGTTTTTTTTTAAAAAACTTTTTTTACAAAAAAGTATTTTCTTCAGTTTTAATTCATTTATTAATAATTTCCACCGGATATATAAATCGATGTAGTTTCCATTTCTAAATGTTTTTAAAAAATAAAGATCTTATGGGAATATAATGATAAACCAAATTCTCAAATTGCTCAGGTCAGTTCTTTTTCAGCACTTTTTTTGTGGAAAAAAACCCCACATTTTTTAATGTAATGTACTGCTATCCAATAGAAATTTGGAAAACTTGCGATAGATGTATTCATTTGGAAATAAAAGAAATAGCTAAGTCTTGAAACATTCCCTTCAGAAAAAAAAAGATTATTAAATCACTATAATGCTCAAAGCTCTTTAATTACATTATAGTATCGGACTTTTTAAATATTTTTCATCTAACGTACCGCTACTTAGTTAAAAAAGTTCACCTACAGCAATATTTAGTTTAGAGAGAAAAATTTAAAAAAAAAAAATAAATAAAAAATTTTCAAACCGTAATAATAACTCATTACTGAGATATTTCAACACTAACGAATACATTTATATTCATAAATTTATACAAACTAATAAATTACCTGAAATTAGGCCAATTAGTTTGACCATATTAGACAAGTGTCATCCGATTTAATTAAAGAAATCTTTTTCCTTTCTCGATCTTTATTTTTATAAATCGAGATCATGAATACAGATAAAATTAACTTCAAGTTAAAATAAATATAACTTAGTGTTTTCTGTAACAGAAAACCGCCTAAGGCGCTTTTTATTTTTGGCCTTGATTTTTTAACTGTTCAAAGTAATAGTTTCCTCGTTTTTTATTATTATTAGTCTTGTAATCCTCATAGAACATTCATTTTTCTTCACGATTTTGATTGTTAATCTATGTTAAGTAACACATAAAAAATTAGTTTTTGTAAATAGAAAAAAAAAAGAATTTTTAAAAAGGGCATTGTACTCTTTATTTTAACGAAAAATTTATTAATATTTCAATTCCGTGTGATTTTCCTTGTTTTCGAATCTTTGGTATCTAAAATCATGTTTAGAAAGTTTGGAAAAATTTTGTAATTTTTGAAGGGTTATTTTATTGAGACGAAAATTTTAAAGAATAACAATTAGTATGGGAGCTACTGCACCGAGAAAAAAATTCTGGTAAAATTACCGTACTGCATGGCAATATCATTCTGGTAATTAAAAACCATAATTCTGATTATAAAAACCGAAATATTTATACCGTGCATTTGGTAATTGTTATGTAATATTGAAACGGTTAGCCGGAAATTCTGCATTTCAAAAATTTGGTACCACGTATTTAGTAATAAATATAATAACGGAAAGTAAATTTAACCAAATAAATGGTTTCTATGTTATGCTCTAAGGTATAATGACAAAATTATCCAATTTTACCCCAAACTTTATTAAATATTATAAAGCTATATTTTGTTAATTTTATCAAAATCATTAACAAAACGCTTCGTTAAAATTTAAGATTTTTTATGTTTCCATACAGCCAGAAACAAGATAAATTGTATCAATTAATTGTAATCATGATTACAAATTTTGATTACAACTGTAATTGTAATAACGATACTCAATTACAGAAATCAATTACTTGTAATCATGATAACAAGCAAATAAAATATACGATTACATGTAATCATGATTACAAGTAATCTTGATTAAATGTAATTATGATTACAATCAATCAAAATATGAGATTGCAAGATTATTGTATACAAATATATGATTATATTTTATAGTAAGTAACGTAATGTATCGTATAATGATAGATTTTGTACGTATTTACATACAACGTATGTACGAATAAATATAACTAAAATGCATTTACATATGTATTTATCTAATGAATATGTAGGTAAATGCATAGGTACAGACATTTTAGTTTCACACATCTACATACACTTAGATTATATGTATAAAATATATGTACGTATGTATATATTTAATAATTATGAATGTATGTGCAAACAATGCAGACATGTACGCAATGAATGTATGCATTTTATGCAAATACTTGTGTATGTAAAATATATATCCTTGTTTGTATATGCATATATATGCAAATACTTTTTTGTACGAACATACATGCCTTGTTTGCTTAATGTATATCCCATGCATGTATCTACAATATATCTTATATATATTTATATACTTATATTATTTATATTCTTATATATACAATATATTTATATCTTATACACCTATGTACAATGTATGAATGTCCCTTATACATTTATGTACAATGCATGCTAAATTAAAGTATTCCCCATGCAAGCATGCACAATGTATGCATGTCCCATGTTTGTCTGTACAATGTATGAAGGTCTTATTAACACTTGCACAATTTATTTATGAAGTATGTATGTATATATGTACTATATATATGTACTATACATGTACACGATAGGTGTATGTTCAATGTGTGTATCCAAATATGCATAACATTTGTGTACGATTGTACGTTCATTGGGAAAAACATATATTTTACATATACACATACATACATTTGACATGCATATATTTTCTATATACATATACAGACATTCGACATGTATATATTATACAGATGTACATAAATACATTTGACATGCATATATGTACATACATACATACATTTAACATGCATATATTGTACAGATGAACATACATATAGTGTACAGATGTATATTGCGCAAAAAAAAAGCGAACCACCCTAAATGTCTTTTGATCTAATGATCGGATTTTTACGTTCCAGGGCTCAATCTTAATGGCTCGATAGAGTGACTTTAAATATGCTAATTAATAAGTGCAGAAAATATTTTAAGTTACGAACTAAGACACATAAGCGTGCTTTCTCTGAATCTGAGATCTATGATATTGAATGTAAAATAAAAAAAAATATATAAAAAATTCAAGATGCAGATAGCAAACCTACGTAAACAGAAGCTCACTTTACTTGTATGGTTAGGTAACCCGGAAGGTTAGAAAGGAGATTTCGGCTGTTTTCATTTCTCTTCAAGTATTTTTGCTATCACAAAAAGAAAATTGCTGATACTGAATGTATATAAATATGCTCAGGATTTAAAAAATTAACCCACGTGAGAAGCAAAAGATTACGTCTGAATCATTTCCATACAAGGAACTAGGACGAATATACTTCTATACTTTACAACGAATTAATAGTAGTTTTGATCAGAATTCCCAACTTCAATCTTTCATTTCTTTTTTCAACTGTTTTTAAACATGCACACTTAAAAAACATTTTTTAGTTGAGAAACGGATGCGTTAAATGTAATAAAACTTTTCTCTTCTTATTGTGATTGCGCCCTAATATTTCATACAATATGCACGCGATGAGCTAATATATATCTCCTTTTTATTGTCTACCCATCGCTCGTAGTCTTCACAGTCTGTTTGTGATTTTTATTTTTCGTTCTGGAACAGGAAAGAAAAAACGAGAGAAAAAAAACTGAGAGAACTTTCCAAGCGTAGACCACTGAACAAATTAAACAACAGAAGAAGTTAAACAGAAATTGACTGTTTCCAGTCAGATAGGTTAATTCGGACGATTTTATCGGAAAGTGTAGCTTCCGACTCACTAAACCTTTTCAAAATATATCTAATAACTTCATCTGCATTGCTAAACTATTCGCTTCATGAAACGGATGCTTTTTGTGATGCATAAGCAACCATGAAAAGAATCGTTTATTTAATGAAAGCAAGCATTTTACATATTTCCATCTTGTTCTTCAATGGTTAACGATACGATATTAGAGATAAATTAAAGTATTTAATTAAAAGCTTGAATTAAAACTGGACTAATTAAATAAAAATAAATGCTCGAATTATTTTTCTCGTATTACGGAAAAATATGTAATATAGTAGGGTCTACCGATAAAATTTACTGTGTTTCTGGCTCTATGGGAATACAAAAAAAGCTCGGTAATTCTTACCAAAGTATTTTGGCAATGATTTTGGTAAAATTAATATTGAATGAAATATTATTCTATAATACGAGACAAAAATTGGCAAATGTGGTAAAATTTGGTAATATTATCAGGATACCTTAGAGCAAGGTATAAAAAACCTTTTATTTGATTAAATTTACTTTTCAGTTTTGTATTTTTCATGAAATATGTGTTAATAGGAATTATAGTTTTGAAAACTAGAAATTCCGGTAAGCCTTTATCATATGAACGGAAAAATTACCAAATGACTGATTTAAGTACATCATGTTTCAGTTTTATGAACTAGAATTATAGTTCCTTTTACAAGAAACGTATAGAGTATAATAATTTTACCAAAATATTTTCCTTGTACAACAAAACTTTTAATCCGAAGGTTAAATAACATTCAAAAGATTTTTCATACGAAAAGTTCGTGGTCTTCCCAAAACAAATTTCTAAGATTTTCGTTTTTTCAATTCTCGTCTTTTTCGGAACTTTTCAGACGTCTATTTTTCGCTTTTAAATTATTTTAAATTTTCTTTTTTTAAAATTTGCTATTGATGTTGAAGTCATTCTTTCTGTATAATCACTCTTATTATTCATTCTAGTAATAATGAAGAATATCAGATATCTATGTTCAAATTTCAGACATTCTTTTGCAATATATACATATTGCGAAAAAATGTCTGAAATTTGAACTTTATATTTAATTTAAACTCATAAGTATATCCCTGTCAAATTATGACACAGAATAAAAATTTTGTAACATTTTTTATATTACTGCAAATGTAGACAAGGAATGCGAAAAAAAAGTCTCTGACCTCAACACAACGAAACTTTCTCTAGAGCAGGGTTTCTTAACCTGTGGTTCATGAACCCCTAAGGGGTCCATGAGTTATATTTTGGCAGTCCGCTGACTACTCCTAATTTTTAAAACGTTTGGAAGCCTACCCATTGCTTGTAAAGCGAGCTATGGCAGCTACGGTGTATCTTTGCGAAGCGGGATTTTCCGCACTTGTGACAATAAAAACATAACATCCAAATCGATTGAATGTTGAACATGATATATATGCACGTTGCTTTGTCAAAAACCATCCCCCAATTCAATTTATTAATTAAGGAAAAGCAGCAGCAACCTTCACATTAAAAATTTTAATTTTAAAAATTTTGTATACTACTAAAATAATAAAATTAAATGTTTTCTAATAATTGATGTTTTTAAAAAAAATTTTTTTTCACAGGGGGGTGGTCCGTGACTTCCTAAAAATTTTTAAAAGGGGTCCATTATATCTAAAAGGTTAAGAAACACTGCTCTAGAGCGATTTTTCTACAAGAACTAAATCAATTTCGTTAAAAGGAGATCTCTCAGTAGTCTCTAGTATTTCTTGTCCCGAAATTTGTAAAGCATTTATTTTAGTGTGTTAACTTCAAAACATTTGAATTGCAATATTAAATTTATGTTTGTATTTTTTGTCTACATTTACTTTCCTTTAATGATATTATAAGTTATTATCTTTTTCTTTAGCATTTTATAAATGTCACAGTGGCCAAACATAAGATATTTTGGGAAGTTTGACCATATATTAGTATGTTATTAAATAACTAACAATCCATGATTAGCTTTTTTTCCAAAATTAAATTCAATAAGAACGCTTTCATGATGTGGACTACATTTAATATTCATAAAGTTTCAAATGTAATCAAAATGCCAGAACTGTAAATTCTTTAACTGTTCTGCTAATAGATTTCTTTATTTCTGTTTTTCTCCAACTTTTTTTGTTCATTAATAAATAATTAATATTATTATTTAGACAATATTTTGAATAATGATGTAGCTTAATATTTGTATTTTAGATATGATGGATCATTTATTTACTTATAATTTATTTTACTTCTTTTATTATTATAGTTTATTTAGTGTCTCATTTAGTCTGATACATTTGAAACTAATTTATATTAAATGATTTTTATTCGTGTTTTTATTCACTTAAGTATTTGGTAGTACAAAGTGCCTCTTCTAAAAATAATTTTAAAAAAAAACAGTTATCCAATTTATGCGTCAAAATAAGTAATAAACGGAAAATATTTTTAAATATTTTTAAGAATTATAGACTTATTAGAATTTTTAATTATTGTATGCATTGCAAGAGGAGATGCAATTACATGTTACGTAATGAAGGTACATTTGTGAGGCATTATCACATTAGCCTGTCATTATTAATAATTTCCGATTAGATTTGGTAACTGTAAACTGCAACCAACCAAAAGGATAAATGTTCACAAATTATTCATTTTAATCGGCTTACACATCATTAGTGATTTCGGTTTATCATTAATAATAACAAACGGTTATTATTAGCAATAACCATGTGTTTTGAAGGTTTATTGTCAGATAAACACTTTCCCGGTATTCCCTACATAGATGTTTTTTCCAATATATTCAAATTCGATATTTTATTCTAATCGAATGTTATTAATAATAATCAGCAATTTTAAATAATAACCTTATTAGTTAGTTTAGTGTAATAATTTGTGAGAATTTATCGCATTAACCGGTCATTATTATTGCTATAGCCGGTCATAGTGTTAGGTCCCAAAATTAGAAACTACCTATGATAATAATGATATGTGTAATAATATGTCTGATAATGCGTTTTTGTGTTCGATTTCGCTACCTAATTAGTCTGACCTAATTTATTCGCACATTTAAAACTATCCTTTGAACAAAAAAATTACAGTTCATGAAAATTTATCGAGAATTGATAATAGTAACAGAGTTATAGCGACGAGCTATCCGTAAAAGTAAATCGGTATTTTTTGGACTAACATTCGCTTAAAATCTATAAAAAAAATAATTTTGCTGTAATTTTTTTGAAGTGTTAAAAAAATATTAAAAAAAACATAGTTAAAATTTTGTTACATATTTCTGAGCAGCAATATTTAAAACACGAATATTTCATTGTCAAAATCAAATACATACTGTGTGCTACAAATCACGTAAAAAAAACAGGCTGATAAGTAAGATAATTCCTGATAAAATTAAACAGAAAGACAATTATATACCACCAGGATCTAATTAAATATTTTTATACGCCAACTCATTGTCTATAGTTTTGAAGTTATGATGTCATCTATTTAAAAATAGCTAGTATAGGACTGGAAATATATAATTGGATATTGATTGAGCTTTCTGAATTTATTCGCTAGTCACAGTTCGATGTTCCTGAAGCTTGCAATCAATGACATGTGAATCATTCATTGTTGAAATCTGTCATTGCAATTAGTACGCCAAAAAGTTTCTGCCGAAAATGGACCAAATTGAAGTCAAGGAACATTAATCAAGCATGCATTTGAATTGGAACTGTTTAAGACTCGAAACCGTGAAATGTCCAAATGAATTAAATCAATGGCAGATTCTAAAAGGAGTAAAAGCTGAGAATGGTATGTTTTGTTTCAACTAGGTCTGATTGTAAAACTTATAAGTCAAATAATGCAAGTTTTCAAAATCCCTGATGTTTAGTGCGTTTATGCACAAATTCGTTTAAATTATTTGTACAGGGTGGTCCAATTGTGAAACTCAGATTTTAAAATACAATTAAGATTTCAAAATCCTTTGTGTGTTTACATACAAATGCACTCGATTTCGTTGTAAAGTGTAGCTATAATTTAACATGCATAGAACAACATTGAGAACAATTTGGCTGACTAATGTCGATCAAACTTGGTATACACGTTATATGGGGGGGAGACCATGGCTAAAAGAAATCTGCAGTAAATAATAGTTCAAATTTCAATCACCAGGTGAAAAAAAATCGCGTATAAAAAACACAAAAGCGAAAAACGGAACTACAATTTAAGTATAGCAAGCATACATTATGTATGCATTCCATTTTCATCTGTCATGTGTTATAACATGTTCAAAATGGGCTATGTTGTTAAACCAAATGGTGCAATTTTTTTTTGATCTATTGCAAAAGGACGTGTTACGCTTCAATCCAGTTGCATTTGTGCTATCTTTTTTAAGCTATTATCAGACCAAGATTTTAGCAAGTTTAATTGACTTCCTATCAACACAACGTAACATAAAATTATTGTTTTTAAAACATGCTATATTTTAAATTGGCTATGCAGTTTTATTTATGTGTTAAGGTAGCACAAATGAAAGGTTAACTTAGATATTACCGATTAAACTGGGGACCAGAAAGATTTGCAGGTTAAGTACTTGGAAATATCAACAAAAATCATCATTTGCTAGACATTGTATCCTGCAAAAACTATTGGCTAAAAATGGTACCAATCTTAGTTAAAACCCAAGGTTACGGGTTTAGTAAGTAACATATTGTAAAGTAATTTAAAATAAAAGTAAACAATGAGTAAGGCTATTAATTTTTTGATAAAAATTGCAATTTAAATTAAACAGAAGTAATTTTAGTTTCTATTTATTATTGCATGATAAACTTGAATGACATTTGAGCAATATTTGTAGTTTTTCAGAGAATTTTTCGGTTCCGCATTTTTTTTTTTTACAAAGGTACTTTTTAAATCTTTAACTACCGAAAATTGATTACAGATTTGTGAATTATCATAAGTACTTGTAACTTCGAAATCCAACTACCTAAAATCAATTAGACTCAGTTTTAGCTGTTTATAAAATTCAAAGCATTAATTAGAAAGTTCTATCCATCTCTAGAGATCGCTCGCTATTCATACTATTTACGAAAGTAATGCAAAATGATTTTAAAAAAAATGTGGACGTTTTTTCTAGTGTTTGAAAGATTATTTTCATTGTTTAGATCACATAAGAAGGCAAAAATTGAAAATGATAAATTGATTTCAATGTAAACTAAGGTAAACAACGTTTAAGAGCACAAAAAATATTTATAAATGCAGACAGCTGCTTCGGATGCTCAAAGGGCAACCTTCATCAGTGCAACAGAAAGAAATGAGAGAAAACAGGGTAAATATATAGAGAAAGGTGACGTCACAAGGGGGGTTAGAGCAACGGCCAATAGGAGGGAAGGGTGAATTTATGATTTCAATGTTTCAAAAGTTGTTGTTTAGTATCATTAAAAAAAACAACCCAAAATTGAAAATTAGCAATTGATTTTAATAAATTTATGCGGGGAGGAAAAATTTCGTTCAAGTGACGACTTTTTTTTTTAATATAAAAAGTAACTTTTATTTTAATATTTAAAATATTTGTCTGTTTTATCCTTAAGTTTTTCTCTTCAGCAAGATTGTGTCCACAAATTAAATATAAAAAAGCTCTGTTTCGTGTTAAAGACACTTAAACGTGGTTTTTATTTTTCCCTCTGCAAAGAACCTTCGAAGAACACCCTTAAATAACCACATTACCAAATCATGCGATAACTTCAAATGAAACAAAATAACACTTACAAGTTCTCTTTAAAGTAAAAGTCAAACTCTCATTTTTCTAATTTTACGTTCCATTTCAACGACATGTTTCATGATAAAAACAGAGAAATTTACTGCCCTAAAGGTGATTTTCATTTTTAATGACTTCACGAGAAATTGCCAAAGGTGAAGGAAAAAAAAAGAAATTGAAACATGATAAATGTTATGAAAACATCTTGTGAATTCCATTGCCATCATTTCCACGCCTTAGGTTCATCACGGAATGTAATTAGGGTAAGCTTTTTATTTGAGCTTTCCCTTTAAAAGATTCGATTCCGGACATAAACAGAGCATTGCAACTTTGGCGACAGTGCACTAAACGTGACCGACTTAAAGTTTAAAGAAAACGTCGCCAACCGCAGTTTGATTGACAAGTTAAGATAAGTGTAACCACAGGAAAGATATTATAAAATGTTTATTTCTACAGCCGTCTTAAAGATTGGATCGTTAGTTATCCAGGATGAAATATTTTTTATGTAACTAACGTTTTTTATACAACTTAGAATATGTTTGAATACCCTCTCCCATTTTTTTTTTAAAGTTTCAAAAAATTAAGAAATTAAATTTGATTTAACTGTTTCAGTTATTTTAATTTATTACATTAAAATGCTACATAAAATTTTTAGTTACGAAATTTTTATAATATAATTCTTTTCATTTTGGTTATGAAACAAAATCTGCAAGATTCGAATGATAAAACATTTATTTGCCATAAAGCGGTTCGAAAGGTTATTTGAATCAAATTCCCTACATTTCTTATAATTTTTCGTCTTGATTACAACTAGTCGACTAACAAGCGTAAAACCAACTATTTTTTCATTACAGATGGTTTCTCTTTGAAGGTGATTACAGATGGTTTCTTGAATAAACAAAAAAATCTAAATCTTAAATTGCTATTTTGTAAGTGATTAAATTATACAAAATATTGTCTTATGTCCTATGTAAGAGATGTTGGTTCTTTGGAGTCACATGTATCCTAGGAGTCAATCCTTTCTTACCTGAATCAAATTTGAGAGGAAGATAATTTTGTAATTTTTTATTTATTTATTTTACTTTGTGTCAACACGAAGAAATTTTTTATGTTTTTAAATCAATTTGGTTTTCTGAAGAAATTATTGTGAATTTAGCAAGTATAACTTAATATGATTTCTATTTTGCAATTACGAGGACCGTTTTTCAAAATGACGACGAGAGAAAATAGACAATACGCAGACGTTACCATAGTAACCATACGGAGTGACCAGTATAGTGACCATACAGAGACGAATCGAACATACTGTAACTCTCTATAGATTGACCAAACGCTCTTGCTACACTTGTTATGCATTGTTTGCTACGCGAGATAACTTTTTAAGATTTACAATTGAAAAAAGCTTACTTTATTGCAATTAATACCTTAAATCATGTTATTATTTTTGTTATTTCCATCTTTATTAGTTTTCCTATTAATGATAATGATGAATTATCATTCTATCAGTTTCAGAAATATAAAAAATTTTTTTTGCTAAGAAACATTTTACACGAAATAAAATATTTTTAACCATCGATTGTTAACTGTTGCTTTAAATTAACGTGTTTAATTTTTTCTTTGATATCAGTTACTGATGTTAAAATGCTGTTACTTAAATCTAAAAGTCTTACATAGATGCTTTTTATTATTCATTATAGTAAGTTTCCCTATTATGCATAACAGTATTTGAAAGTATAAGTTAATAAGCTGATTCTTTGGCTAGGCCATAAATAATTTAGCGTCAGAACAAAAGTTTTGCATGACCAGAAAACTTGTAACGATTTTTAAGTGTGTAACATCATTCCGACATAACTTGTAAAAAAAAAATATCACCTGGTTTTCAAACATAGGCCATTAAATTTCTCTGATCCTTTTTAAGATTTTTTTAAGCTATGCATGCTTCTCTTAAAGTATTTTTTATAGATCTCTTAGAAGTTTGGCATTAAGAAAACTTAAACTTGTTTAAGAAAACTTAAACTTGTCGTCAAATAACGAGAAGCGGTTTGTGGGAAGGTGGTTTAAATTTTGATTCACCATGTATTTTAATTATTAATGTAAATTCTGTGTAATATAAATTTGGTAATATAAATTCTGTTTTAATGTATTTGCTTTTTTTTCCTTTTTTTTTTAATTAATGAAGGTTCGAAATGAACGATGCATAGCTAATTTCAACTTAATCTTAAAATTCTTGGAATTTTGGTTAATGATTAATTCTTCTTGATGACAACATGAATAATTTTTTTTGCTACAGTCAAAAACTGTGGAAACTTGTCCTGGTATTCAATACAGAGCTTCCAGTAACAACTTGAGTGTTTACCAAATTTCTAAGTCGTCAGGATTCGGATAGATGATAAATCCAGTTTTTACCGGTTGTGAAGCGATTGAAACTTGTAAAGTCATCTCGCATAGAGTAGCAGTTGAAATATGAGCATTACAATTAAAATTTCATTACAGGAACGAAAGCGAATGAGTAGAAACGTAGCATTAAATAATCTTTACCCTATGCCCCAAGAAAAAAAAAAGGTTCTGATAAAATTAATGCGCTGTATGGTAAGGAAATTTCTGATAAAAAAAAAAACAACCCTGATTCTGGTTAATAAAATCAAAATATATTGTATTAAAACCAAAATCTATGGTATTTAAGCTAGTCTTTTGCTAATTTTTCCTTTCATATGGTAACAATTAACCTGAAATTCTAGTTTTCAAAATTATTGTTCTTATTGTCACACGTTCAAAAGTAAATACAAAACTGAAAAGTACATTTAAACGAACAAATAGTTTTCATTTCACACTCTAAGGTATCATGATAAAATTACATAACTTTATACATATTATGAAACCCTGTTTTATTATAAATTTTTATCAAATTTATTACCAAAGAGCTTCGGTAAAAATACCTAGTTTTTTCATGTTCCCATTGAAATGGAAAAATGGCAAATTTTACCATATTCTGTTAATTTTGACCATACTTTTTTCTAATGTGTAAAGATGTTTTGAGTCGATTTAAAAATTCCTTTAGAAGCTAAGAGCTGTCAAATAAAACATTTAAAGAAAATCTGAATTTATAATTAGCTTTTTTCTACAGTTTAAAATTACTTTTTAATACAATTACTGTTATATAATTAAAATTATATTTGTAAATTTCAACACATGTATACATATTTTAAAGTATATACTTGCATGTAGCACAATTGTAGGTTAGAATATAGATCTTTATTAATTAAATATTTTTAAAATGCTATAGAAACTTTACTGGCATATGGTTTTGAAAGTATCGATTCGGGTTTTTTTTTCAGTTTTTAATACTTGTTATGTAAAAAACATGTTTTGAGAGTTAATAATTTAAATCTGGTTAATATAAATAGAGGTTATAACAAAAACTGAAATTTCAAAAGAATCAATGCAATAACTCTTAATTAATGAAGAATTTGAAGAAACTGTCATCATTTGTGATAAAACATGTTTCCATATCTCCATGCTATAATAATTTTTTGCTGGAATTGTTATTATGAAAGTTTTTCTTTAGCTTTACTAATGTAAAATATTTTTTAAATGTATAAATTCCTTTGGTGTTTATCTCTCATTTTTTTTAGAACAATTTCCCATTATGTATACGTGATTATTAAATATTTTTATTTATACATATAGGATTTATATTAAAAATTTATGCGTTACTAATGCGTATTAGTTTTTAACAGCGATTACAACAACGAAATTAAAAAGAAGATGGGAGAGCAAACAGAAGACACTCTTGGCCGACAATGCGTAAAATGCTCAGTACAATTTTAGCTCTATCTTAGACATTGGATATCGGTTGATGACGTCAGCGACCTTTGGGTCACTCAGTTACGGTCACGGGGTACTACTGCTTTCAGAGAGATATTTTTAGATTTTATCGTTTCACTAGGAATAATATTTTTGATTAATTACTTTACTTCAATTTATATTTAAAGCCGATATTTTAAAAAATGAATCTTTTGGATATCTACTTTTTAACGAAACTTTAAATTATATTTTTAAAAGGAATGAAAATATTTAAAAAAAATCATCTTATTTATATTTTTGTGGTTTTAAATGGATTTCGGATTATTTATAATAAGTTTGCATATTATATTTTATAAATTAAAAAAAAATATTTAGTATTATTTTTCTTGAATGCAATTGTTTACATATTACACGAATTAAAAAATTTGAAAATAACTTTATTTTGTAAATACAATTTTAAATACATTGATTGAAAGATTAACACAGATTTCAAAAATACAAGTGTAAATTTTATTCAATAAATAGACATATTTTACTTTAGTTTTAATTCATTACAGCCTAGAATCGATTTTTAAAAAAATGGATTATTTTTTAAAAATCATTTCAATATTTCAATTACATTTAAAATCTTTTTGGCTAATTCTAAAATTATTAACAGACACATTCTAATAGATATAACCAACATGATTTCCGTGAAGTAAGTGCAAAAGTTATAACATTTGTCCTTTATGTATTCAATGTGAATCAATTTACAAATTGCTCGCAATTCGAAGAAGTCAGAACGAATTTATTTGAATTAGTATGTGATATTTACTTTATTAATTTCAAAATGTATTTAATTTTGGAATCTTTGGAAAAAATAGATTGAAAAGAAAATCATATGAAATGTCACAAATTAATATTTAAACGATAAAAAAACAATATTTGATGACTAATTCAGATCCAGATTTCTAAAAACAAAGGTAAAAATCTACAAAAAAAAACTACTTTTTTTTATGGGGAGATTAAAAAGGGGTTAATAGAGGAAGGCGAGCGCATTCCTGTCATATAAGACACATGATATTAGCAATATGATAATTTTAATTTTAATTGTAAAATATGATTGAAGCCGATTATGAACAATAGCTTAAAGAATTAAAATTAGCTTTTATGACTCCAATGCAATTAATAAAAATATTTTATTGAAAGTTTAAAATAATTAACGTACAAAACACTACTGATGGAAACTATTTATGTCAAGTAATATGTTTTGGGGCAAATAATTATAATATAACATTTTAAACTTCTATCGCGTTTAACGTGTAGCCATATTCCGACAAGCAAGCTCGAAACCAACAGCCAAGGCTTAACAACACACAACTAAGGGTTAGAAAGATAAAGGTAAGCCACACTTTATTTGTAGCCCCACTTTACCTGTAAATGTGTTGCCATATTCTGACAAACAAGCTCGAAACCAACAACCAAGGCTTAACAAGACACTGCACTGTCAAGGGCTAGAAAAATAAAGATCAGCCTCACTTTACCTGGCACCATTTTTCCGAAAGATATTTGTAGAAACTGCATATTTGTAGAAGAATGAATAGGAAATAAAAAACAAATGCGGTTCAAGTTTAATATTAATTTCTTAACTGACTTTTTGTAACATTAAACTTGTATCTGTATTTCCGTAAGGAAACTCAAATTTCGAATGTCAATGCTAGAAAAAATGAAGCACAACTATTTGTTAAGTATACGGTCTCTTTATACAAAACGATATTCGTTCATGTTTAAGCGAAATAAGTAAAAGTGTTGGTTCTCAGGGTACATTTTACTGTAAAATCCATTTTTACCAGAACATGTTAAAAATCTGATAGTCTGAATCTGACAGCAATTTTTACAATAATAGCTATCGTAAAATTACTGATTAACACTAATTAAATAAATACTATTGTGAAAATCATGGTATAATATTTTACGATAAAATGGATTTTGCGTGTGATGCACTCAGATTGCCAGTACTTTATTACATCATTATTTGAACTGGTATTGTTTTAAGTTCATTATGTTTGCAGTATGTTTTTATAGTTCAATTCAACAGATATTGTAAAAAAAGAATCTATTAAGATTTGTTATAACAGAACACCTTCTATGTGTTCGTGTAATTTGAGTAGTTGGCGGATGCATTCTGTGAGTGGTTCGGATGAGGTGGCGACACTAAAATAACACGCGGATTTGAAAACAAAATAAAATTTGATAAACTGCAACAAGAATTTAAAACTAATCTGTATTATGCGCCTTTAGATATTCATTTTAATAACATTAATGGAGAAAAGGTTTTGTGAAACATTCACTACATAAAGGAGCACCTTTTTCCTCGTCCTTCAGTTGCTTTAACTAGACCTGAAAATTTTAATTTACTGTTAGTAGCCAGTGGCCGGTAGATTCTAGCACTTTTTCCTCAAACCTAATGAGTCGGTGACCTACATCGATAGGACGATAGGTCCTTTTTATTTAATAGCCACTTTCAAAAAATTTTCTTTTTGCTTGAATTAAATTATATTTTTACACAAAATTCATATTATAAATAAAATAATCTACGACGCTATAAATAGTTCATTCAACAATAAAAATAATATAACCATGCGACGAAATTTAGTAAAACATATTGACTTAGAATTTAGAATATATTCTAATATAGATCTATATTGAATACACTTTAAGATAGATCTTTGTAGAATATATTCTAATATAGACTTATAGAACATTATGAAAAACGTTTGAATTGAAGTATTGAAGTTTGAATTGAAGTATTGAAAATCGTTAAAAAGTTCTCTTTACAAGTGAATCTTTCGATCACAAATTGATGGATTCTGAAATATCGTAATTTTGAATGGAGACATAAGGGAATTTTAATGAAATTTCTGTCTCCTAGAGTCTTTCTGTATTGATGTACTTTTATCATTAAAAGATTTAAAAAAAAAAAAGTGGGGGGGGGGATGACAGGTTGCTTATTTAATATAAGTCGCCACTTCTTTTGTTGACTTGCCATGCGGCGAGTGCTTTTTTTTTCAGGTCTAGCTTTAACACTAAAGAAAGATAGCCTGAAGACAATTTATTTAACTCTGCACTACTTGTTTATATTGTGCATTCATTTCAGGAACTGAACGATCGACAATTACATTCTTAAGTTGTACTAGAATGTTGGACAGTTACATCCCCAAATTGTTGAGCTACACAGCAGTGAAATACTTTATGATGTTCTCAAAATTAGAAACGTTTATTTTCATGAAAACAATGCAACATAATATTTGTCAAAACAAAAATGAGGTTTACCAAGTAATAGAATCCCCAGCGGTATGAAATAATTGTTTTCTTTTTTGTTTAACGCATTCTATTTTGCGCTTGACCTATTACGCAATTAATTATTACTTACCTTAGATGCTTCTTCTTATTTAAGAAACAAATAAGGATACATGTATTTTTTTCATGTATCCGGATATCTAACACTGTAAGATATTATTTTGAAACATCCGCTCTCTATCATCTGTTTTAATGTTTTGATTGTTAGATTAATATTTTGATTGATTAATGAACAAGTGATGCAAATAATTGTATGTATGTGTGCGTTGTAATAAGAAAGGAATTTTTTTCTTGGTCATTTATCGATTTTTTTTTTTCACTTTGCAAAAAAATTTCGAAAGAGTCAAAAATCTGGCTTTTATGGGGCATTTTACAAAAGTTGATAATTGATGAAGAGCATGCAAATGTTTACAGTCAAATTGCCTTCAAATTTGTAAAATTATTTTTTCTTATAATTCAAAGTTTTTTTTAAAGTCAACTGAGTAAAGCAATTGTGCAATAAATTTAAGTTCTTAAGCCGAAGAATTCCATCAACCGATATTTAAAAAATAATTAAATTAAATTTAAGCATATTACGTTATTACATTTAAACACAATAATAAAATTATGTTGAAAAGAAGGAGACACATTTAAACAAATTTTTATAACATAAACTAAAATGATTAAACCAGTAACTAAAAATGTTGAAAAATGAATAATGGCGCACTTGTGATAGTAAATAATTTCTATCAACCTGAATAATAAATTATTCAATCAAATTAATTTTCTTCAATTCTATTAAACGAATGTTTTGAGTTAAGGTTTATTTTATATATTTTTTTTTTGTATTTTAAACATTAAGATTGTTTAAATAGTTATGTAGGTTTTATATTTAAACAAATTCATTTTGCACTAAATATAATTGAAAGTTCAGTCTTGAAAGCTTACATTGTGTGGAACTGAATAATTTTTCACATAAATAAAGTCATTTTGGCTTTTTTTTATTTAAGAAATGGTAAGAAAATCGCTTCACTGATAGAAACATTGCTTTTCAAAATTTGTGCTTCGAATTATGAGCTTTTTAATTTTATTTTCACCATTTTTTAAGATTAAAACCGTATACATCTTATCAAGAAACTTGCTGAAGATCCGTTCTTCGTATGGGATGAATAAAACTGAAAAAACTGCAAAAAAATGAAAGGCACACACCGACAAAATTACTAAAGCCAAAATAACAATTTTTTTAATTCATTATTATTTGTTGCCCGTTCAGGAGACTTTACGTTATTAAATCAGCGAAATACGTCTTTTATTGCTCATCCCATCAGAATAAAGATTAACTGATATTAAAGATTAATTAATCAGATTGAAGATTAATTAATCAGAGGAATTTTGACTATGTTTAATTTTTGCACTCATTTCAATCTTTAGAATTATTTTCGTTTCTTTTATTGACCGTTTTATTGCCTAAGACAATTTAAGGTGAGTTGAAAAAAACGTTTTAATCATTTTTGTTCAATATCCTTTTATTAGTTTCTTTATTACGCAATTTAACCTTTTCTGTGATTGAATAATATTTTTTATCTTAAAAAAAAGAGATCTATTATTTAATCCCAAAAATCACAGATTAATATTCAATAACAAAATTACACTGCTTTTTTTAAATGAGAAAAAACAAATATTTACGGGATGAGAATGACCTTTTCTAGTTTTTGATAATCTTATAAAAAAAAAAAACGTGTTTTCTATAAAATATTTAGTTATTTCAAGTTTATATAACTTAAATTTTTAGCCAAAGATTTTGGAAACGCATTTTTAGTTAATAAAAAGCACGCAAGTTTAGTGATAAATAATTTAATAATTTTTTTTCTGGACAATAGGATGAGGAAAAAAAAACAATGTAAAAATATAAAGTATTAAGTTTTATGCAATACTGTCTGACTTATTACATAGTTGATTCTTTGGTTGTTTTGGATGATTGGACCTCCACTTTCATGAAAAAGATAAATCCTGTAGGGTTTTTGATTTTTAAACATCTTACGAAGTTTACTTATTTTAATTTTGCATATTATAGGAATTATTTTTCCTGTACATAAGCAATTATTTACATTTTGTGTTATGACTTTTACAAGTTTAGCCTATGATAAAATAAATGACCATTTCCTTTTACGTTTGCTCTCTATTTTGATTTGCTAGGTTTTTCTCTTATTTCATGTTACAAAAAAAAAAAAAAAAAAAAAAAAAGTTTTTTAAACTGTATGAAAAATATTACTGGTAGTTCAATCTACAACGGTTGCTTAAATAAGAAAAAGGACTAAAATGCTTCGGTCGGAAACAATAGCAGAGGTTCCATGCTGGCTTGAAAAGGAAGGTGATGTGTGCAAAGTAGACTGTTTGCTTGACATTTAAAGTGAATGTAAAGTCGTGTTAACAAAGATATGGCAAGAATATAGCACGAAGTGGTAGAGTCAGAAAAAAGATTGTATTGTTCTCTTACACACACAAAATGCTGCACAAAGAAATAATGAACCAATATAATTCCAGTTGATGCAGTTTAGAATTCCTGTATCCAAAGTTAGGTCGTTTTAAATGTAAATTTTTAATTCAAAAAATAAAAAGAAGACTTAAGAAATGTCAGTAGAGTTAATCTCATTTATATAAAAACTTTGACATGCTTTATGCTTATATTTAGACTTGAGATAATTTAAGTGTTATTCCGATAGATTTAAAGAGCTTTCATTCGTTATTTTATGAGAAAAGCTAGGATTTAGAAGAGGGAATAAATCATTGAATGAATAGATTCTCTTAATAGCATTTTATTGCAAAACTTGAGGATTTTACATACAAAATGATGCTTTCTTCAGAGTTTTCCTTAAGCGTTTTCAGAATGGCGGCCCGCCCTACCTGCCCTTTGATCGCTATAAATGCACCCTCTTTGTCCTTTTTGTAAAAATGAGCAGCCCATCCTTTTAAAACACTGCCACTGTATCCATATTCCATTTTAAAAATCATTAATTCACTGTTAAAGTAATAATTACCCACTGGTAAAATTATCTGTGTTAATAGGTTTAATTCTGGTTACTAATACAAATATTAACTTCGTTAGGATTATTCTCAAAAGAAATTTAAATATTCTCAACTTGGTTAGATCTGGATGTTTTTTAATTAGTTTGCTTTTACAAGGAATTGGACTTTTTATTATAACCCCAAAAAATAATATCTCCGCTTATTTTTTTTAAAACAAAAAACAATAAATAAATAAATGTATGAAAAGTAAGAAATTATGCTGAACTATTAGAAAGTGTGAAGGAAGGAATAAACTTTTTATTCTATTCAAAAGCTTTAATATAATTTTTTTTTTGAGTTCTTGTTAAAGTTCTCTTGTACACAGTGTAAACAACATTAAGCTAATTTATAAATTTAATATATGCTTTTGATATGCTACTTTCAATAATAATAACAAGTAAACTTCCCCATAACTTTTAAATCTGATCACTTGATATTTTCTTCTCTGTAGAAATACCACTATAATATTTTTAAACTAATTATTGCCTTTAAAGTTTAGAAAAAATTTAATGTAAAGATAAAAAGGTTCTGAGAAAAATATATATAAACCACCTCTGAAAATTATTTTAAAGCTAATTGCTAAAAGTTGTTAATTGCTATTACTTAACTGCATGAACTATGTCATTGCAATCTAAAATAAAACCTTTAAAAAACTCATCCTCAGTTGTGAACAGACAAGACATCATTTGGAATCGAAAGTTTATTACCCGTATAAACTAACTTTCGAATAAACGAAATCTCAATGGTTTCTCTTATCGTAATAAACTGAAAGTCCTTTTCATAATCTCTTTTCGCATCATTATTTGTAAATATACTCTTACATAATGAAAAAGGCAATCCGATTCAATGGTTGATTCTATAAAAGAGAGCAATTTTGTCAAATTTTATTGCCAATTCAGTGTGACCTAAATATCGTAAAACAACTTATACTTTTCAAACATCTTTAGGAAGGATTTTAAATGACAGTGAAAAACCTCTAAAGCTCTCTAAATAACAGTATTGATTTAAATCTGGGAAGAAACATTGTGTTATGTAGGTCGCCAGGAGTCATCTTTTTATCGGCTTTGCATCGTTAATTTTCTTTTCAGATATTCTATCTATATCTATAGACATTTTAATGTAGCTGTTTATGTTTTCATGAACTATTTATTTATTTTTCCACTCATTCGGTAGATTGAGTGAAGTATAAACAAGCAAAACGCGTTTTATTAGATAAAATAATTATTATTAGTTTTAAATTGAAAGTTAAAATAATATTAAAAGTTTACGAGTGTTATTAGTTTTGATACACACATGCATTTGTTTAATTTAAGACTAAAAATAATATTAGTTAGTTTTAAATTAGAAAGTTGAAAAAATAATTAAATGTTGCTATAACAAAACAGTTATTAGTTTTAACTTAAAAGTTGAAATAAAAAATAATTAAAAATTTGTGATTGTTTTTGATGCAGTAAATTACATATTATTAATTTTGATGCATAATATTAATTAGGTGTAAAAATATTTTACTTTGTTTTACCATATTATTTAAAAAATCTATATAATGGATTTGAGATTCTTAATATTAAGCACAGGTTGTTTGAATCCAACTCTGTAGACAAGTGACGTCTTGAGTCAAGTTCAACTATCAGGTCAGAAAAAAAGCATTTTATCATAAGCACCTGAAATATGTTAACGTGTAACATGCTTATATCTACAGATTAATGGCATAGGCACTAGAATCATGCTAAATTAAACGACATTACAATCGTAAAATAAGGGTTTCAAATAGGTTTGCTTATATATCAAAGTTGATAAACTGAGAGAAAAAAATCACTTCTATGCTTTTGTAGAGACCGTGTTTACTTAAAAAAGAACAGAAAAATCTTTGAAAATGAGGCACTAATTCTTGTTGAACCCGTATTTAAGTTATATTGAGAGAAAAAAGTATACCTGTCTCGGTTGGTCCAACGACTGTTGGGTTCTAAATCCTGATCTGTTTACTGTGGGAATGTTGCAGGCTGCCAACAATGTAACAGCCAATTTGGCTCATATTTGTCTCTATGTCTATGATCATGAATGACTGAGTTATACGATCATACAATTACTGTCAAAACATCAATACAGCTATAATTTTTTTCTTCTTTTAAACTCATTTTGCCCTTTCAGACTAACTTCGTTCCTTGTTGCTATTTAAATTTTTATATTATTTGTTATTATAAATATTTAGTATTACAATTATTTATTATTACAATGAATTATTATTATAATTAATAATTATTATAATTAATAATTATTATAATTAATAATTATTATAATTAATAATTATTATAATTAATAATTATTATAATTAATAATTATTATAATTAATAATTATTATAATTTATTATTAAAATTATTCATTATTACAATAATTTGTTTTTATAGTTATTTATTTTCATAGTTGTTGATTATTATTCATTTAATAATGTAAAACAAACAAGTAAGTAGAAAAGCTTATTCACATAGTTAGTTCGTTTACTAAAATTTTTGCTGTTTTTGCACTTTAAAAGCTACTTCTTTGCAATCACTTTCAGACAGAATTCCTAATAATCATAGACATTTATTACCCTCGAAATCGTTTATATTGTATCACAAATTTTATGCGTGTGATACCTTTAAACTATCTTTTAATGTACTAAACGCACGTACGTATTCACTCCCATCCTTTCTCAATTCTTCCATTTCTATACTAATTCTCAAATCTAATCAATAAATAAAATCTCTAATTTAAATTACGAGCTAGATCTATAAATCACTAACTGAAACACATAAAAAAAAAATGATTTTCTTATTGAATCACTCACTTATTTCAGTCGTTACAGTGATACAGGGTGGTAATTAATAAGCTATCTACAATAATAAAGGGAAGAGTTTCTCTGCTTGTGAGTCTGTTGGTGTGCGTGTCTTTTAACTCCAAAACCGTTCATCCTAGGATTTTGAAATTTGGACAATGGATACAGGGGATAAAACTAGCCTCGATCCCAAAAATCGTTCAAAAAGTGAGATTTTTTCATTGATTTAGCAAAAGCCATTGATATGAATTAAGTTGAAGACAATTCAGTTTTTTCAAATATTTTAAAGATAACCTAAAAAAAGTTTACTAGTATAGGACTTCATTTAATCAAAAAAGGAACTAAGAATTTATTTCACCTTCTTTAATACTTAACAATTTTTTGTTCTTTATGTCTGATAAACCTGAATATCTCTATTGAGGATATCTCGATAGATTCCCTCTATCGAGGGAAAGTGAGTATAGACACATTTGACATCGGTGTCTGATAAACCAAATTAACGTGAACGTGGTACCTAAGGCGAACTACGTCACCTAACGTTTGAAACTACGCTCTTGTGTTCATAGTTTTACTTTTAAATGCGTATCTACAAAATAAAATAGCCTAAAGTCAACGGTAATTGAAAAATAAAATATGTTAGGTACTAATAATCAAAGGATCTAATTCGCTTAAGAAAAGCGTAAAAAATCTCCACACTATTGTTGACGTCAATGATACTTAATTATTTTTGTTAATAGGTACTTTTTAAATAAAAAAAATAGCTATGTATTAAAAAGCAAAATTAGTTGACAAATGGCACTAATTCTTTCAGGAGAAATATAAGAAATCACTATATCATTATTGACACCAATGATGCTTAGTTAATTCTGGTAGTAGGCAGTACAGGTATTATAGCATTTAGTGTAGTTTTAATAGGGGCCAAATTTACTAATGCAGATAAAGTATTATGAAAGTATATTTGGTACGTATCAAAACTACACCATTTTTGTGCTATTATGATATAGATACTGGAGAAAGAAATTTTTTCTTTTTGCACCCAAAAATTGCTTGCTTCTAACAAATTTTGATTGTCATGAATTGGCCTCGAGTAATAGTATTAAGCCAAATAATATCGAATGCAATTAATTCTTTATATGATGGGATCGACTATTGAAAACGTGGTTTGATTAGCCTATAACGTAAAGCCACTGGGAAGGGCAGCAAGTGATACTCAACAATAATAATTTAAAAAAAAGAAATGATTAGTTGTTTTAATTTCGTTAATTTTTTCGGTACAGGTCTCACAATTTTGTGTATGATTTTATATTACTGTCGAGCTCTGATTATTGATTATTTACTTTTTTTTCACTTCATACGAAAAACTGGTATTAAGCTAGTATGTAACAAAAATAAATAAATAGTTGAAATGTTCTAAAGTTACTAAATTCTAACATTTTTATGCACATTTTAATAGTAACTATAGACATTCAGTTTATGAGATGTTCAATGAGCGTGGATTCATGACTATCATATGTAGCTTAAACAAATAGCAAAATGTTGTAAAATTCGCTGAAGATTAATGCTTCCAATGTTATCCTGAATATCTTTGTTTTGAGATCAACTATGAATTGGTCATTATATGCTTAAGCTTCAATATTGCCAAACAAAAATAAGCCACAAATGTTGAGAACTGAAGAATAGGGTGGCTTTGTCGATCGATATACGCTCGAAAATGCTATATTTCGACATTTTCAACAAAAAATGAGTAACAAGAAAGCCCATGCTCAAAAAAAAAGTATTGCATTTAACCACAAAGTGTTGACGGAATCCCGTAATAAACAAAAAATATTTATGTTTTTTTTTTTTTTTTTTTTTTTTTTTTTTTAAATTATGCAGTTTAATAACTTACCCCTGTAACCCGTAACCCTGTATTATGCTTATAAGATCATGTTGTTCTGTCCATATAACGGAAATAAAGATGTTATCTTCTAGTTTTTTTTTTTAAAAAAAGCAGCTGCTACCTAATTGTAAAAATATTAAATAACAGTCTCGTGTGGAAAAAATTAAGCAAAAAAATTTTAAAAACTGTCTAGTTCAATCTTAAACTATTCAGGCTAAATTTTCTGAAAATGATAAATTTTAATATCTTTTTTTAAATATACTCCAAACAAATATATACTCGTTTCGGATATTTAGCGGTAATTCTGAAATATTATATTTTTTATTGATTCATGGTTTAACAATATCAGAAACCAGACACTAAAGTGAAAGTAATTACCTTAAAAAAATTTCATAAAACAATTTTTCCCTAAAATCCAAGACATCAAAAAATATAGACAAGTCTTAATGTAGTGTTATGGCGATATTGAAAATTTTAGATGCAAATTTTCATTACTAAACTTCATTGGAAATTTTATTTATAAAGTCTTATATATTTATATATAGTTTTAACGTTAATTGAAATTTTATCAAAGAATAAAGAAATTTTTTATATCGTACTAATCCGAGAAAAACGATTTAATACCAATGTATTAATATACAATAGTAATTTAACTTATAAAAGCACCATTAGAAACAGTAGTTTTGTTAAATATATTTCTTATAATACTTTGTTGGATATTAAATTTTATTACAGCTGATATAAACACAATAGGTTATAAGAAGTAAATAAATATACTAAATTTGTGTTTGTCATTTTTCAATATTTTGTGTAAAATTCAGAGTTTATTTATCGTAAGAATTTAATAAAGTTTCAACAAAAATAACTTAATTAATCTTATTTTTTTTTTGCCAACGATCGGCTTGAAATGAGTACGTAACTGCATCAGTTATCAACAGATGGCAACACTAAAGACAGGAGTTTTTAAACAATTCGTCTGGAAAAAAATATCTATCACGCAAAATTATAATATTTTAATAATAGTTCACGAGATGCTAACTATTATTAAGATATTGCATTAAAGGCGTTTTAAATATAAAATTTAAAGAGAAGTATTTTTGTTACGTTTGGAACGGAAAGTAGTATTAACCGTTAAGATTTCTTTACAACGCAATAGATGGCGACACCATAAATAATGAGTTAAATTGTAAGTGCACTTAACCTTTTTTATGCATTGAAATTACTTTTTCTCCTTAATTATTATATGTATTGAAACACATCGTTTAAAGAAAAAAAACGATTTTGAAATAAATATAATAATTCTAAATGGACAATCAGAAATTACTAAAGGGGTAGCAATGAGTAATCGTAATAAGAATTAATAAGTAAAATTAAACTTTGACCCAAAGAAATGCAGATAAGTTTGCTAAATTTTAGATATATATGTTAAATATTGTATGCAAATATATATACGAAATATTATCCTAAATTTTTTATTTAAAGAGTTTTAAACTGAACTTTTTGTAATTAACTTCATTGTATGTTAGTTAACACTATTTGTGTTCCCAAAGAAATAGTTTCCGTCTTCTTGTGGGAGAACTTGCTATGTGATTAAACACGATTGAATGCGTTGTGAATTAAGTGAATTAAAAAGCATTTTAAACACTTAACTAGTGGAAAAAATTATTTTTAGTTCAAAATAATTATTGAAATTTGATAGGTTTCTGTTATTATTTCTTTTTAAGACACTCAGAGCTAAATAAAACTAGGTTGTTTCCACGCATTTTTGAAAACTAACCTTTATATCTTGATATGTATTTTTATCTATTCGTAATATTACCCACCACCCTTAGGGACCACACAACATTAACACAAAAGTAGATAAAAGTCTTACAGAAATCAAACTTACTGAATTCTGTAAAAATAATCTGAGCTTTAGTACGCTATCTTTCCGCACCTTTTCCTACCAAGTTTAAAATTAAAATGATGTAAAAAAATTGAATAACTGGCAATACGATTCTTTTCCAATCATTATTAAGTTAACAAATATGTGTGCATATACAATTTTAATGTTAGCAATATCTTTTCCTTTTTAGATATGTGTAAACATATTTTATGTTATAGCAGAAATGAGAGTCAAATATTAATATTAACTCCAAGCTTTGATCTCTCGCTTAATTGGAACCACATTTTCTCGATTATGACAATGACCTGCTTCTACAGACTTAACTTACATTACCCCCTTTCCTCTACATTTTGAGACTAAAATTTCAGCGTTTAAAACCCGCAGATATATCAATACAATAGTGTATTGATATATCTAAAATATATGAATACACATTATTGTATTGATATATCTGCGTGTGAGGGGCGTGTGATTAGCGTAAGAAGCATCGAAGGGAAAATGAAAACAGATTCAAGAATAAAGTCTTATCAAGTAAAAATAATGCAAATTCGAGAAAAATACAAAACAAAACTCAAATAGGTACATACACATAAAGCGAGAAGGCAGAGTGGATGTATTTCGTTTTCTCTGCAATTTAATCTTATATTGGGTTCTATTTCCTCGAATCTTTAATAGCACCTTTAATCTCGCGCTATTAATAGAATTTAATATTAAATTGCCTTTTTTAAATTTTTACTTGAAATTTTTCTACTCTGAGAATTTTCTTTTCGTAGACAGTAAATCAATATAAGGAAATAAGTAACCTGGCCAATTTTCCATCTACTCTTGGAGATCAATTTAATGCTGCGATAGTCTTTATTATTAAACAATTTGAAAAGCAATTTAACAATAGAATTAAAAAATCATCAACGAAAAATTATTTTCCCACCAATTTATTATTATGATAGTTAATAAAAATTGAATCACAATCAATAAAGGATATTAAATTTAATAATAATTCTTCTAAAAAATAACTTTAATTAAGATTGTTTGGATTCACACAATGAACCTTGATATTAAATTATATTTTTTTAATGGAAAAACTGTTAAGAATAATATTTAAGAATATTCGCTTTTGAGCTTAAATGTTTGAATCCGAAACTATAATTTTTTTCAAGTATGCTCATTAAATTGATTAATCAAAAATGAATCAGTTTGGGAATTCACTTCCCCTCATATGATTTCGGCAATGAATTAAGTATTCAGCTTCTTAGTAAATTTTTAAATGTATTCAGTTATATATAAAGTGTTTGTATGATTAATTATTCCATTTACTAGTTTGCGATTCAATCTATATAATTATAAAGGGATTAATTTGCTTCACATGAATAAATAAATGTCTTATTTTTAAGTTCCTATAGTTATATTGTATAAATCAGCTTAGATTTTTTTCTTCTTTTCGAATTACGAAAGAAATTCCTCTTCATTAAAACCTATAATTTAAAATCTTTTCGGGTGCTTTTCAAAATTATTTTTGTTCCGAAGTAAAATAAACCAATAAAATATCTTTATTAGCTTTAACGTATAATTCTATTATTGATTGCTTGAGTTTGTCATTTAAATATGCGAAAACCTGAAAATAATTACACAGTTTTCAGAATTTAATTGCTTTATTTGTTAAGAAATTGACTAACACTTGTGCACTTTTTAGATGATACGACAGAGAAATTGTGTTTTTAAGTTTATTATATGGTCAAATATCTTAATAATCTTCGGAAGGATAAAAAATAACAGTCTTTTAAAGGCTAATGCGAACATGTTTGAGATAGTCTTCTTCATAAGCGATTTTTAATCTGTGTAATTGGAAAAATAATTGCATTTTCGGGGAAACGCCCGTAATGTGACTATTTTGAGACGATTCTTGTTCAGTTTGAATGGCATAAAGGACACCATGAAGATAAGGTATGGAGACAAATCAATTATAAAATACTCTGTAATAGAGAACATTAACATATTAATTGCATTTCATTTTGTTAGGGAGCACTGTAAAAAATTTTGAATCAAATAACGGCAAAAAGTTTCGGGAACTTTTTCCCAATGCCCATAACCTATCGCAAAACATAGCTCCTATGCCCTGTTAAGATTTTTTGAAGGTTTTGAAACCAGGCTAGTTGTAAATAGTTTAAAAAAACTATAGTTTTGTATTCATGGTTTTATAACCATACTAGTATTAAACGGTTTCAAAACTGCAAAGGTGAAAAATGTGCTTTACCGTAAAATTTACGGTCAATCAGGTACACAGAATGCTGCCGATTATTTTACCATAATTTTAGAACGCAAATTCTAAGAGTGCACAAGTATTATTATTTTTTTTTAATTGGTAAACATAAAAAAGTAATATATCTTAACCATTAAAGCTATATATAATAAATTCATACAATTTTTTTCAGAAAACCATGCCAGAAGTTTTGGATTTTAGTTAGGATTATTTATTGTATGTAGGGTTGTATGATTTTATGCATTTTAAAAAGCTTTGTTTTTATTAATATTTGTTTTGAAAACTTTTCTTGAAATTATTGAAACGAAAAAATGTTATTTAAATTCAATCATAAAAATAATGAAAAATTAGATTTTTTTACTTTATTTCCGAAAGATTAAAATCACGTTTTCAATTGGTTTTTCAATTGGTCTAAATTTAAGCGATTTCCCATATTTACAGCAAACATTTCTTATCCATTTATTTCTTGTTTCGAATTTATTTTCCGATCTGTTTTGATAATTTATTTAAAATTTTCTTTTTATTTATCTTGCATTCTGCTTACCACATTACTAACACAAGATATCCTAATTGTCTCTAAGTTAAAGTTTCTTTTTTGTCAATCTAACAGTATAAAGTTTTATCACGTAATTCAAAAGTCATCATAGGTGCTAAATGCTTTCGGACAGAAAATCGAATGTCTTCTATGTTGTTTTTAAAGCTTTTTGATTAATATTATTATTGTTTTATAAAAATTATATTAAATTAATAGGAAATAAAGAATGTCACATAAAGCATTTAACTTGGTGTTGTATAGATCCAGAAATGCGGTTACTTCCATAGATCCAGAAATTTGGTAAATTTTACTATATTATGGTTTATTTGATCATACTTTTTTTATCAGTGTGAAATTATTCAAGTATTTCTAAATTTGTTATAAATAGGTAATTTAAAAATGGTTTTGACAATGTTTATGTAAAAATATTTACAGAATATTACGGTTTATTTAACAAAATAAAATTAGTAGCTTAATCCAATGGTAAAATATCCTAAATATATACTGCATGTCCGTTAAAGTTTTATTAACAAAACTGAAGGAATAAAAAAAATATTCAGCATAATAAGGAATAAATATGCAACTTTTAAAAAATATTTGTATTTTTTTATATATATCTATTAGATAAATTATTTTATATAAATTAACTTTCAAACTTGGAAAAACTATTTGAAATAAGTATAAGTAATTTGCTTTTCATCACAAGTTAGGTATTTACAATATCATACTTAGAGACGTAAAAAATAAAAAAACATAATTTCCTTTCAAGGGCAGCTTGTATATTATATTGAAAGCCATATCGGTAAATAACATCCATTAGTTTTTTCTTAGCATCAATCTAACATAAACAACATTTTCTCCCATATAGGTCAATTCCAGTTTACATTCATTGTTTTCGAAACCTATCTTGCCTTAGGATCGATATCAAATATGCATGAATCAAATTCCAGTTCCTCAAACAGCCAAATGAATTTTTTATTAAACTTCCTATTATCGCAAAAGTATCACTGAATGGGAGATAGGCAATTATCTAACAAATCGCGTGATTCTTGTTGAATCTATTTTGAGGTCCTGCAGACAACTAATTCTTCCTTGTGCGCCTATGATTGGAGCAGCAGAAATCGGCCTAAAATTAATTCCTGAGATTAAACAGAACTCTTCCAACCACTTTTTCTTTCCTTTTTGTCATCACTTTTCTTAAAATAACGCTAAGAATATAAACTTGCTGTTCAGTTAAGGAAGTTATGAAAGTGCTGTTATGAAATACAACTTCAATCACGTAATCATTTATCGCATCGACATGCGACCTAGGTAATGTTTGCAAGCATTTTGATAAAAGCTTTTTATGATGAAATAAACGATACTTTTCTAAAATCTTATTTATTTTTAGTTTAACAACCCCTATTTTATAGTGAACGGAGAAAAAAATTCTGGTTAATTTAATGTACTGTTGGCAAAGTCATTTATTATAAATAATAATACATAATAATAAAAACATAACTCTGGTTAATAGATCGAAATATGCGGAATTTAAACCGATTATCTGCTGACTTCCGTTCATATGGTAACGGTATACCGGAAATTCTTATTTTCAAAATTGAAGCTCTTATTACCACACGTTTAGTAAAAAATACAAAACTGAAAAATAAATCAAACAAAATAATTGGTATTGTGATAAAATGATAAAATTTTACCATACTTGCCAAATTTTATCAAACATTATCACCTTATATTTTATTGCTAATGTTACTAAATCATTACCAAATACTTCAGTTCAAAATTACCGAGCTTTTAAAAATTAATGCTAGAAACGCTGTAAATTATTCCATGTTCTGGTAGCTGTGACCATACTTTTCTTCTCAGATAGAAATTAAATTCAACAGTTGAGAAATTAAATTCAACAATCTTGAAGCAAATATAACTTTTGCAATAAATATAATTTCAACATATAGAAGTCATATTTTTTTGAGTGAAAAATTAATTTTCAATGAGGAAAATTAGTTTTCATTTGTTAAAATTTAAATTAATTTTTTTAATGAAAAATGTACTAAAGATTCAAACTAATTTAGTCTACCTTTTATAACAGGTTCTTTCAATAATTTTTTAATAATAAGCTACTTCTAAATTCATTGAGTCATTAGTTCAATTTCTCTGGTTATGAAAATAGTGTGCTTCATTGTATCAATTTCCGGCGTATTGAAGCAAATAAACGAAAATAACCTGAGTGTATAATTTCCTGCTTTTTTAAAATGCGAAAATCAAAAAATTGAACTAGCAGAAAAAAATCAAAAGAAAAAAAAAGGCTTATGCTATTAACAGGATCCAACAAGCATAAGATAGGACCTCACGCTTACTACAATTCAGGCATAATTAACGTCTTATATTTAAAGAGTTAATTATAAACTAAGCGCAGTCAATCAAATGCTTTATTTTAAATTGATAACTCTAAGTATTTTATATTACAATTAAAGCGTATGTAATCAAACCGTATAGGACGGGTAACATAGAGATTTTAAATTTACTTAAAATTTAGTTATAATTATCAGAGCTGTAATAACCATAGTGATTATTGCAATTAAGCTATAATGCTCTCTGTTTTATTATTCAGGTGAATTACTTTATATTACAATTTTTTAAAAAAATCATATCGTCAATTAAAAAAGATAATACAAAGAAGTTTATCATATTTCTTTAAAATTAATTTGAAATCCAATAACCAGAGCAGCAATCACCTTGTGATTTGGATATGATTGTTCTCCTTATTTTCGTAATTTTTGTCTATTTTTTCAAGGGTTCAAGTTTCGAAAAAAAAATTCCAGTTAATTTGACTAACAATTAATGCTTTAGCCACATAAAATATGAACTCCAATGTCTGATTTTGTTGGCCTGTGGGGATAAGTAGACGATAGAAGATAATAAATAATGAGATAAAATATTTAAGTTTCGGTCGTTTTTTTAAAAGGAACGAAGTTTAGGACTACAAAAAATTGAATTAGAGTTGTGAAAACGAGCAGGCTGTATTCTTTTTATGATAATGTTAATATGGATTGAGCTAATTGTATTATGAACAATGTGGCTTCCTTTAATTAAAAGAAGCAATAGTTCGAGATTTATTTTATTATTGAGCTGCATTTCTTCTAGAAATAACAAAAACGTTAAAAAATTATTAGTTTCAAGTATAATATAAAAGAAAATTCTAGGTTTGATAATAAAAAATAAAAAAAATGGGGAGGTGCTAATTTTTTTTATTCAGAATTGGAGATGGGGGTAAAAGATTAAGGCATAATCTCGATTACTGCTTACTTAAAAAAATTACCTTAGTTTTTTGCATTAAATTGTATTTAACACTTCGAAAAATATTTGGAAAAAAAAATACAAAAAATAAATTTGAAGAAAAGAAAAGCGAAATTTCTGTTTTCTTTCTGTCGAACAAAGAATGGATAAAGAATGTATTCCGAGTTTAGAATGTATCTTAATTCTGATGTAAAAAAATAATAAAAAATTAAGTTTAAGAAAAAACTCGGAAATTTAATTTTTACAGATTTTTTTTAAAACGTAGGTATGCATTTGTCACCCCATTTTTCTGAGATTTAAAATTAGAAAAGAATTGCTTATCATCAAAATCGCTTGAAGAGAATAAAGAATAAAGCATAATAACTGACAAATCTTAATTTCGAAAAAGAAAGCGATCAGACTGTTTCTGAAATGAAATATCTCAATCACATTCAACACTTCAGGATAAAGATCGAAGTTAAAAACTAGAAAAAGACATAAAAACAGGAAAATTTCTAGTAAGTTTAAGATTTAATTACCTTTTAATAATTATATAAACTGACTATTATAAGCCATGCCAAACATCTTCCTCTCATCGGGAAAATTTAGAACAAAATGGTTTGAGCTGTTTCTGAAAGGAAACATCTCAATTATATTTAACACTTCCGAATAAATATAGAAATTAAAAAACTAAAAAAACGATAAAATCCATGAATGTTTTTCTTTTAAATTTCCAGATTTAATTACTTTTTAATGATTATGATATCACCGCTGACTATTGTATGTCAGGACAAACAACTTCCTCTCATCAGGAAAAATCGGAACTTCCTCAAATAGGGTTTTAAAACCAAGAAAATACGATTAAAATAATGGAATAAAAACGCAGAATATTTCCTTTTTCTTTACTTAATTCCTGTTTAGCATATCTAGGAAGCACACGATAAAATAGGTACTCTCGTGATCAACACGCGCGACCACGGATTCAAACTCTGTGACAAAAACAGACGATTGTAAAAATAAAAATACTGAAGTTACAGCAGTAGAGAGTTTTTGTTTGCTCGTTTCATTCCTTAAATTTACACCGCGGGATAAAACAAGCATGGCTCGGCGTGAAAGTTCTAGCCAAGTGTGTATAAACCGCCGCAATTCTTTTGTTGGAAATGGAGCAAAATGTTTTGTGAATTCTAATGGTAGATTGAAGTAAGCATAAGGTTTTAAAAGTGGGAAATGGTTTTTGAGTACGAGAGTATTTTTTATTTAAAACGGAGTTGTTTATGGTAGCAGGAAGCAATTGTAAAAATATTTCTAAAAAAAAATCAGAACGAACACTTTAATATACATGAACAAAAATTCTAATAGTTGCATTTATTTTTTCAAGAATAATTATAATTTTTTGTTTTCTTCTCCGAAAATCTTTAATTTTCAAATTTGTTAAAAATGAGGTACTGTAGCCTTACAATTCATTAGTATGACGGTGTTATGAAAATATTAACTGAAATAATATCAAAAAAGTTCATTGCACCTTTCATAATAATAATTTATGAAATAATAGGTTACTTACACAATTTTAAGTTTATGTAATTTAAATACTTCATTTAAAATGAAACCCTGAATGTTTATTTAACATTACTTAAAAAAATCATATGCCGAGCAAGACAAGCATGATTTCCTTGCAAATTTTCGAATAATAAAATACTTAGTATTATATTTTCGACAACGATAAATTCTCAAATTGTCCTTGATCAGAGTTGAGTTTTAGAAGTAACAGAACTAATAAAAATGAACTAGGTGGCTCAGGTTCTCCTGCCAATGAAGTGAACCGGGTTCAAATCCCAGCGACAACTGGTTGATATGAATTCCGCTCCCGGCTCGCATAGACCACAGTGCTGACGTAAAATGTACTTAGTGGTAAAGGGATCATGGGTTCCCCTTGCCGTCATACTAACTGTTGTGGGGGGGGGGTTCGTGGTATTCCTCCTCATGTAACATAAATTCGGGTTAGCTCAATCAAAAAATCCTCCAAGAAGGCAAGTTTTTCGTAATGCCTGATTCAGAAGTTCTCTTGTCTTCCGGATTGGTTTCAAATTTACAAGGCTGCGAAGTTGAACAATGATAATCGTAAGTCTAAACTTGGGTCGGCTGTTCAACACTGGTTATAAAATAAAATATAAAATAGTGTAATAATAACTTATTAAATTGTAAAATTGCTTATCAGATTCCGATTTTAGATATAAATATTTAAAATTCACTATCATAGTAGCTCAAACAGATCAATTTCTTTCTTCATTATTTACCAAATTGGTTTTATTAAAATATTAAACAATCATTTCTTTTCTAACGTGTAATATTTTGAAAATTTATAACTTACCTGTGTATTCCAGTCATTTTGTTAAAAATGACCAAATGAGTATTGCATTTTAATGATTTGGGTAACATAGTACAGTTATTGCATCATCACTGCAGTGGTCTGTGGAACATCCTCAAAAAGATGGATTTTTATTATACCTCTGAGGAGAAATTTTACCACACAATGGGACAAATAACTTTTTTGTGATAAAACGTTTAAAAAAACGTTAAAAAACGTTTCGTACGTTTAAAAAAATTAATTTCAAACTTATCTTACACAAAAATAAAAAATAAACAAACGTGAATAAAGCACAAATAAAGTTACAGCAGTATTTCAAAACTCTTCTTGTTAATAGAGTTGAAACATTAGAGTGTTCACTTTTGTGACTTTGTGCTTTATTCTCATTGTTTTGTTTTATTCATATGTTACACTAAGCAAACCATATCTTCATTTTGAACTTTTATCTCTCATTACTTTTTTTTAAAAAAATATCAGTAATAAGAAATTAATATGCAGTACGCAGAAAACCCTGAATAACCTTCGATCTAATGATCGAATATTCACGTTCTAGGACTGAGACTTAAGGGTTCGACGGGATGATCTCAAATATGTTAATGAATTTATGCAGATGATATTTTAGGCTGTTCTGAAAGCAGATATAAAAACTTCGCTAAAATTCCTACTTTATCTAAATAACATACCTTTTTTTTTGACGGATTTTGGAATTTTGGACCTCCTAAGTTATTGGAGGTATCCACAATCTGGGGAAATATGTTTCCAATACTTTGGTCAGAAGAGCAATAAAAAGCTTTATCCCTTAAACGTTAATTTTACTTTTTGCGCATTTCGCCATACATCGAGAACTTTAGAAGCTAATTGAAAATTTTTTGCATACAATTATTAATTCGTTTAATCATAAGATATTCATTTATTCTCGCAAAATATAATTTTTTACATTTGATTATTACTTTTAATAATTTTATTAAAGAGGTCGAATAAGTTTTTAGTTGTGAGATATAAAATTTTTTTACATCATTACACAGAATGTAACTTTATATGGCAAAACACAAAATTTGAACACAGCTGGTTGAATATTTCCTGGGAAATCAAATTTTAAAAGCTAAACATTTAGATTTCAATTTTTTAGAAACTACCCGACCGATTTTGTTCAAATTTTTTATTTTACCATACGAAATTATATTCTTTAAAATGATGTAAAAACTTGGAAATCTTTTCGACAATTATTAAACTAAATGATAATACATAATAAATAATTATCAAAAATTAGTTTTTGCATTGAATTATCTTTGGATGAACCACTTTTATAATTGCGTGCAAAAAGTTTCTGTTCGTTAAAAAAATTCTCGAGATATGGCGGAATACGCATACAAAATTAACGTTAATATTTAACAGGTCCAAACATTACTACTCTGCTTAACAAACTATTTTGATCATATTTCCCAGATTGTGGCAACCACCTTATATTTTGTGGTATTTAGATGACGTATTTTTTCATAAAAATTGAAAATTTAGAATTTGTTTAAAGGTCGATGATATAAAAATTCAAGATACAGTGAGTTATTGAAAATAAGTTGACAGAAAGTTTACTAGAATCATCACAAGACAAGAAATTATTTTCACTTTAAATAAATTATTGAAAAAATGAAAAATTACTGTCAGACATACGTTTTATCTTATATGAAGAATGGAATCTCTAATGATGTGAAGAATTATGGATATCAGAGAGAGCAATTCGAAGTTCATACATTTTTATTTTCCATTTTTTGTTATTTTGAAATTTTTTACTTTTTGATACTGAATATCGGATAAAATGTTGTGCGTAGGATGCACAACGAGCAAGTCCCATTCAATGTTTTTCAAAGTATTAGATTATTATTATTTGAGAACTTTTTTTATCGAAGCAGCACCGTTAAATAGTTTATTTAAGGATGAAACGTATGATAATTGTGGTTGGATGAAGAATTTAGAAGACTTTTCTGAAAATTATGCTAAGCCAAATTTCCAAATATTTTAGTAGGAAGTTTCTGTAGAAAATCACATTGAATTCCTCTTGGGCAATAAAATGTTTCTGTGTATCGTGAAGCAATATCATTGAAATTCCAGAAATTTCTAAAGTGCCTATCGGGAAATAATACTAAGCAACAGTGCGATTGAAAAATATTCCCTTTGGAACAAGTGTAGGTACCATTTGAGTGCCAAAAGTCTTCAGCTGTTAAAAGGGAATGATTTCCTAAGTTAAAAATTTATCTAATAAGAAGTAAAGTTTTTACCATTTATAAGCATGTGGTCTTTTATTGATATAAACTAGGGGTGCACAACCTGTGGCCCTCGACTCACATGCGGCCCGCGGGAACTTTTGAACTCAATAAAAAAATTTATTTTAATTCGGATTTTGTTAAAAAAAAATCATAATTTTTTTTTAAATAAAATATTTAATTCAAATTTATATTACTCTATAAAATGAGTATATTTTTTGAACTTCCGTTAGGTAAGCTTCTTTTTGGTTAGAATTTATATCCCTCCTCCCATTATATAAATATATATATATATATATATATATATATATATATATATATATATATATATATATATATATATATATATATATATATATATATATATATATATATATATATATATATATATGTATGATAAATTAATAATTTTTAAAAATGGAAAAAGTTTTTTAAAAAAAAGGTATTAGTTTCTTTTTTAGTTTTATATGAATTCAAAAAATTAAAAGTATTTAATTTTTCTAATGTTATTAAGTTTACTAATAAAAAAAATTTCGAGCTTAGAACACTATTGTTTACATAAAAATTATCATATTTTCTGCTAACATGACTAAATATGAGTGCTGCTCTTCGTTAATCTACCAGCTATGCAAGTGGCTCTTCACTCAGAAAGGTTGTGTAAACCAATAATGTGTAAACCAATTTAAACTTTGACTTTAAAGTACTTTAAGTAAGTAAAAAATTAAAAATTTCTTCTAAGATTCAAAAAATAAATGTTTCTTTTTTTGTCTAAAATAGTTTTGACGATTATTTAGAGAATTCGAAGCACGGTACTTAAACACCAATCATTTTGTAATTTCATACACATAATAAAATTTGATTACACTCTGTTCACCATAGCGTAACATTGCAACATGGTCTATCTTTCCGCATTTGCGCAATCAGTATAGAGATAACACAGTAGGAAATCGGTTGAATTAAGTTCCTTTTTTTTTTTTACAAACTAGGTAAAATGAATTGCTTCTTCCGTCACTTTATTTACTTTGTTGTGAAAAAAAACTTTCCCTTTTCTAATTTTATCTTAGCAGTTTGTTAGTTTATGACTTGTTAGTCGGAATATAATTACAACGATCTAGATAAGATATCAATAAAATTGAATTTTGAGTTGCTGATTGGAGTTGCTTCATGTGGTGAATAAATTTCTCACGGAGTTTTGTTGAAATTAATAAGAAGAGGCTTGTCGTGAAATGTATATTGAGGAAATCATTTGAACTTTTGTACACACATTTTCCTTGTCAATTTTAATGGAAGACTTTTTATTTAATGAGCTAGCAGAATTATAATTCTAAAATTGGAATTACTTAGGTATCAAAAATACGACTGATTTACATTGCTCATTATACAGATAGTAAAAAAGTCAGAATCTGAATACGAATAATCAAGTCATTGTCTTCATATCATGTTTATCATTTGATTCACTGCAGGAAATTTCTCAAAAATGGTTTAATATGAGATTCATAACAAAACTTTTTTATAATTTTTTCTGAAAGTCTTGCTAGTTTATGAATCATTAGTTTTTATTCTAATTACAGCACTCTAGATTAGGTATCAAAAAATTGGGGTTGTTGGAGTTTGTCTGTCTGGTGAATAAATTTTTGATGGATTTTGGTTGAAAGTTAATAATTGAAACTATTTGTATATTGAGAAAGTGGTACACACTTTTCTCTTGTTATTAAAATGCATTTTATATAATAAACAATACAAAAATGTTATTCTAAAATATGAGGTCATTAAAAATACGAAATTTGCATTATCAATTGTATAGTTAGTGGAAAAATCATAATCTGTATAAACTAGTCATTGCCTGACATAAGTGTTTACCATCTGAGTCACTGCAGAAATTTGTCTAGAATTACTTTTAGGTTTTAAATAAGATTTATGGCAAAATTTACCTTCTAATTTCATCATATAAGCTTTGTTAATTTATCATTATTTATCCCCGCATTTTCCCGTGTTAGTAAAAGGCATTTTATTTAATGAGCAATACACAAGTCTCATTCTAAAATATGAGGGTATTAAAAATACGACTAATTTACGTTACCCAGTAAACAGTTTGTAGAAAAGTCAGAATTTCAAAATACGAATAATATGGTCATTGTATACGTAACGTGTTTAATATTTGATGCATTGTAGAAATTAGCCGAGAACTAATTTTAAGTTCTGAATGAGATTCAAAGCAAAACTTATTTTCTAATTTTTATAGAATTTTTGTTAATTTATGAATCTTTAGATGAGTTCTAATTTTATCGTTTCAGATAAGGTATTAATAAAATTGAATTTGAGTTGTTAATTGTAGTTTCTTGGTCCGGTAATAAGTTTCCAATGAAGTTTTGTTGAAAATTAATAAGGAACGCCTTGTCATAAATTCTAAGTTGAGAAAAATTGTATTTCGAAAAAACCTGCATATTTTGCACAGACTTTTGTTTTGTCATTTTTAGTCTTTTTTATTAAATAAGCACACCAAAAATAGTGTTCTAAAATGAGAGAATATTCAAAATACGACTAATGGAAATAACCTGTTCAACATATGTTAGAATAATTAGAATTTTAAAATAAAAATAAATTAGTCAAAAGCTACATCATGCGTCAATCATTAGATTAATAGTTAGTAAAAATTTTCAAAATTTGCATTTTTATTTTAAATAGGGTGCTTTTTACATTTGGAGGAGAAGGAATTTCAAGAATAGGATTTGGATTAAATTGTACTAGGATTTTGATTCATATTATTATTTTTAGAAAATATAAATTTTTTTCTTCTTTAACTCTAAATCATTTTCGTGCATAAAAATAAATAAATAAAAAAACGCAGTGCTCTATTGAAACGAGTCAAATATTTTCTCTCAAATATGAAATTCGTTCAAAAAATAAACTCTTATTTCAATTCAAAAAACAATCTCTTATTATATCTTAAATATTTAACCTATTAGGAGGCGCTAGTTTGTGATAGTTTTTATCTTGATAGCTTTCTTTTTAAACCAAAAAGAAAAGAAAAACGTTCTAATATTTATTGCAGCTATTAATATTAACCTAATTACAATATGGTATTAAAATACGATTTTACAATTTATATTTTAAAAATTCATACTAGGCTATAGCACTTCTAGTATACTGAAAGGTTAATTTAACAATGTTCGAAAATATTTATACTTGTTAGGCATACAAACTCTAAATGAGTTTAAATGTTGCGCATTGAAAAATATATTAAATGACGATAACCAAATTAGTGTAACAAACATTTAAAAAGTCTAAAATTTATCTCGCATAAAACATATTCACAAAAACATACTGTTCTCATAATAACGCAAAATTTTTTAAAACAAGCATTATTTAAATGTTAACATCATATTTCTCAAATTGAATTTAGAAATGCTGAACTAGATCAGTAACTTAACTAATACTAATCAGGTTGAGTTACTATTTTCAAAAAGACTTTCACAAACGCAATACTGCTTTTGCTAAATTCGTAACATTCTCTAAACATTGTTTGAAACTGTCTACTACTAATACTTTTTGTATCTGGGCAAGGTTAATCTATGTAATTAAAAATTTACTTTGAAATATAAAATATGGTTTATCAAGCTTAAAAATTATTTTATGTCTTAAAATTCAGCTTAAAAAATCCCGGAGGAATTTAAAACTTAAATTATTAATATTTTTATAAATTATAAGTTTTCCTAATAAACACTTATTATACTTACTTTTTATTATAATAATGAAATTAATTATAACATGTAAAGTAATAAAGAGAATTTGGAAAAAATAATGTGTAATTCAAAAATAATTATTGTATTGCATTGAATAATTTCCAAGGATCGATATTGTTCTTTATAAACTCCAGTTTGCTTTTCCATGCTCTCTACTGATCCTTAATATTTATTCTTCTTATGGTTCAACACTTCGTGAGTACAAAACAAATGACAGAACTTTTTTTCTACAAGAAGACATTCGAAGCATACCGTAAAAACGCTGTTCACAATATACTATGTAATGTGAAAGATTAGTTTTTTTAGTTAATTTTTTAGATAATGCTCACTGGATCAATGTCGTTCCGGCAGATTTAATTTTATTAATGAAAAAGTCTATATACAGACGTTATCTTTAAATTTTCATTTTCATTGATTCTAATTTTAAGAGTCGATAAATTACATTTTAATAATTAATATTAATTCATTTAAAACTAACTTTGTCCTTTAATTATTAACGTAATTTTATTTTTATTTATTAGTTTAAGAAATAAACTGAATAATTTTTGGAAACTATTTGACCCAATTTCGGCTTGTAAATTTCGAATATTGTTGAACAATATTTTGCATTTAGATTGATTGTATGCTACATGGTTGATGAGCTTGAAATTGGGGATATATTTAGCGAAAGATTTTGAGATTAAAAAAGATTTAAAATATTTAAAATTAGTTTGCAATCCCTTAAAGCATGAAAGTAAACTAAACTACGAGGAAATTAAGCTTTGTTATTAAAATCTTTCGGAAGTAATTATGCCGTATTTATTTTGTTAATATATAAAAAAAAAAACTTAATTCCTCCAAACGATGCATTAATTATTAAACTACCTTCTTTATAAATTTTTTTTAGAATGCTTTTTTTTCTTATTTCTTGCAAATCTTCTTATTTATTTAGTTTAATTTCCTAATTTTGAAAAGTAAATAACTTCCGTTTGATTATAATTGACGTTTCTAATGTTTCTAATTAATGTGAACAAAATGTTTGCAGAAAAAATTCGTCTTATGAAATTAGAATTCTTTTTTTTTTTCAATATAAAAGGGAAATATTTTTTTAATTCAAAATATCAAAGTTTATCAACCTAATGTTAATCCTCGTGATAAAGTATATTAAAACGAAAATGGAAGTAATTTATCAGAAAAATAGTTCCAAAGTCTGCAATTTTCACTTGTGCATACTGTTTATCACTTTAATCTCTTTTGAAATATTATAAAATAAAATTCATGTTAAAAAAATCTATAAATAAAGTATCGCAATGTCTTTAATGATTTCTCATTTAACCAACATAAGTAAAATATAATAATCACAAATTATATTCGAGTGTAAATAAAAGTTTGCTTTTTGAGTTGTTTATTTATGAAGAATGAAGATTTGAATTATCTTATCTTATCTTCCAAAATCTTATTATTAGTTACCTTGCTCTACTTTTTGGTGACTTTTAAAACTTATTTAACCTAATTTAAATACTTTCTGAGTCTGAATTACATTGATTAATTAATTATTCAACAAGATATGAAATTAAGTATTTGCAGTAATATTAATTTATTGAAAGTGTTTTTTTAAAATTAAAATTGTAATAACGAAGTTCTTCATTTGTTTAATATTGCTCTTTAAAGTATGATTTTTGATATTCAATCTTTAATATTTAATTTTTGTATTTTATCTTCAATATTTAATAATGTAATTATTCTTTAGTATTTTAGTTTAGTTTTTACAGTTTTGGCAACAGTTATTTTTCTTTTTCAAATTTTTAATGGCTATTAAAAACATAGAAAAAAGATAGTTAAGTCCTTAATAATCTGCTAATTTTAAGTACTCGATTGTAATGGATATTAAAAATTGTTGTTTTGGTCATCAATTTGAGATAGAGATATTGGCTTTAAATTTTAATGAAATATAGATAATTAAATTTGAGATTTTTAACCTCTATTACGTTAAAAAATAGCTCATTCATTGTTTGACACATGTCATTCAAAAATGGCTATACTTGGATGGAATCTAGCATCAAGATTTTTGATCAATGTTTAAATTAATTAATTAAATTAACTATCAAAATGAAGTAGTAAAATATATATAAAAAAACACACTACTTATTTACACTGTCTGACAATGTCTTATTTAAATAACAACTTTTTCATACTAAAGCTAAATAAACAAGCAAAATCATTACAAAAAATATCAATTTTAAGAAGGGTTAAAACAAAGACGAAAAAAATAACTCACTTCTTTAGGAAAAAGTGTTTTGCTCATCCAAGTTCAGATAGAATACTGTCACGGTCTATTTAAGACAATTAAAGCTCCATTGTTCAATAGGTATTCAGTCTTTTCACAGAGTGTTTGTTGTTTCCATTGAAGTGTTATTTTTGTACTGATGATAGAAATTGACAAACCTGAATGATTTAAAAAAAGATTTTGAAATCGAAAGCTACGAGAAGAGAAAGAAAGATTGTTGAATGTATTAATGGAAAGTGCATGGACCCCAAAAAATTTTTTTTCTTTCACAATGATTGTTTAAATTCTAAAAGATTTCAATGCTTTAATCATATATTGCAATTACTTCATATAATTTTTAAAACCATCACTGTATGCGTATTTATTAAATTACATAACTTTCTAGAATAATCAATAGTTTTGTTATCAAGTATTATGGGTAGAGACAAGAAAATCAAGTGTTAGATAAATCGAGAGCCTAGAGACTGTTAGGAATAGAGATTTCAATAAAAAACTAAAATTAATTAGAGTGATTATAATATGTAAACTTTGTATATGTTTTTTTAATGATTGAATAGATATTAATTTAATGACAGCATATTTTAAAACTATTTTTGACTGTGAATTTGTAGAAAATGATGGTAGCCGGAACATTGAAATTCATAAACGTATATTGAAATGAATTGAAAGACATTTAATCCCTATCAATATATTCCCATATTTTGCTGTAATGTTCTTTAAAATGTATGAAATAAAATCATTAGGTGTAGAAAAGAAAATTCAGTGACGAGAAACTTAAGGATTTAAAACAATTGTTTTTAATTGAGTTAGAAAATTATAAGATACATAACATTACAGGATTTAAAACGGGTTTAGAATTTTTTGAGTCTATAAAAGTGAGAAAATAATCCGTTTTTTTAATGTAAATTTATAATGTAATCAATTATGCAGCAGTGCTTTAAGTTTGTTTAATCTAATTACGTTTTATTTTTCTGGAATTTGCTAGAGTTAAACAGCTTACAGCAATATAGAAAATAAATACAATTATTTTTCCAAATTTTTTGCCAGTCTCAGGAAAAGTATAAAGTTGTTTAACAAATGTCTTCTTTTTGATAACTTGTACTTGTTGGTCAACAAGAAAATTATTCTGTCGTGTTTCTTTTGCTGTCAGTGATGTACATTGTCTAATCTCATCTATTTCATATTTATCATATATGTCATATTTGCTGTATTTTTACCGATAAGCTAAGTTAATATTCTGATCCCTAGTAAAATGAAAGATTTTATTTATAATAAGAAACATTTATGTCTTTAAGTTTTCAAGTTTTTTAAGACTTAGAACCAATTTTCGGTTATAAGTTGATTGATATTAAAGTTATCATTAAAGTTTTCAAGTTTTAAGTTTTTTAAGACTTAGAACCAATTTTCGGTTATAAGTTGATTGATAATGAGGAAGGATTTAAATGCGCGATTCAATTTTGAGATTCATAATAATATTGTACAAAAATAATCAAGTTTTTCTAAATTATGAGAAAAATGAAAATTCGATGTAAAAACAGCCGAACCTTGGATTTACGATGATATTGGCAAAAAAGGAAGCAAGTCAAAAAGTTATTAATTAAATGCGTGATTTGCAACTCATGAGTCGGAATATCATACCAAATGTATCTGGATTTTAAAAACAGCTTAAAAATTGGTACCAAATATTATTAATTAATTACTTTGGTACCAAAATTATTTGGTACCGAGTTGATACCAAAAAAAGGATCAAAACGTAACTTGGATTTATTAGGATATCAGTAAAAATAAACCAAATCAAAATGTGATTATTGTGAAATTCGCGTATCAAAATATCGCATTAAAAATATTGATTTTTTTTAAAACGATGTGGAATTCCTTTGTAATAATAGCTGAAAAGACGATCGAGAAACAACATAGATTTACAATGGAATCTGTTCATATTGAGCTAGTCAAAAAGTGATACCTCAAAAATGGAAAATTTATTAACAAAACACATAAACCGCCACGGGGGCTGCTGGCTAACTCATTGCTTAAGAAAGAACTCAGACACACGTTTTTTCGTTTGTATTTTTAAACTCAAAGGAAATGTTATTCTTTAGCAAGATTTTGCTAAACAACTTTATCAAAGACCTTTATTTTCCAAAGAATATTAAATATAATTGCGCATAAAATACTGTAAAATCAATTTATTAGTTTCAAAATGAACTAGTTTAACAATTCCAATGTATGTTGTAGGTATACAAATATATCAGTTTATTTCATATAATTGTCTTATTACGAAAAAGCCTTTCTATACATAATTGACTATTATAGCGAGACAACATTTTTTTTCGAAGTTGAAGCAAATTAGAGGTTTTTTTCAGAATTAAAAGCAATCAAAACACCAAACATTATTCAAGGGTATTTAAGTTTGCGATTTCACTTCATGCAACTCATGGTACAATGTTAAAAAAACTGTTACAGCTGGTTGATGATAGATTTATCGCAATAAATAGTTCTTCATAAAAAAAAAGAATATCAATTTTTTGCTGAAATTGAAACAGATTGTTTTCGATAAATCATTTTATTAAATTTTCCTTCAGAAATAATGATATGGTAATACGATTCTATTAAAGGCTTTTTCATATGGTGAGGAGTTTTGATACAATGCAAAAAAAATATTTCTCAATATCCGTGTCCACGGCGTTTGAAGGACAGGATATTACATCGTATACCTATTAAACTGACCTCAGGGCTTTGGGTGGCAGGCTGAACATCGTCTTGAGCACTCGCACAATCATTTCCTGGGATAAGTTACGATTTCCTTTTTTTATTACCTTCGCCAAATGTAAGAATGCTTGTGATATTGACCTCTTTAGTTTCTGACTTCAAAATGGAAAGACAATTTTAAGATAGGTTGTGTCTTTTTTTCTCCAATGTTTCTTATTTGATATTTGAAAGACATATTTTCAAACCTAATTAAGTAATATTTTGTTCTACTTAAATGCATTTAGGAGATGAAAAAATATAAGACGGAAAATCACTCTCATTTTAAATGTAGTATCTTAAGCAATTGAGCTCAGATAATCTCAGAAGCATACACAAGATTTAATTTTTTAACTACACTTTAACTGTAAAAATTCAAAGTCAGATCATACACTTAAAGTAATAAGTATTCAAACAGAAAAATAATTCACTATTTGTTTTCTTAGCTTTCTCTGAATGAAGGGCAAAGAACTTTTCCATTCTTTTGTTTTATGATTCTGAATTTGTTTCCAGATTTTACGCCAATTTGAAATAAAATGTTTAAATATTTAAGACCCATATTTTATTCATAACTAAATACTAAACAGCACTGTATAAAACATAATTTTTTTGAATTTATTGTACACTGAGAAAAAAGTATGGTCAAAACTACCATAATATGGTAGAGACAGAGAGTACCTTATTTCTTGCTATATAGGCACACATAAAATCTCAGTAATTTGTACCTAAGTACTTTGGCAATGATTTTGGTAAGACTAATAATTTGGTAAATGTGTTAAAATTTGATAATGTTTTCATGATACTTTAGAACATGACATAAAAAATAATTCATTTTGTTAAAAATAATTCATCTTGTTTTTCAGTTATGCATTTTTTACTAAATGCGTGGTAAATAAAAGCTATAATTTAAAAAACTGGAATTTTCAGTAAACCGTTACCATAGGAACGGAATGATTACCAAATGAATGGTTTTAATGCAGAATATTTTGATTTTATTAACCAGAATTACGGTTTATTTGGCTAGAAATGTATTTACCATCAAGTACGGTAGTTTTACGAGAATTTTTTCACCGTGTAATCTGATTGCACTTGGGTCTATTTTCTATTGGCCTCAGAAATGTCAGAATTGCTACTGTCTTATCATTACCCAGTTATCACCTATGGCCATGCCACGGCGGTGGAGTAGCGTCGCCCTCGTCATACAACCACAAACCCGTTTATAGGGTGGGTTACATTCACACAACCACACAGAAGAAGGGACATAGAACACATATTACACATATTATATATATTTTGTATTATATATGTATATATTTTATATTATATATACATCTGGAAGTCAAAAATTTTTATTATATTATTTAATTCAAATTTGTATGAGAATGCTTTTTCAGAAAAAAAGTATCTTTTTACAAAAAAAAAGAAAAGAAAAAAGAAAATCTAAGACAAACAATATTTTAATTTTCCTTTTTTATTAAACTTCCATGGTGTTTGCGATTCTAAGTAGAAAATTAGAAATTGTATTCCTAAAAACAATTTTTATTTTAATGATATGATCCATGTCACAACATATGTGCGTTCATCAATTTTGTCCGCAAACAAATGCAAAACAAAACAGGGACTTAACTTAAGGAAATCGTTTTTAAAATAAATAAATTGCCCTTATTCAGTGAAATTGATAGTTTATTGAGCATTATTCAGGAAATAGGTGATTTGTAATTTGACACGTGATTTTAATGCTAGCCGATAAGGAAGATTGATTGAACCATCTGAAATTCAATCAATAACTAATGGATTGTCTATTATTCAAAATTGATTGTTACTGGTAGATGGAGGGTAGACAATGATTTGTAGAGTAAGCAATTTTTAAGTTTTTGACATGTAAATTCATTACAAAACTTTTATTCCAGTTTTGATAATGTTGATAGTCTTGAATGGTGTTAATCACCTATTCAAAAGTAATAATGAAAAATGTATTTGTTAAATTAAACCTATATTGAATTATTATGCTATAACTGGCCTTTAATTTATACCAATTTTATTTCTGATATTTAATTGCAATAGATAACCTTCATTGCTTTGTGGCAGTTAGCAGAAAAATTACAGCTTTTGCTTATGGCATTTAATGATTTCTTCAATGCCTATTTTATCTTTAAAGTATATTTTCGTATTTTATTTAATAATTTATGAAGAATTATTTTATTTTGTAACCATCATTAAACAGTCAACAAAATTCTGAGTTTAAGCTCATCAATGTTCTATTCAGAACACTTGTAATTTTGAACCTAACTCAGAAGACAAGAAAACTCCTGGATCAAGCGTTGGGATAAACTGGCCTTCGTGGAGTACTTTTTGATGGAACTAACAAACATTAGCCTTACATGGAAAGAAAAACTGTCGAAATCTTCCAAAGTTATCCAGAAAACGAGTGGATTCTAACCAATGATCAGTCTGGCATTGAAGATACTTTACGTCAGCACTATGATCGGTGCGTACTAGGAGCATAATTTGTATTAACCAGCCACCTCTGGGGTTCGAACCTGGGTTACCTCATTGGAAAGCGAATGCTATATCCCCTGAGTCACCTTGGCTCTATCTATGAAGAATAAATATAGCTTTTCCAGAAAGGGACAGGAAGTAAAATAGAAAAATTCATAACTCACATAATGAAAACAACTAAAAAGCAAAATAAAGCAGAGCCGAATTCTAGACAGGAAATATAAACAAATGTCAAAAAGCAAAATATGTTCTTAAATAAAATATTATAAAAAATTACATTAATTTAAACTTTTTGACGCAAAAGTTTAAAAATTAGATGGAAGTATCAAGAAAATCATTGTCTTGAATTTTAAAAATTATGTGATAATAAATTACTTCTTGTGTAGTTTTATTTAAATGAGACGTTTAGATTAATTATTATAGAAGTAGTTGTTTATTTATTATTAGTTTTTTTAAAATATTGTGACGGTCATCACTTAGATTTTTTCTACTAAATTTTTAGTTCATTTCACACATAATATTAACAAATCCGCAAATAATGTTACGATTCTAAGTAACATAAGTTTATAACAAAACTATTTATAGCGTACATATTTTAACAGGGACATTGTTAAATAAAATTATAATTCGCCCTAAAATGTTGTAATACTCATCTTTTTATTATATAATAAACTGAAGAAAATTATACTTATGAATGCTAAAATATTTAACTTTTTATATGACATTGACTACGATAAAAAACGTTTTCACATAAAGGAACAAAATATATTTTGTAATGTAAAAATTTTTATCATCTCAAATATAACTTGTAGAGTGTTAGAACTGCATATAAAAATATTTGTTCTCATGTTGATTATATGGATTATTAAGCAATGTTTCAGCTATCTATTGTTTGTAGTTAGAGGTTATTGACTGCAAATTTAAACTACAAAGAACTTATACTTTTCATCAAGTTATACATATTAAGAGCGGAAGGAAAAAAATTAAAATATTTATTAAATTTTCAGTTGCTAATAGTTCACTGCTGGTGAAGACTTCTTTTTCATATAAAAAATTTTTAAATGTCTTTTTTATATGACAAATATACCATAAATTTGTCATGAATTCGTACAAGATGTGAATCATTTAACCTTCACCCACTAATGAACACGGTGAATAACCGCAAAATTTAATTTTCCTAGTTTTTTATTTTCTTGATTTCAAATATTTATCTTCTGGTGTTTTGTCGCATTGTGTATTTGTGTGTATCTCACTAAAGAAACTCAATTTCAAAGAAAATGCAATTATGTATATTGTATATATATATATATTCATATGTATATATATATATATTCATACTTCCAACTATGAAAAAGGCTTATTTTTATTTTTCTACAAATAGTTCGTGATTTTGAATGAAATTCGTGATTTTGTTTAAACTTGAATTGATTAGAAGAAAATTTAAAGATGCATCGTTAAATGTATTAATTACTATTAATTCTGGAGGAGGTTTACTCAATTATTAAAAACAATGATATACACGAAGGAATATTTTTTAAAAACAAAGTCCATATTTCAAACATTTTTTTTGCATAAATTGAAATTATTGTATGTTTAACAAATTTATTTTTTCAAACAAAATTTTCTTAAATATAAATAATATTGAAATTTTAATGACCCAAAACTTCTCATTAAAATTCATTTCAAAATCACACTCATTTTGCTATAAAATATTTTGCTCTATTCAAACTTTTATTTCTTAAAATAAAATTTATTTCAGAATAAAAATAATAGCAATAGATATATAGTTTTAGTTTCCTAAGTTATCGAATGGATGTCTGTCTTAGCTGGATTCCTGGACCATTGCAACTTTCTACACTTTTTAAAATTAATCATAATAATGATTTTCCTTGAAAGAATTTAGTTGAAAAGAGTGTTTATGCAATGTCAAATTTTAGAAATGATATAGTGCACGCAAATAAAATTTTTATTGAATGCAAATTTAATCTGTAAAAAAACTTTTCTCCGAGTTATACACATTCAAAGCGGAAGGAAAAGAATTAGCATTTTTTTTTATTTATACATTCAAAACGGACTATTACTTGCTACCTGATGATCACGAATATGTAAATTACTTTTCAACATAAGAGTTTCCACTATATCAAACTCTATTACACAATAAAACCATCATCATTACTGACGCTGAAACAATACAATTCAAACGTACAACAAGTAAGAACTTTCCGAAGTCACAAGTATTTTGCGCCTTAATTTGTAATAACCAGGAAAATGAGCAGTGAAGTACACCACTGAATATCAATGACCTATTGATATCAGTAATAATATTTCGAGTTAAAAATAGAATGAATGCGTCGGAAAAGGCTTTGTCTACATTCACAAATCTAAATGAAAATTTACATTCTTGAAAATAAGAGTAATTTGAATAATTTTGTTTCTAAGTGGGCGATAAGCATAGGATCACGACTAAGATAAGGAATTAGAAGTGATTTCAAAGCGACGCGCACGAGTCTTTGCGTTTTTTATATTAAAAAGAAATGTTGCTATTTTAAGGTGCTTGTGGTGATTCAGAAGTGAAAAATTTTCAATGGCCGTAAAAACGTGTGTAATTCTTTATATCATTCAACGAAATCTCTCGACTTAAATTTTTTAGTTTTAATTTCAGTCATAAATCTTTTTTTATTTATTAAAAGCGAATGAGAGTGGATTAATGCTCAAAGTTTAAAAAAAAACAACAAAACTTGACTTTTTTGACTTGCCTTATCACAATGTAAAAAATTTCGGATCAAATTGCAGTATAAAGTACCGGCACTTTGGGTGCGTCATACACAAAATCTATTTTACCGTAAAATCCATTTTTATCGTAAAATATTATAGCGTAATTTTTACAGTAATTACAGGGATTTAATTACAGAGATTTAGAGATTGTAAAGTAATTATTACTGCAAAAAAATACGGTATATCGGGTTCTTCTGTACCATTACATATTCCGTTAAAAATGACTTTACGGTTCGAAACACTGGCAACTTGTGCGCCAATACTTTTTACCGTAATTTGATCAGAAATTTCTTAAAGTGTATTTAAAAGCTTTTATGCTACTTAAGAAATATTCTATTGCTTCAGAATTTTTTTGTATCGATTTTTATACTCATAAATAATTTTATATGAATGTAAAATTTTATACAAATTACATAAAACAGTATTTTAAAAGAGAAAAAAAGTTAATACATAATTGAATTAGTACAGTTTTTATCCCCTATTTAAAATATTAGTCTATAGCATACAAAAAATTTCATTATGTAAGGCGAATAGTCAAATTAAATTGGTTAAGATGAATCGAGATATTATTTCAGTTACACACCTTTAAACATAATTTACAAATTTGAAATAAATTTTTTCTTACTCTGACGACAAAGTATTAAAGAGAAACAATATTCTAACAAATGCAGTATAAATAATGAAAAAAAAAATTTAAATTTGAATATAAAAATAACTTACTTTTTAGTTTTTTTAAGTAATGTGACTTGTTAATTTTTTTCGTTTTTTCATATAATTTTCAGGATTTCCCCTTAAAATAGTAATAGTTTTTGAAATAGCATGATTTCAGGTGAAGAAAAAAGGGAAAAAAGGAAAAGACTTCCCTTTTTTAAATAAAAAGATACAGAACAATAGATTTGTAAGGGTTTGAATTGAATCGAGCAAATGCTACTGGATATAATAGTTAATGTATTTGTAATGTATTTTTTTAATAAGCAAACGATATTTTGGCTGCAAAATGTTGAGCTGTCTGATTTACAATTGATATTAATTATCGTTTGACGAATTCGTTGAAAATTATCTTAAAATTAGGTCCAAATATAAGCTATGTGCAGTTTTGAAAACAATTTTATATTATTTATAGTTATTGAACTTTGTAACATGATGGAGTATCATATTTAAGATATTAAAAATTTAAGCAACATTAATATGAACAAAATAATTGGGTATACTATAGCCTACGTCACAGATCGTGTTATTCCTACTAAATTTAACTAGTAAACAGCATTTTCTGCGAACCTGATTTCTAGCAACAAGTGAAAGCATCAAACGAAGTGTCTTGTTTATAAGTCGCTACTCGCCAGGTTGAAATTGTATTAGTCTAGTTCCTTTTGAAATAATTTATATTGTTGTTTTACCGAAGTTTATTAATTTAGTAAACATATTTAAAACTCAGTTTATTAATTAAACTAAAAGGTAAATGTTATTCCTAGTAAGTGGAAGTAGTTGTGCTTTTTTCATATTATACCCAATTGATTATAATGTATGATCTACTAAACAGTTGATTACACATTGTGAAATTGTAAATTTAGAATTCATTAAAATTTTTTCATAATTTTTTGTTTGAAATTCAGCAGCGAAATATTTAAGGAACTTCTATTCATATAATAGAGTATGAAAAAAAACGCTAATAGCTAAAGCTAATCGAGCTAAAAGCAAAAACTTTTCGGTATATTGAGGCAATAAGCTTAACTATTCGTTTAATTTATTATCGTTTTCATTTATTATTTTTAATCTAGTTCATGAAATAAATTTTAACCATTTTGTTAGATGTTTAATTTTTATTTCATAAAATGCTTAGACGCTTTCTTTTTTTGAAGTATGTCGAAAGTTAATTAAGAACGTCGTAGCACTCGAAGGGAAAGTTTTGATTTAAATATTTCAGTTTCTCTGCATTTTACTTATTTTTAAATTTATTTCTTTGCTGTTTATATCAGATATAAGTACCGTCACTTTCATTTTTCATTTTTCAAGTAAATCAAAACTATTAGTTAAATTATTACAATTGTTTTTTCTCCGTTTATAGTAAAATATAACGGAATTAAATAAATAAAACAGGAGTAAATAAAATAATACATACTTTATTGTAGAGTAATTTTGTTTAAAACTATGAAATATATCTATATCTATCTCTATATATACAGGGTGTCTCAGTTAAGCGTTTCAGAACTTCTAAGAGGGGTAGGGGGCATCCTGACGACTCAAAATCATATAGCAATGTGGGGTCGGAAATGCTTTCCTGAAGCGGTGACGTACACAGAAGCACCATAAAGAAATGAGACCGTAAGTGAAAAATCGCTATAATAAAACATTGAAAAAATTACATGGCCTCCTCGGTCACCCGACCTATCATGTCTTGATTTCTGGAGTCATATGAAACACTGGTTTGTGATACCCCTGTTGATAATGCTGGATGCAAGAATCGCAGTAGCTGCCTGCGAGATATGCCTGGAGTATTGCAGAATGTTCGAATGTCCATGCGCCGGAGATGTGAGGTGTACATTGTAGCCGGTGGCAGAAACTTCGAACACTTACTTTGGCCCGTGTACCATATAATTTTTTCAATGTTTTATTATAGCGATTTTTCACTTACGGTCTCATTTCTTTATGGTGCTTCTGTGTACGTCACCGCTTCAGGAAAGCATTTCCGACCCCACATTGCTATATGATTTTGAGTCGTCAGGATGCCCCCTACCCCTCTTAGAAGTTCTGAAACGCTTAACTGAGACACCCTGTATACATATATATATATATATATATATATATATATATATATATATATATATATATATATATATATATATATATATATATATATATATATATATATATATATATATATATATATATAGTCTTCCCAGACGTGAATGAGGGGAAAAATGATTAGAAACGTAAGTGTGCCAAAAAAATATAAAAGAATAAAACTGAAAAAAAAAAATAAAGAGGAAAAATAAAACTACAAAAAACCGTTATGATCGAGAGAAGAAAATAGAAGCAAAATGCATTTCCACGTGATATGCAGAGGTGGTTGAAAACTCATGTCGTTAACAAGGGAATTGGCGTTTCCAGGAATGAAACAAGATCCAGAGCATAGAGATGCCTGTTCCACTCTCGACTCCACTCTTGACTGTTTTTCTAGTTTTTTTTCACATTTATTTATTTTGCATTTTCTGTTTCATTCGTTATCGCTTTTTTTAAGCTTTGTTTTCACCTTCATTTTCCATCTTTTCATTGCTTTCTTTGCGTATTCTGCCCATGTCAGACAATTCTTGAAAATAGGCGCCTATTTTTGAGCCCTCGATTAATGTCAACTTTCGTTACAATTTTCATATTTTTTGAAGTTTTATACCAACAAAGAACAGTTTTATACAATTTTATGAATGACATTTTGTTCCAATAAGTATATTTTTCCGAAGAGTTTTTGGGATTGTTCTTTTTATCCATTATTATTATTTATTGTCATATTTATAAGCCAGTCGCTTGTCTATATGATAGTGAAGTAGTCATGAAAAAACTTGATGTTAGCCTAGGATTTCTTAACCTTCCGTAATTTTTGTAAATTTTTTTTATTTAAAAAATCTGATGTATTTTTTATTAAATATGAAAATGCATTTATTAATTTTTTAAGTCAAATATCGACAAGATCTAAACAACTACTATTTAATGATTATAAACTAACTGTTGTTGTGGAATCAATAAAAAATATATATATGATAATTTAATCATTATTTGTATAAATTGTTTAAAATTGGACAATTTAAATAAATAATTTTAACAAATGGATATACATGTGAAACAGTGAGTACAATAGATATAAAGTATGTAAAGCAGTGTAAATGATACATAGGATATATATTATGTAAAGCAGTAAATTTATTTAGTATGAAATGTAAATAAGTTACAAAAACATTAAATAGATTTTTTTCTCTAGTGACAAATTATTTTCAGTATTTTTTTCTTTCAGGGCATGTTTGAATTTAAGCCAATAAATGTACGTTTTTTTAAGAAACATACTAATTATTTTTAATAGACATGTTGAAACAAGTTGTTTGAATTCAGTTTTCCAAAAACTAGTTTTTAACATTTTTAAATTTTGAAGTAAAAATTAATAAGTTAACAAGAGCATATTTACGTACAGAAATTTCTGTTCTCATTTTTACTGTCCCAAGTCATTTAAAACCAGAAATTTTTCAGAGTTGTAGCATTTTATAAATTTCAGTTCATTATCGATTCATCATCGATTCATCATCGATTTCATTCATCATCGATTTCATTTTTTCCATTTTCAGTTTATTTGTTTTACCATTCAAAATTAAATTTTCTCTCTCAAAAACACCCTTAATAATAGTTGTAAGAACCATTTACCACAATTCAAATTTTCACATTACTTATTACTCAATCTGTCCATCAATGCATAGCGAGGAAGCAGATATTTATTTTTTTAATGATTTTATCTTCGCTTTAAAACGGAAACTTGTTAAATGTTTCATGTAAGGAAATGTTTATTTTTGATCATTTCCATTTCGAGCTTTACTTGATAATCTCCTCAAAGATTTATTTTTATGCCGGAAATATTATTGTTTAAAATCTATTATTCCTTTTACGGATTAAAATTGCTTAGTTATTTTTAAAATAAGAACTTTTTTTAATATGCTTATCTTTTATATTAAACAATGTAACTTCCAGTGTGTGAAATTGAACTCATAGTATTATAATCTGTAAAACATGAAAAAGACAATATTATTTCACATTTTGGCTGCATCCAGTAGTTTTTGAATTTTTTTTAAATTTGGGACAAAATAACATGAAATATTTAATGAAAAACTTGTCTCAAAATGTGTTAATTGTTTTAAAAACTTCAATTGCTTAAGGCTCCGCACTAAATCTATCTAAAAATAGCTTTCTCCTTCTTTCACTTCTGAAATTTTATAATGCATAAAGTTACGTGTAAAAATGGTAATCTATAGTCAAAAATTTGAAAAAGTTGTAGCAATTAGTAAAGAGTTTTGTACTCTGCAATGCCTATAATTCTGCAAGCTTTAGGCGAGTTTTGCTAAAAAGCCATATTTCTCAACCCTTCCTGTCCCCATCTCAATGAATATTAATTCTTTCTTTATTTTATTTTTTCTAAGGTTTTCGATAGCTGAATATTTTTTACAACAATTTTAAATAAAATAATTTTACTTATTCGAGTATTTACTTAATTTTATTACACTTCTTTTTCTGTACTATTTTTTATTCACACGTACTACTTTAGCATCAGAGTTCGGAAAATACATGTGTAAAAAACAGAATTTGTATATCAAAGTGCATTCTTTTAACTAATTAAATTGAAAAGTTATAATTTGAGTGCTAATTTACTTACTTTGGCGTTTTACTTGACAAATCTTATTTCAAAATTAGCTTTTGAAACTACTGTCTTTTTAATTTAATTCTATATTATGTGTAAAAACAATTTTCAAGGAATAAAAATAATAAAGATATGATAACAGTGGGACATATTGAATTATATATGCATTTCTGAAACGAATGCCGCGTAAAATGATGTGACTTTGCGAGATTGGTTGATGACTTTAGCTGCGAAGCAAAACGTAGTTCTCATTGCACTTGAGATAGTAAGTACACTGATCAGTTCCCGCCGTAGCTCAAATTTGATTATGTTGAAAGATTCATCTCAATAAGCGACAACCCTACATCTGCATTTCTTTGGGGACCCAATCCATTAGGTTGACAGTTCATAGTGTATTGGTTCTGATTCATTAGAGACCAACTCTACACATTTAAAAAGTACCGGTATTTCAGGTGCATTATCCGTGCGATCCATTTTTACCGCAAAATATCATACCTTAATTTTTACAGTGATGCTATTTTGATTTGAGTGATTTTACGTTAATTACCGCAAAAATTACTCTACATCAGATTTTGTTGTTCCGTAAAATGTTCTGATGAAAATGTATTTTACCGTAAGTAAAACCGGCACTTTGAGTGTCGGCAATTGAGTATATTAATTTGATCTGAATCTTTTGATAGGGTGCAACTGCTCATCTCGATATTCTCTCCATGACTTCTCTTCTGCATAAGTTGACAGTTCCTTCCAGTTAAAAAAATTCTCTGGAGTCACAAAATTACACTGGACCACATTAAAGTCTCATTATCTCTTTAAAAAGACTCAATTAATCCCATTTTCTCTACTGTAATAAAGAACCGTGGGAAGCAGTTTAACATTTCGGGGCTGAGCTATAATTTTATTTGAGAAACAAAACTCAAAGCTTTGCGAACGAGAGTCTGTACTAGCCATCTCTACAGAATCACATCAGATATTTATAAATCTTTCTAGGCCCTCCTAGAAAGATTTCACAGTTTAATTCATAGATTTATAATTCATAGATTTATATAGATTAGATTATAATATAGATTAGAGTTACAATTCATGGATTTTTCAATTCATACATTTTTACACAACAAACGGGAGGTAAGAGAAATTATCAAAATTATAATGATAACTATTATTTGAAATATAATCAAATAAGATTTTTTTTAATTTTATTTTGCAATGAGCGTTAAATTGCCGACCTAATTCTGAGTTTTCAATACTCAATATTTAACTCCATATCTTTGTAATTTTGAACCCAACGCAAAAGACACGAGAACTCCTGGATCAAGTATTTGGACAAAGTAACCATCGGAGAGGACTTTTTTATGGAACTAACCGGCGTTTGAGTTACATGGAGAGGAAAGCCACGGAAACCTTCCACGGTTAGCCCGATTGTAAGGGGATTCCATTTTACGTCTTCCACTGAGGATACTTTGCATCTGCCCCGAGCAGAATTCGTATCAACCAGCCACCGCTGAAATTCAAAACCTGGGTTGCCTAATTGGGAGACGATTGCTCTATCAATTTTTTTTAAAAAAACATGCAAACTGACGTTCTAAGCTTTCTATTTAAATATATTACGAAAACTACTCCCATTGTCCAGACAAATTAACGATTGCATAATATTGACTCTCACTACAGCATTATTTGGGTATTGATTTTCATTAGAAAAAAATATCTGTACAAAGAAAAAATTTTTGCGTTGTTCTCTTTAGTTTAGATCTAAACAAATTATTCAAACAAAATGCTCTAAACTGTAAGTAAATGTTAAAAAAAATTACAGTTTTTTCATGAATTGAGTAGAAAATGTTACATCTATACAAGAAATACAGAAATGAGTTAGTAATCCTTTAAGTATATCCACTTTTCATTTGCACTCCTTATACTTGTAATTGAAATATTATTTAAATTTATGTTAAATGTTTTAAAAGAAAACAGTAAATATGTACTACAAAATTTCACAGCATTAAAAATTAATTACCATTACCTAATAAGTGCTTCCAGTTGATTAAAGTTCATTTAATTAGCAAATCATAATTAACATATTTATTCCACGTTTATTCATATTATTTATACATTTCAGTTCGTCGTAAGAACATTATTGTTATGTAGTTTTTTCAATTGTAAAAACTACATTGTGTTGCTGGGAAAAATCTAATTAGCATATTTATTAAATCTATATTCATACTCTTAGAAAATTCCAGTTCTAAATAGTGCCACTCAGTAGGTGGTTTAAGCGAACAAAGTAGTGGAGGCGTTACGAATTGCTTTTTCGCCAAGTTTCCCAACATCGAACAGATAGGCAGTCACGCATTTAGTTTTTGTTGTACTTAAATAACTAGTTCTTTTTTAGAGACAAAATAACTTAAGCTATTGTAAACATACACACTTTCACTATAAAAACACTAATTCTATTAAATTCAAAGAACCTTTGGTGCTGAGTTCTTGAAGCATTTCACTAATGTGACGAAATGTCTTTACCTCATTGTTCTAAGTCGCTGCAATTTCCTTCGAAATGTTCAGCACGGAAAGTAGTGAATAACGCTACTTTAAGGGAAAGAAATAGCCTATTGTACAGCATTTGGCATTCAAAGGCTTGAAAGTGTAGGAAAATACTGATTTTATAATTAAGGTTAGCGTTGAATAAAATGTTGAATTTGTCTGTCACTTTCTAATCTCTGTGCTTCTACATTGTTAAAATTTTGAGGCATGTTTAATCACAATATCGTTAACATTTGCTGCAACCGTAGTAAGGAGCGGATTTGAACCATATTATTGAACTTTTTCAACCTGGCTACATGTTACTATATTTAATTTGAACGGAAACATTAAAATAAACACCTACATTGAAGTTGCAGGGCTCCGTATTGTAGCTTCAGGTATAAATATTATGGTTCAACCTTGAACTGATTGTTTTGAGAGTGTAAGTTAACAAATTATTCTAATAGTTTACTATAAGATAAGTATTGTATTTAGGCAAAAAATTATGCATTGAATATAATTATAATGAAGGGTATTACATAAAAAAAAGTACTCTCTTAAGAATTGGTTCAACGATGAACTATGATATCAATACTTTGAACCATATTATGGAGCAAATTTGATACAATCTTAATAATTTATTAAACTGAACCATCTTTTCCTGCTAAGTGAATTGTTATGTCGCATAATCAAGGTTTAGAAATAAGGTGATATGGTTTAAAACGCTCAAAAAACTTTAATATTGAACTTGACAAACCATTTCATGATATCCATTTTTTTAAATAAGAGCTTCTTTTGTTTTCTTTACTTTTAATTTGGGCGAAAATATAAACTTGAAGATTAAACTTGATGTATTTAGAAATTTTGTGAAGGCACCTTGCAAAAAAATCAATCGCTTATATGAAATAAACAAAAAATTATAAGTTTAGAAATATTTTATTAAATCTTTTTTTTCTATTTTTTAAAAAAAAAGTATTTTCCTAAATACCGTCCTATATGTTTACGATCCATATACGGTCTTACAAGCTTATAACCAGAGTTGATTTGAATTGCAATATATTTATGCATTATTCTGTTGTAATGATACTTTCAAAGCAAGCTGAAAATGTTTTTTTCCACTGTGTCTAACTTCCATTTTAATTTGTAACAATAAAATAATATCGAAGTGGATCAGATTTAGAGATATTGTTGGCCAGTCCATAACTTAATTATTTTGACTCACATTCAATCCTTCGCCATCCTTTGAGTTACAATAAAATTACAATTTTTTCTAAAAATCGGGAATAAATGTTAAGAGACTGCTTCTAAGTATTTCTGCAAAAATTTCTGAATCCTATATAGCCTTTGCATGAAAGATGATTCCCTAATTAAAGAAGGCTCAGGAAAGCCTTTATCAGACCTACCCTCCCTGCAATAAAAAGTTTTTATAGCAATAATAATAAATAAAAAATAAGTAAATATAAATAAATAATAATAAGGAATAAATAAATAATAATAATAAATAAATAATAATAAATAAATAAATAATAATAAATAAATAAATAATAATGAATAAATAAGTAATAATGAATAAATAAATAAAGAATAAAATTTTTGAATTTTTTGATCACAATCCAAATGTTCTCGACCATATTTCTCACGAAATTTAGTAATGGTATGGATTTTGCATGAAGATTATTTAAACTTTATTTCAATTTTATTTTGAGACCAGTTCTTGGTGAAGGGTGCATTTACTTTTTTTTAACTTTTATTTAAATGTTTTATAATATTTTCTGTCAGTAAATTCAATTCGAAGTTCAATAAAAATGATCCCAAAATATATATATTTCTCAATTTTAAATGGTTTCGCCAACAATTTAATGGAAAAAAAAATGATATTGCATTTTAGAGTAGGCTGCAGTCAAGTTTTCAAACATTAAATTTATAATTTATTTTTAAAAGTTTAAAATTGCAATGTTTATAGAAATTTAGTTACATACATTTTCAATAAAATACATATACTTTTGTTAGTCAGTTCTTTCAATAAGTCCGCTCCAAACCAGGAGCGTATTTCGAAATTAGAAATGGGACCAGGTGATGGTGTTTGACACTGTACCCCCTTATTCGAATATCGAGGTCCCCCTATATCCATACCTCACATGGTGATAGTGATTTTCCCCCACATCAGAAATAATACAAAACTGCATCATTTCCTTTTTGTTTTGATTTGCTTAGGTCAAATATAGGAGAAAAGAGTATAATAGTTTGAAATATTTTGGGTATGGGCTTTGACCAAATATCTTCGTCCCTCTATATGAATATATATTCCAGCTTCACTTTTTTATGGAATGCTTAAAAAATGCAGTGTGGATGTGCTACGTTAAGCAAATGGAAAAGTGTTCGAAAATATTTATATAAGAATCAAGTTACTAATTTCCCTAAAACAGTGAGATAAATCCTTCCGTTTTGTTTCTTACATAAACGGATTTAATTTAATCTGAACGCGTCCAATTTGTTAAGACCCCGTGAACTTCCCTTAATTACTACCGCAAACTCATTCCCAAATCACATACTAAAATCGTATCTCCCAAGTCTTCCTTTCTCAACTGGTTTTAATAGCTAAAAATAAAGACTATTTCGGAAGATCAAATGAACGTAAGAAATCCGGTCCCCCCCTTCCCTTGCCTTAACTTCATCCTTTCTTTTCACCTTAAAAACCACTTTCTAATCTTGCGTCCTATTTGCAGAAACTCTGATGTAGGTCACTAAGAGAAGGAGCTTGAAAACATCTAAGAAAACAGGTAATAGGAGAAAGCTATCAGTCGCAGGCTAAGCTGTGAAACGATTCAAACGTGGAAAAAGATTTTACTTTCGCCCTGAAGCCAAACGATTTCACTTTTGCTTTTTCCACCGCATTGCATTATCGTTTGCGCGCTCGCTTGGATATTTTCTGCTTCCATGTGGCAACAGTTCTTCGTTTTTTTTCTAAAAAAAATTTATCACTTGGAATTATTGAATTCTATTCTGTGCAACATCATGTCAGTGAAACGACAGAATAATGTGGTTTTTTAGTAGGGAAAATTGGTGATATTTATATTTTTTGGCAGCTTCTTTACTTATAAGGTGAGTTAGTAAAATGTTTTGTATTAATTTGGTTTATTGCACAATATGGAGGTAATTTTTAATCTAAAATTAGTTAGATATGTGTTCGCAAAAGTATGCATACTAAAATTTAAATATTATTATTTTTTTTTTGAAAAAAAAAATTCTTTCAATTTACAGTAAATATTTTTAATTTCTTCACATGACAGTGACACCAGTTCGTTGCTATTTCTTATCACATTAATTAATGAAAAAAAATTTTTTTTGAACCTATTACATATTTTGATCCGGCAGGAAAAATTGTGCTTTAGAAGAAATTATTGATTATACTGCTTAATTTCTTGCATTTTGTAGAAGATATAGAATATTTTTCTTGTAAAATTTTCCTTATTTTTTATGATTATCTGTAGAGTTTAAAATGGTAGCTTTATTTTTTTCTTCTAAAAAAAAAAAAAAAAAACTAAATTTGCTTATTCTTCAACACCGAATGTTAATTAAATAATATGCTATAAAGTTATTTTGAAATAAATTATAAACTAAATAATTTTTAATGAACCAATATACATGGTTCGCTATATGTAACGAATTAATAAATTGAAAAATCAAATTGAAATAAGAAATTAGAGAAACAATTTTAATACGAGTTTCACAATTTTTTGTATTTTTGATAAATAAAGTTTTTCATCTGATTTGAAAGATACTTTACGTTGATATGTTCAAAAATTACCTTTTACTTAATAAATTTTTTAATCAAACTTTTTAATATAGTTTCGTAAAAAAATAAATGGTTTTCAAGTTAAAAAGTAATATTCACTATATTTAGCAAAACAAAAAAAGAGAAATTAAATAAGATAGTAAGTTTTACATCATTGAATCTTTTTAATTTTAAAATACGCGCTTAATACGAAACACTGAAGCGCATTCGTTACTTTTTCTGCCTTACTTTTCTTTCTCTTTCTACGACCGGAAAGGAGAAGCGCCGTTATCCATTTTCCGTTACATAATATTTCAGCTTATTTATAATTCATGATTGAAATTTTGGGAAGCATTTAATGTTTTCGATCTTAAGTTTAATAGCAATTAGTTGAAAAAATTATGGAAAATTTATTTATTTTGAACTTATACGCATAAGTTTATAATTAGTTTATTAAAAACTGAAATTTTTTTTTGGAAACTGAAAAAGCAGTTTAAATTGGTTATTATCATTTTAATTCATTTAAACCGTATTAAATTTCTTTAATTTCAATTATTGTTTATGATTAGATATCACGGATATACCAGTTTACATGTCAAGGTCTTTTATTAAGAAGTCAGGTTAATGAATTCGTACAGGATGTGAATCATTTAACCCTCACCCACTAATAAACACGGTAAAAAACCGCAAAATTTAATTTTCTATTTGTTTATTTTTGAGACTTCAAATATTAATCTTCAAGTGTTTCGTCTCATTGTGCATTTGCACGCAAGGGAAGCTGAATTTCAAAGAAAATACAATTTACTTACCAACGGAAATCTCTATTAATGTAAATAGTCATACTTCAAACTACGGAAAAGGCTTATTTTCAATTTTTCTACAAATAGTTCGTGATTTTGAATGAAATTCGTGATTTTGTTTAAACTTGGATTATTAGAAAACAATGTAAGGATGCATCACAAAATTTATTAATTGCTCCAAATAGTGGAAGATGTCAACTCAATTATTAAAAATAATGATATATACGAAGGAATATTTTTTAAAAAACAAAGTCCATATTTTAAACATATTTATATATATAAATACAAATTATTGTATGTTGAACAAATTTATTAGTTCAAACAAAATTTTCTTAAATATAAATAATATTGAAATTTTAATGGCCCAAAACATATCATTAAAATTCATTTTGAAATCACATTCATTTTTTTATAAAATATTTTGTTCCGTTCAAACTTCTATTTCTTAAATTAAAATTTATTTCAGAATAAAAGTAATAGCAATAGATATATAGTTTTAATTTCCTAAGTTATCAAATGGATGTCTGCTTTAGCTGGATTCCTGAACCAATTGTAGCTTTCTACACTATGTCAAATTTATTATAAGTATAATTTTCCATGACAGAATGTAGTTGAAAAAAGTGTTTATGCGAAGTCAAATTTTAGAAATGATCTAGTACCTTCAAATGAACTTTTTATACTACTGAAATTAAATGCAGTTTATTTTGACTTTTAAACTCATTGTGGATTAAAAAAATTTAGAGTGTAGATAAAATTTCTTTTTTTTTTTTTTTACTTTCTTTTTTTACTTTTTCGTTTCTTCCCGATGTGTTTCAAAATAAATACTTCGTTCTTAATTTTTTTCGGAATTCAATCAATTACTTATTTCACTAATTCTTAGTATTTATCACTTTATAAAAAACTCTATCTCACTTTTTATAATTATTATTTTATTTTTCATACTTCACTAGACTTGTAAACTAAATAAGAAGGGGGAAACAAACCTTCTGCCTACTTTTTTTTGTATTATTATACTATTCACTTAACATTTTTTATAAATAAAATATTATTGCTTAAGAAATTTTATTATCTATATTTTGAAGAATGCAAAAAGCAACTTTATCTGAAAGAAAAATATCTAACCGTTCACATAGGTCTTTTAATGTTTGTAATTTTTTATTAATTCTATTCATATTTAATAAATATAATCACTTAATCTAAGAAGTTTTGACTAGAACTAACGTAAAATAATGTAAGGTGTAAAGTAAACAACTTTAAAAACTAAGTACACAAAGGTAGCACATTTTTAATGTACAGCAAAACATATTAAAATTGCTAAATTTCACAATATATTATAACAACATTTCACAGTATTTTATAATTAATAAACCAATAGAAGCAATCTTGCATAATTTTTATTTACGAGGTAATTCATTTCTTTATTTTCTTGGTGTTTGATATGCCTTAAATTTTTTTAATGCATTGACAATTTTATCTTTTATTGAAGACAACTTATTGTAATTGGTAAATTAATGTATGAAAATATATATATTTATACTTTACGAGCCAAACATAATTTAGATATTGAAATTTTCTATATCTATAATGTCATTTCCAGATTTAGCACTTTTATGTACATCATTGTCACTAACATCTATAAATAAAAACAAATAATTAACATGAATAAATAAAAAAATAACTAATATGAATAAATAGAAAATAATTAACATGAATAAATAGAAAAATAATTAACATGAATAAATAGAAAAAAAACTAAAGTGATTAAAATGGAAACAAATAATTAACATGAGTTGCAGAAATGCTTATATAATTATATCGATGACGTAAAATTTTTTTTTATTTAAAAGTTAATTTTTGTAAATTATCATAGAATTAAATTCATCCGATAGTAAAATGGGATGATTTTTACACCATATTAAACTATCCAAATTTTCGTGCTAAATCTTAAAATATTATAATACATTTATTTTATATTTATGGCGCACTTATTTGATAGCAGTTTAGGAGTTTTCAAACGAAGTCTTCACAATTATCGAAAATGATTACGATTTTGCACTTAAAATGTTTTGAGTGAAATTATTAATGTATATAATGAGTGAAATTATTAATGTATATAATGAGTGAAATTATTAATATAATGAATAATTATTGAGTGAAGTAATTGAGTGAATTACCATTGAGTGAAATTATATTTGAATGAAAAAAAATTATAATTTTTGAGTAGCATTGTTTTGATTTGAAAAGCACAAAACATTATAATGATAATTATCCTTTCTTTAAAATATTTAGTGAAATGATCAAAATTTCACAAAATCAAATTTTTATTGTTTTGGAAATCACTAATTTAATTACACAAAAACAAAAAAATTCTGATAAAATTACCGTACTGTGTGTTAATGACATTTTTAGTAAAGAAAACTATAATTCTGGTTAATGAAACCCAAATATACAGTATTTAAACCATGTATTTTGTCATTTTTCTGTCTATATAGTTACGCTTGACCGGAAATTCCAGTTTTCAAAATTATAGTTCGTACTACTACAGATTTAGTAAAAAAAAAAAAAAAAAAACTGAAAAGTAAATTTATCCGCTTAAATGATAAATAAAAAGTTTCGCCACATATTATGAAATCACATTTTATTTACTCATTTTATTAAAATCATTATCAAAGCATTTCGGTAAAAATTACGGAGCTTTTTCGTGTTCCCATAGAGCCAGAATCACAGTACCATGTACTGTTGGTTTTTATTACATTTTTTCTCTCGTATATTTTTTCAATAACATCTGGGATTTAACATTATTGAATAAAGTTATAAATTATAAATATACTATCAAATAATTTCCCCTTAATAATGTTATTAGAAATTTAATAACCAAAATTGAATCATTCATTTGCTTAAAATATAAAATTTTTATCGTAAAATGATAAAGGGCTTCTAGGTTTCAATTCATTTCTCTAAGATCTTAAAGAAACTTGTAACATAAATTTGTATGCCTTTTACAGGTACTAACTTTCTATTTCAAGCCTTTTAACGGTAATTAAGTATACATTACGACATTGCTTCCCTAAAAATGAGAAAAGAATTGCGTAATTGCGATTTAGTAAGAAATAAGGGGCCACGAGGTCGTAAGGGGTACGATAACGAAACAGTTTCTCTTTTTCCCTCCCGGCCCACTTATTTAGATTTTAAGAGGCCGGTATAAGGGATGATATAATAAGATTGTTCGAAAGTAGATACTCCAGGTATATAAGAACAAGAACTTGGAAGGTCACTCAACTCAAAAAAAAAAGTGAAACCGTTCGATTTTTTTTCTTAGATTTTTAAAGAGAGAAATGGTTTTGTTATGAGAATTCGCTTCGATGAGAATTTGCGAGTAAATTGAATGAAATCTTGAATTACTACACTGTAAAAAATTATGGATCAAATTACTGTAAAAGTCTCCCTCAGTCTGCCGGTCCCTTTTACCGTAAAATCCATTTTTTACGGGACGTGATACGGTGCAAAAATTTGATATAACGTAACTTTTACGATTACAATTTCCGTAAAATCACTGAATTACTATAACCAAATACGGTAAAAATGGAATTTACATTAAATTGAGTTTTACGGATGATGCACCTAAAGTGCCGGTACTTTATACCGTAATTTGGTCCAGATTTTTTTTTCACAATGTAGTAACATTTAGTTTCATTTTCGGGGCTTAAAAATAGCAAATAATTTCTAATTATTGTGATTTGAATTGTAAAAAATAGTGCAAGGATTAATAATTGCAAGTACGTAATTAGAGCGAATCTATGGAGTTTTTAATTAAAAGTTATATTAATTCATTTTCCTTTTGACTGAAATTGCCTAATTATTAAGAATTTATGTTAATGTCATTGATAGCGTACTTAGCTAAACGATTTTACATTTTTATTATCTTTAATGATTTATTCATTTAAAAAAGAAGTATTTTTTTTAACTAACTAATGAATGCTACATCTTCAAATAATAAAACATTAACATGATTAAGGGACACTTTAAGGCTGTAAAAAAGTGAAGTATTTAAAAAAAAGCAAATGGAAAATTTAAATTAGGAAAACAAATCTGAATATTGCTCGTTAAAAGTAAAAAAAAAAGAAAAACATATGTTACGTATTTTTCAAGCTACTCAATGCAGTCCTTGAATCATGTTTTCATTTGATAAAGATGTGAACATTTTTTCAAATTTTTATTCAGTTTATATAAATATTTAGCTGCATGTATTCATATTAGCATTAAATAAATACGTACTTCAGTTGCATGTAGAAGTTTGAATTTAGTTTGAATTCATGTTTGTTCGTATTTTTAATTACAAGCCCCAAATTCTCAAATAAATATTAAGTAATTAAAAATTAAATGCAATTAAATGCATAAATTTGAAATGAATATTAATTGTAATTCCTTTACTTTAAGTATTCTAAAATGATGTGACTACCTACAGTTTTGAATTAAAGTTTTTTTTTTACGAGGGGTCAGAAGATTAGCATAATATTACAAATAAAAACTTTAGCCTTCTAAGTAATTAAAAGTTGCAATCAATCTACAGTAATTTTTTAAATTTTATAATTTAGCATTTCTTCTTCTTCTAAAATGACGATTAAATAACCTGTCGCAGTCTGCTCATCTAACTAATCGTAAAATTTACTGTTAGGAATGTTTCCTTACATATAGGTTTATAGGTTTGAAACCGTCTGCAGCTGGTATGGTTGGAAAATCATGAATACAAAATTATAAGGTTTACTAACCATTTAAACCTAGCATGGTATCAAAACCATGAAAATAAAGTTTAAGTGGACATTGGAGTTAGGTTGCTTTAGGTCTTTTGTTAGGCAATGGGCATTTGGAGTTAGGTTGTGGTTGACTAGTATTTTATTAAGCGCGTTCTCTCGTTGGTTGTGGCGTAGAAGCTTGGAGATAGAGGTTCCAGATCAGATACTGTTCACGTCGTCTAACCGGGGTCCAAATTCGAGGCGTTCCTACTGTGCCATGGCTGCTAAAATATTGAACTTCAAAAAATGGAGCTAGGTGCTTTACCATTGTTGAGCGAAGTATGTACAAATGACAATGGCGAAACTACAGAATTTGGCATATTTTCATAATCCTCCATATTTTAATAAAAAAATAATTTTATTCCGAAAATGTTGTAAAACACATCTTCCATGAACTCATTGACACTCTAACATCAGAGTTTTATACTACTTGTCTGAGTATCCTACCTCTTATATGGTTAAAGTGCAGGAAAAATATAGATGCATTCTTTAATGGATGAAATAAATTCCCCATATAAGTAAGCTATCAATCAACTTTACTTTTTGTTCGCAAATTTTACACTTGAATACTTAATAGAATCTTAATTTAGGAAAAACCTTATAATTAGAGAGTTTCAAAAATTTAAGAAATACTTTACTCTTACTTTTAAACTTAAAAAACACTTTATTCTAATTGGCAAATTTTTCATACAGTAGAATCATGGTAATTATTATTATTATTCATTAAAAAGCACTTATTCAATGCAATTTCATTGTCCTTAAATTTTAAAAATGTCCCATATTCAGTTCTGAAAGAAAGTAAATAAAACTATACATCCAATAAGGCACAGTTGCTTCGAAAAGAATTTAAAACAAAATTAATGGGAATTATGCCAATCTTAAACCTGTTTTGAAAATTACGTTTTTATAATACGAATGTAAATGTACTTATTTATCAAAGATTCTGTAGTTTATAGCGGTTGAACTCTTTTTAATGAGGTTTAAACTTGAATTTCTACCTTTGTATCAGCAAAGACTAAACAGCATTACTTTTCAAAGAATTTAAAAAAAAATTCCAGAATTGTTCTTCTTTATCAAAGTTTCATAACTTAGTTTTTAATATTTATTTTTGCGATTATATTAATTTAGAATAACAAATAAGAGTATTGTTTGGAGAACATATTCAGGTTTTTGAAGTTGTGTTCCCTAAATATTCTTTTGATGGTATTTCTAGACCTTGGGCAATAACTGTCAGTCATGTAGATCACTTTTGTAATATTTTTTTTTCTTTAAACGAGTTTATGTAGCTTCATTTTGAATCTATGTTGAATCAATTGAGAATGTTTATAAAACTATTTGCTTCGACTCTAGACAGGTTCAAATTAAACTTATAGAGCCATTTGACAGAAAAAAATTGTGTCTGTGTGAAAGAAACTTGAAATTAATTTCATTGAAAAAATAAATTATTGACAAAATATTGAATAAAAGTATGATAGAAATTAAGAAATCAATGCGCAATTGACAAAATCTTATAAATGTGTTCTATAGCGATTTCGAAATCAATTTAAAACAATTATGTGTTTTGAAATGGTTAGGCGAGAGGTTAATAAAAAAAGGTCCACAATACATTGTCTTTTAATCAGGTGCTGAGATTCTTTTTTGTCAACAAGTATTTAGATGTTTTAGTTTAAAAATAAGGGTAGTACAAATGAAAAATTGACGCTTACAGGATTTAAAAAAGAGTGCATCACAAACTGAAGATAGCTAAGTAACTAGATCACATGAGAGCATTTAAAGTGTATGTTAAGTCAAGTTAAAAATAATTTGTCCAGAACGAGTAACTCTTCTATTGCAACCAATAGTTATTTTTAGCGCCGCTATGGAATTTCTTCCTTCATTCAACGGAAATTCTTCCTTTATTGTGAGAGTATGGTGAGTGCTTGAACAGAGTTGTTACATCTAATATAAATGTACTCCATTCATGAAAACGTTTAGATCATTTGTTGTTTGTCCTAAATAGTGTCCGCAATAAACAAAAACCACTCAACAATAAATGACCCTAAAACACCAGCATTTAGCCTCTAAAAATCATACTACTGCTTACCGTTCTTTCCTGGACGCTTTAATCGTAACATGACTTTACATTCTGTTTAAATGCTCACATGCAAACAACGTATTCTATGATGCACTCCTTTTACCACAATTTGTAATTTGCGGTGCAATCATTGCTTTTTCTAGTCGCTGTTAGGACTATCCTCATTCTATTTGGGCAACCCTTGTACACTGATGTTCAAACTTAAGAGATTTAGTGATAACAAAATTTTTCGAATTTCATGATATCAACCTAACGAAACTTAAGATGACGGTATCAGAATAAATAAAGTTTTCAAATCTGGTGTCAAATACGTAAGCGTATGCTTGCGTATAAGTGAAGGGGATTAGTTCTGGAAAAAAGCTTTATAAGCACTCATAGAAAAATCCAATCTTGTTCGCTACATACATTGCAAATTTCCAGCTAATTTATTACGGCAATCTGCTAAATTCAATTAATAAATTAAAAATTTGTAACTACACATGTTTACACATTAGAAAAAGGTGATGAATCATGGGTAGTAACTCGAGTCAAAATTAATGTTACAATAATATTTTCAACGATTCTGTGTCCAACTTATGAAAAAAAAAATTCAAAATTCTGAATTTATCAAGAAAGGACTAGAAAAGGTCGGCAAAAAGCTACAGCTCCTAAGGAAGATCGTTTATTGTCCATTTTAACAAAGCGCAACAAGTTACAGCGTCTCAGCTCTTTCACGACTTATACAATTACATCAAACTTGCAAGTGTTACTGTTTTCAGATGGCTATAGGAGAGAGGGTCGTCTGGAAGAAGACCTGCTGTTTGAATTTGGCCACAATTGCAAATACAAAAGTGCAAAGAACATAGAGCATGTGAAGCATAGAGCATGAGAAAATGTTTTTATCACTGATGAGTCCCGCTTGAGCCGAACTCCTAATTCCTGAGATACTTTTATTTGTAGGGAAACATGATTCGCTATCAGTCCCACAATATTAAAAAAAATCGACTATTATGGTAACGGAAGAGTGACGGTCAGGGGGTGGCATAATTTTAAATGACCTTACAAGCCTTCATATCCGCAAGAGGAGCACTGTAACTGGTACGTAGTATAAAAACGATATCTGAGAAATGTCCAATTTCTTTTTTAATGGTGCAGTTGTCAGTGATTTCATTTTAATAGACCGCAAAGAGAGATTACGTAGAGTTCGTCTAAGCAACGATTTTTCTAGAATGGGAAGATGATAAGACACATGGATAGACCAACATGATCACCAGATCTGAACCTTATTGAGCATGTCTGGAATACTGTTAAGAGGGCAATTGGTATTAGTCACAACCCTCTTCCTTGAATCATCTACGTCTGAAAAACGCGAGAGATAAAAGATTAAATCTCACAAACAGCTGGCTGCAATTCCAATATGAAATCACATTGTGAGATGAGGACACTTGTAAAAAGGAAGCATGCCATCTATTAACCCATTTTTCTCCAAATTTTGGAACCACTGTTTTACGCATTGAAACTTCAATGATTGTAACGCTCTATCATGCATGTATAGCATAAATATTTAATGGTTATTTCTTTTTATTTCACTGAGGGGACGAAAGTCATGGGGTACCCCTTAATATCATGTCAGACCTCCTGCAGCACGAAGTAGCATGCGACTCATGCTACTTCGTGCACCTCCTGTAGTATGCAACTTAACGTTAGCATGCAACCTTCGTCGGACAACCTGTAGCATGCAACCTTCGTCGGACCTCCTGTAGCATGCAACTTAACGTTACATGGACTCAACAGGAGGTTAGAAGTCTCTTGCAAGAATATGCAGCCATGCAGTTATGCATGCAGCTTGTCCTTAATTACGAAAGTGTTGCGAGTGCAGAATTTTGTGCACGAACCGATCTCTTGATTATATCTAATGTCGGGTGATCTATGTGGCGAAATCATTCGCTAGAATTGTTCAGAAAAATTCCTCAAACCAGTTGCGAATAATTAACGCCCGGTGATAAGGCAAATTGTCATCCATGAAAATTCCATCATTGTTTGGGTACATAAAGTCCATGAATGATTTCAAGGGGTCACCAAGTAGCTGAAAATAACCAGTTCCCATCAATGATCGTTACAATCAGATCTTAGGACCAAGTCTATGCCATGAAGAAGCAGTTCACACCATTACGAAGAAACCACGAGATTGAACAACACCTTGTTGACACCTTGGGTCCATGGCTTCGTGGGGTCTACACGACACTCCAACTCTTCCATCTGCTCTGACCAGCTGAAATCGTGACTCATCTAACCAACCTACAGTTTTCCAGTCGTCTAGGGTCCAACCAATATAGTCATGAGCCCAGAAGAGGGTCTGAATGTGGTGTCGTGCTGTTAGTAAAGGTCCTCGAGTCAGTCTTCTGCCATATCCCATCACAGCTAAATTTCGCTGCACTGTCCTAACGGACACGTTTATTTGACACCCGCATACATGCTTGCTGTTATTTCACGTGATGTTACTTATCTGTTAACACTGACATTTCTACGCACACGTCAGCGGTCTCGGCCATTAAATGCAGGGATGGAATTTACGGTAAACGGATTTCACGGGAAAAAAAGCACTTGTACCTTGAGTGCTTGTACTTTTTACCGTGAATTTTTTATAGTGCACAATTTGGAACCTAGTTCCTCTTCATAAAATTTAAAATGTTTAAACGAAATTTTTAATCAATTTGAATATTCAACTTAACTAAAATTAACATTTACCACAGAACAGTATTTAAAAAAATTAGTCCAAAAATGAAACTAAAGTTTCTTTGAAAACTTTTATCAAGAAGTATATAAATAAGTAAAATATTTTACGTGTGTTTTCAGTTAAACTTTTGAAATAAACTAACTTTTACTGTCCTTGAGATTGAGCCATGCACTTAAAAAAAATAATATAGTTAAAAAAAACTTAAATAATTAAATTTGTTAAAAACTTGCAAACATGAAAAGTTGGGAGCAATAAATATAGTGTAAAACAAGTTAACCTGTGAAATCAGGAATTTAACATTAAGAAAGATTTTTAATCTGATCTGATGATCTAATTATTAATGAGAGTTATTAATCTAAATAAGCCACCAAGAAATTGAAGAACAATGTCCTATTTATAATTTATGAAATCATATTACTTCCAAGTAATCTCTTAAGATGAAACTCGGGTCTATAAGTATTCACAATATTTTTCAATTTAATAATTTAATAGCAGACACCTCGCAAACTTTTTCTTTTGCAAAATAGAATCATTGACGATGTTAATCAGTGCTGTGCGTGGAGCAGGAAAAGAGAAAGATTTATAAAAAATGCTAATTAAAAAATCCTTTCTTAATTATTGCGATACAACTTAATACCTTATTTTTACATCTTTACAAGTACAGGACTCTAGCTAAAAGAGCCCGATTTAGGGCTAATTTAAGACCCATATAAAAATACGAATAATTTTTTCAAAAATTCACATTACATCTAAATAGACTCTTGCTTTCTTAAATTCTATTCTCATAATTATGCAAAGAATTTTTTACAATTTCAGAAAAAAATATTTAAAGATTTAAACTGAAACTAGATAAATAAATGATAATAATTAGTAAATCTAAATAATCAGTACACTGTAAAGAACATTGTCCAAAATCAGCACAACACAACGACATTGACACAACGTCAGCACACTGTCCAGATCAAATTATAAGTAATGGCACTTTGAGTCCAGCATCCGTTAGAAATCCATATTATCGTAAAATACATCTTTATCGTAAAATATTATACCGTAATTTTTACTGTAATAATTTAATTCGAGGGATTTAGTTATTTTACTTGAACTATTACTGTAAAAATTATGGCTTTTATCCGTAACATGTTTCGGTAAAGACTTTTTATCCGTAAAAATGAATTTCGTGGATAGTTTTGGTACCCTGAATACCGGTACTTCATACCGTAATTTGGTCCGGAATTTTTTACAGTGCAGTTTCTTATTTTGTCGGTGAGAAAATATGAAACTAGTAAAGGAAAGTAGTTAAATTAGCAAAGGAACAATAAAGTAATTAGTCAAATAGTAAAAAAAAACTAGTTAGATTAGTAAAGAAGTTAAATTAGTAGAAACTATTAAGGATCAGTAAAGGAAAGTGAGTTGTTCAAAAAATAGATCTTAAAAATAAGGCAGTCAATTAACGTGACAAACGTACCACTAACGCAGCACTAACTACACCATAAACTGTATTTAATACGGCACTGATACCGTTATAGGTATTATAATATTTCTGGCAACCATAACGTTTTCCTTGAGCGTACTTTCCCAGAATAAAAATCAACTTGCATAATGGTCTACTTTTCAAGAGCTTGTAAACGTGAGATGAATATTGCTAGTATTCTCTTAATAAGCGTAACACTATCTCTTTTACCGTAAGAATGAATACAGATTACCAGACAGTTAACACCCTTACAAATAAAGGTCTAAGATTTCATTCTTTTTCTACATCCTTGTAAATTGTTTGCCTTTAGTAGCTTTCTACTGATAACAAAATTGATTTTTCAAGGTATAAAGCTGCAAATTTATTGCCTTGACTTATAGGTAAAGGTCAGCGATTACTTTCCAATGTTGAAGTGATGAAAAACCCATTCCGTTGGTCCACTTCATGAGTTTTGACTTCCTTAAAACTTACGTCATATGAAAGTGATAGCTTTTGGGTATAGTCTATAAAATTTTAAATCCAAATGCTTGAAAAATAGGGGCAGTGGATAGCTTTAGTGTGATGTCATCAAATTTTTTTTTAAAAAAAGAAATATATATTTGACAATAATGAAGAAGGTAAGGTTAACCATGATACAGGTTGTGAAATTTCTTTAACAAAATATTTCTTTTGACCCTTTGTTTCAAGTTGGCTTCTCTTAAATTATTTCGATCAACGGTGACAAATGATCCTTCAATATGAGAAAACAAGTTTTTTTATAATTTTATTCATCAATATTCTAAACAATATTCAAATTTACACTGTCATTTTGAAACATACCGTGGCGTTAAAGACTTGCCGTTTTACGTTTCGCTTTGGGTGACCTACGTCCGTGTTTATATAAATAAATCGGTAATTTGCGCTGCAATCATATATGATATAATAGGAAGTTAATGTTTTAAAATTAACAACAATACTATCATGCTAATGAATAATAACGTTAATTTTTATTTAAATTTACCTACAATACACAATTTTAGTTATTTCTATGTTTATTTATTACTGTCGTTGAGCAACCGACCCAATTTTTAGGTTTACGACTACCAATAATCAACTCTGTAACCTTGTACTGTAAAACCCAATCCAGAAGACAAGGGAATTCCTGGATCAAGTAATGGGAGAAATATGCCTTTATGTAGAGCTTTTTGATAGAACTAACCAGCATCTTCGTTGCATGAAGAGGAAAACTACGAAAACCTCCCATGCCGTTATTGCCGTCCCATGCCTCCCAAACGTTAGCCTGCCGGCAAGGAGACCCTAATCCGTGATCCGTCTATTATTGAGGATATTTTTGCGTCAGCGTTGTGGTCAGTGCTAGCCGGGTGTGGAATTCGTATCGACCAGCCATCGCTGGTATTTGAACCCGGTTCCCCTCGTTGGAAGGCGAACGCTTTCTCCGCTGAGCCACCAGGACTCTAGTTGTTCGACGTGCATAAACTCATAATTAAAAAACCTATTTCTCCGTGACTAAAAACTTTTATTTACGAGGATATTATGAAAATTAAAAACCTAATGTACTGATTTATTTGAGTTTTGATTTTTGATCAAAATTATGTTTATTAAAACCATGCTTATATTTATGGTATTTGTAAATGTTACACTCTTTTTTTTTGGATTAAAGAAAAAAGAGAGGAAGGGGCTAAATATTTTAAAATGAGAGAGGTAACAAAAGTTTAAAATAATCAGAGGAGCCTTTACCCATTTTGTTCTAAACATCTCTCATGTCTTTATTTTTTCAAAACGATTTTCATTTTATAAAAATTTGAAGTGCAATTATATTATATATTAAACCTTTAATTAGTTTTATTGTATAACATGTAATTGTTCATTCTCCTCAGTAAAGTCTCATGAAAAGAGAGTAGCAATTATAAGGCAATGCAATAAGAAAAGAAAGAAAAATATATTTAAAATGCAAATGAAGATATGATTTTATTATAATGGAGAACCTAGAATAAATCATTTTTATTTTATTTTACAGCTCAAACAAATTTTATTTAAAATTAATGTTCCACCAATTTTTGAAAATTGACAATAATGTTTTTGAGAAGGTATTCAGAGGTATAACACTTTACTCGAATAATGCCTCCATTCATCGGAATAACGCCTTGAACATTTTTTAAGTTCAGCTATAACTTTGAAACTGATTACTAGAGTCTGAAACTTTCTATACATGAAAGTAAAAACAGTTTACTCAAAATATTTACCGACAACCCAAAAAGAAATTAAAATTATTTTCTGCTTTTTTTTAAACTTATAGTTAATTAATTTTTTAAGACAAAAATTTTTTTCCACAAAATATTTTATGCCTAAATTCTTCCCTGGGTTTTTTTCAAATTGGAAAAAAAGAGCACGCATGAAATATGGTGTAACTGGGAAAAAATAAGGTTTAAGGCTCGTGTAAATTTAAACTTTTGAACATGATTAATTTATTCTTATTAGCTTATTTTGATGACCATAAAATATCGACAAACCATAATTAATGCCAGTAATGCTTAATTAAAGGCGGTATTAAAGGCTACTGGTATTGAACTTGTAAGAGTGAGAACATTACTATATCAATATAGGTGCCTAATATCGGTACTGTGTGGATAGTTTTTTTTAACACCCTTCGAAGCAGATAAGTACCCTAATATCACTAAACTACAACTCCATGGCATCTAAAACACAATCTTTATTTTAATTATTATTTGTTGTATATTCCGGTGCGACTTCATACTACTAGATTTACTATAAGTCAGTAATTCACAACTCCAAAAGAAATATTAACTATGCACATAGTAACATTTAAAATTTCAGATTCAGAATTTCACTTATTTTTCCCATAGCTTAATAAATAACTTTAAATTTATTTTTTTAGATCCAATTGAGTTCCCGTTATTTAAGTTTTTAGAAGCACTCCTTTAAGGAATCAATGCAAGAAACACGTGAGAAAACCAGAGATAAATAATTCATAAAAGCGTACGATAAAATTCATTTCTGATTGATTAGAAGTGCAAGCTGGCAAATCCTACATATTAATAAATATTTTATTTTATGTTATAACCGGCGTTGAACAGCTGACTCAATCTTGAGTTTACGTCTATCACTGTTCAACTCCGTAACCTCGTAGTTTTGAGCTCAACCAAAAAAGACAAAGGAAGTCCTGGATCAAGCAGTGGGACAAACTAGTAATTGAAGTGGATTTTTCATTGAATTAACCCTCATTTGAGTTACACAAAGAGGAAAATCCTCATGGCTAGCTAGATGGCAAAAGGATTATAATCCATGATCCGTACACCACTTAGGATATTTTATGTCAGAGCAAGGGAGCAGAATTCGTATCAAGCAGTCACATTTGTTATTCAAACCTGGTCACCTTATTTGAAGGCGAACGCTCTCTCCTCTGAGTCACCGCTTGGCTATTAAATATTTATCAAATTCAATGGAAAACTCTTTCTTTGGTACCGGTATTTGGTACCGGTCAAATTTGGTATGTAGTGAGAGAACCGGTGGGTGGAGAGAGTTTTATGGTAGACAATTAGTTACTTTGAAAGTATAAACACCAGATTTTATGTTTAATAATGTAAATAATGAATAAGATTGTACAAGAGTCATGTATACACACGTAAATATATAAAAATCTTGCTTTATTTATAAAGATAAGGCTTACTTATAGTTAGTCATCATAAACATTTTATGTTGTCATGCGTATCAGCACTATTTTACCCCCCCCCCTCCAAAATCCTTTTTTATATAATCAATTCGGGTATAAGATATACACAGAAAATAGCATAAATTATATTTTATGTTAATTTATGTGTATGTTTCTTTACTGGCTATTATTGTCTAGTTATTGAGACATGCTTTTTTTCTCAAGTATTTCTAAATCGTTTAATATTCCCAAAAATTTCAAAAAAAGATACAAATATACCAATTATGAAATGATTTAAGATTACTACATTTTGTTTAATAATAAGGGCAATTAACAACTGAGTAAAATAATCTGAATGTCGTTATTATTTGCTCTATTTTTTTGAAAGTTATGTTACAAATGTTTGGTGATTTATAAAACTTTTTCTAAAAACCGTCAGGAATTTTTTTGCGTATTTATTCAGCATCATAATGACTATGCTTTTCACGGTTGAAACCAAATTAAATTCAGGAACACTGAAAAAAACAAAAAACAAATGTAATATTACACTTGCCATTTTTACTATAGATCTTTTATTAAAAACTAGTAGAAATAAAAATTTCTTTGTTGAACAAAAAAGAAGAAAAAAAAGAAACCTACAAGGAGCAAAGATTAGTTGAAAAATTTTAAATTGTTGCTTAAGAAACACATATCTTTTGAAAGTAAAAATTATTCATTTCGTAATTTCGAAAACAAACCTTATGTACTATGTTGCCTATAGTTAAATAATACCGGTAAAAGCATTACATTTTTAATTATCAAAATCTTTTCAATCATCAAAAATATTTTTAATCATCACTACTATTTTTAAAATTTAATCATTTATATAAAATTTCGTCTACTTTCACAGTTATAAAAATAAATAACTTTTTCAGATCATTATATTAGAACAAATAATTTTTTCCTTGTTTCAGTGTAAAAATACAATAAATTTTAATTGGATATAATTTATATCGGATATATTCAATAAATTGAAATTAAATTTAATAGTAAATGAAAATATTTATCTTTAAACTTAATTGTCTCCGTCTTTCTCACTATAAAGAGTTATAATTTTTGGGTCATTTAATTACGATAAAAATTTCATTAATCTAAAATAGCAACTTATTTAATAAATAAAAATTATTAAAAAATGATAATATGAAAAAGGGTTTATAAAAATGTTTTGGTTAAACGTATTCTAAAGGTAACAACTTGTGTTAAAAACATAAGTGTTTTATCTAAGATTTGTGATTCTTGTCCAATTCAACAGAAAGTAGAGAATTAAATTTTTTTTCAAAGAAGTAGCCTATAGATAAACAAAGCAAATAATTTATTCTGTTTCTTAAAAAAAGTGAACAACGAGACATGCGTAAACATAAAATATGTTACTTGTATATTAATTAATTACCTTCAGGTTGTTTTGTATCTTTGTTATCTATTTTTTAAAAGGATCACGTATGTAAATGTCGCCGAAAGAGCGTAAAAGATTTAATAAACCACATATTTCACGAGTGTTTTATGATATATCTGTCCCACGTAAAAAAAAAGTAGACGTAAAAAGTCTTAAGTAGATGATTTTTATATTACTTTAATATTGTTAATCATTTTTAACTCACAAATAAACTTAATTTTTTGCGCTTAAATCATGAAAATATTATGATAAGACTGACACGAAGCAATAATTTTCCTTATTAGCAATAAAATAAATTTCTTTTAGCATTCATTATTTTTTTCCATTCGAACACAATTGATAAATAAAATAAGTATAGAAACTTACAGTTAGTTTACTTCGATCATTTACAAATAAATTTCTTTTATTATCCGATGGTTTTTGCAAAGAATGTGATTTTCTATTAATCTTTAATTTTATTTTCTATCATCGACTGTAAATGTCTTTTAGTACACTATAAAAAAAATTTGTTGTATAGTCAGAGTTATCACTTTTTTTGATTTTGAGGTTAACTAATATTTTTTACAGTGCACATAGTCATGCTTTTATTTATTTTTTTCGCTTTCATGGTTTTATATATTTATTATTAATTTTCTGTTTGTTTACTGACAACACATATTTTCATGCTCATTAGATTCAATTTATGGCTTCATTGCAAAGGCATATCGTTTAAAAGAGTAGCCCATTTTTAATAATATATTTGCACTAACTCTTTGAAACAATTGTTATTTTGTTAATTTTATGTAACTTTTGCACCCTAACCAAAAATTCTGCATTTAAAAATTTATTTAGTTTACCTGAATACCAAAAATGGTTTTAAATTTTTTTTCAGTGTATTGAATAATATCGCCTTATAAAAATTATCACAAAATAATAAAATAATATAAATAATATAAAAATTATTAAAAAATGACTTTTTAAGGACATTAGAAAGTTATGTATTTTTAAGCAAATACTTATTGAGCATAAAAATAACGTCGCTTCAAACTTTTATACACGTATAATATCATTCTATTTTCTACAACCAAATTATTTTAATTGCATATCAGGTAAATATTTGATAACCTGTTAATTAAACTCTAGTAAAAATTCATTTTCAATGAGTAAAGTAGATAGCTAATGGATTTTCTGTTAGAACATTTTAAAATAATTTGATTTTTATGAATCAAGATATTGTCCAATTCATAAATACAATTTTCAAATTGAAAAATTTAGTTTTTATCTTTAATATGTTGAAATATTTCTAGCAGTTTGGTTTATTTTGAATTTTTGGGAAATATTTTTTAATATAATTGTTAAGTTTTGGGTTATTTAAACTATACACTATGCAGAAATATCATAAATATATTAGGTGTCTTGATTTAGTTTTGTGATATTTAAGAAAATGTGTGATGGAAAAACATTCATTTTTTTATGTTAAAAGCAACCGAAGATTAATTTTTGAGTTATAAAATAAATTTATTTTTGCATTCGTTGTTATTATAATTGCCAAAAAAGTTTTTCATTAATTATTTATAAATTTGCTTACTTTATGGGCTTAATATCAACTAAGTAAATAGTTACTAAAGTCAAAAAGTCTTGATTTATGTGATTCTCTCATCTTATGATTTAAAAAAAAACTCGAAAATATGTATTTAAAGTTTAAAAACAATTTTTGAGAACAAAAAGGCTTCTTCATACGATTTTAAGAGTGAAAAAGATATAAAGAATAAATAATTCAGATAAACAATTTATGTTAATATTCTCTATCAGGGAGTTTGCGCTTTGTAACACTGCTTATGCAAAAACCTGTGCAAAAATACTCCATTTTTGTACAAAATTTTAGTGTCAACCTGAATATAATCTAACAGCTTTTTCATGTCATTAATTTTTTTTTCATTTATTGTGCACTTGGGTATTTTATTATTTAGTCTAACAATTCAGTAGAGAATGTTATAAATTCTTTCCTCTTGCTTATAAGTCAAAAATATTCGTTAAATAACTGATAGAAAAGTTTTCTATTATTACTATTATCAGCTTGTTTTCTAATCAAATGTCATAAAGTTTGCGAATAGAACTATGAAAACACTTTCTAAGGTGCAAAAAAAGCTGTCTTTCTTTTTGTAAAATAAAATGAATTTGAAATAATTGATTGCAGTATTAAAACAATTTATGCCATTGAAATTTTTTTAATATTTTGAAAATATTTAAAATTCAAGTTAAATCATAGAATTTAATAAATTAACGGATTAAGCTCTTAAAACTTTCCTTGTATAAAAATTAATATAAAAGCTTATAAAGGTTAGATAATTTATTTATTGCTAAAATAATCTTAAATTGGCTGTACTCTTCAAATTATTTGAACTCATAAGTTTCACTTAAATGTTTTCTAATAATTAAAACTGATTTACTTCATAAAAAATTATTTTGTTATTATGTAAAAAAAGGGTAAAGTTTTATACTTATTCTGCAAATGCTTAAAATTTAAGTTTACCAGCATTCACTAGGCTGTTACAGATTTTAGAGCGATTTTTTTCCCTTCAAATTATCATTAAAATTGTCCGCAACATTACTATGGTACTAAGTTGAGCCAGAGTATCGAACTTCTTAAACTTAATTACGTGATATAGTATGGTTCAATTTAGCACTCTATTTACTTTGCAATAAATTACGGTTTAAGGTTACGGTCTACGATTAAATTACGGTTGATATTAGGGATTCACTGCACTGTTAAAAATTTACCGGAAAAAATTGTTAAATAACAATTTATTGAATTGACATTTTACCATATTCAAACAAAATAGTCAAATAACCATAAAAATAGTATTCAACCTGTTAACTGAGAGAAAAACCGTTTATTAACTATTTTTATCTAATACGGTTAAACAACCAGAATTTTATCGCACTAACTAAGTCCACCTAATGAGGAAACTAAATTTCTTGCAGTTGGGTATATATTATAACCGTATGGGCTAATTTGTCAATCTCATGACCAACAGAACAGGGGTTCGAGTCTCAGCGTTGTCACCACAATATTTCCTCGTTCCCTTCGACACTGTTCCTTCAAAGTCCGTTAAATTTCTTTTTTATGGTTTTGAAACTATACTGGTTGTAAATGGTTAACCATATTAGTTGTAAATGGTTTCAAACCCGTAAAGATTAAATTGTTCTTTAGCAATGTTTTGGAGGGCAAACCATTGCCGGTTATTTTACCGTAATTTTAAAATGAAAATTTTAACAGTGTATGGAGCAATTTTTCTGAATGTGTTATCCCTTGTAAGGTTTTCATTTTATTTTCTGTCTCTATATTAAAATGGTCATAGTTTCTAAGCCTCGACTTCTTTTTTCCTTCCAGGTACAAGGAAGTGTTAACATTCTAGGAAAGTGTGGAATTACCAAGCCGCCATAACGGATTCCTCGAGCTTTGAGGGGTGGCCTTTCCCTTTCCTTCTCTTCTCCTCTGACCTTAATCCCTGGTCCAATGCATTTCTTCCTCCCTTTCTGGATCCTCACAACCTCATTGGTATTGTTATGGGTTGAAAGTGCAATCTCATCACCTGTCAACAATAACAAAGTAAGTTACAATGACTTTTCAGTGAATGCATATCAGTCCATGTCTTTTTGAATAACATTCAACAATGAAGAATAGCAAGATGAGTACTTATGGCAGATTTGTATTAATGACTTGAATATATGTGGATAAAAAACGCCGTTTCCCTTTGTTCCGTTCATTTTTACGTACTTTGATGGATTAAATCTTTAATTTTATGTGATAATGTTGCATAACTTGATCTAATTTTTTTTGAATAGCTATCTCTTATTACAAACCAATCTGTCTTTCGTTATGAACTCACATTGCTTTTTATTATGTGATTCAGATTTTAATAGGAATTATTACCGTGAGAAAAACATGAGGGTAATAAAAAGTGCAATAAAACTAGTACTCTTATCCTCATTACTTGGTTAAGAAATGGCATACCATCAAGTTTTATTTATGACAAACAGCCGATTACCTTGTAAAATGAAATAATATGTACAGACTCGTCTAATATTGTCTTCATTAAAATAATCTTAGTGACTGCCAACACAAATAACGTTCCCTATTCGGATTTTTTTCAGGATTTATTTTACAAATATTTCGGATAATAAGTGATTAGGATTTTTTTTTTCTTCGGGAATCGTTACCGTGTGAAAAACACGAGTAAAAGGAAACTAGAACGAGTCTCAAGTAATATTCATGACTTGATTTGAAAATGACGCATCACCAGACTTTGTTTTTAGTTGTACTTAATATTGTCTCGCAATGTATTGCTATCTTACATCCAATGTATAGCTATCCTACATCCAATGTATAGCTATCCTCCATCCAATGTATAGCTATTCTACATCCAATTTATCCTATCCAATGTAGTTTATCCTACTTAATCCTATTTAGTATCAATTTTTTATCCTTCATATGAAGGGTAATATAAAGTGAAAGGGGAATTTTTTTTACTGGAGTGCGGTGACTTCGCGGTGGTAAGGGGGAGGATGTCACAGTTCAGACGATTTCATTTTAAATCCACATTGAAAACAAAAGGTTTTTTGCATACTAGCAAAGTTATTGTAATCCTACAAAAATCTGGGTATCTTACATATCTCAGTTTTATAATTATTGATGTAATGCAAATTCATAAAGATTACCTATATTTTCTTTTTATTATAATTATAAAGTTTTCTGAGTAAAAAATTAACCAACATCAACGCAGGAACTATAACTTTCAAGAAATAAATTTAAATATATCCGAAAGAAACTATGATTTATTCAGACAGTTCCGTATCAAAAATCGTTGTTGTAGTGAGTTCCAACTAGTATAGAAAGGAAAATATATTTGCTAGCATTTTTGAAAAAGTAGCTGTATTTTCAACTATTAAAATATGGTTAACTTTTGTATTAGAAGCATCAATAGGGAATTGCAATGAAATACATTCAGTAAAATTCTTCTTTTGGTAAAAAATTGTTCTGAATAAAATATACTTTTATTATTTTGAACAGCAACAAACACAGTTATCTCTAATTATACAAGAGTTGTTCAAAAAATGGCTAATTTAATACGACTTATAATAAATATATTTTTTAAGAGTAGAAACTAAGAATTTTTTATTCCTCTAATGCTCTTATCATTTAACAAATTCATAACGAAATGGAATTTTTTTTCGCTCAAAAAAATGAACCATTTTATGTTAAAAAAAGACTAACTTACTAATTTATTTATCAAAAAAATTATTAATTCGGTATATGTAACAAACAAAAAAATGGGCATTTTTATAAGTATTAAATTTTTGCCACGTTCCTCAAGGATTTCAAAATTAGAAATGTGGGTTATTTCATTATCAGTATTCGTTCTCATGTTAGCTTTCACTTTAAAGGAAGTGGAAAAACTGGTTGCCTCTTCCTTCCCGGCATTAGCCCCCAAGTAAATAAGTCAGAAAAGCGATAAGAAGCACTTTCACTGAAAAAAAAAAGAACTTTCCCTTTCTGAACCCCTAAGAAATTCCACTTATCGAAGAAAAAAGAGATACAAGAATTTCAATAAAATGTAGCTGCATGAACTAAATATTAGTTTGGTGGAATAAATTATTTACGCTATCACTTGTTTCTTAACTACTTTTATGACCTTATTTCGCAGATTTAATAAGCTTAAATCACATCGAATTAAAATGTTTATTTTTAATTTCGCAATTTTTTAGATTGTGAATATTTGATATCATCAACTAAACTTATTCAGTTATTTTTTGCTATTATGTTTCAGACGAAAATAGGCTTATTTAAGTAAAATGTATGTTAAATAAAAAGTTTGATTGATAAATTCTATAAAAAAAAACTTCATAGATTTTATAATCGATGCAACAATTTAAAACATTGCCTTAGAGGAGAATGCTTTGTTCACGTAACATCATATCTGCTTCAATTTATCTAATCTGACTTCAAGATAGAAATTAGATTTTTAAAGCAATGTAATTAACAAACGTCAGAAGAATTAACTTTTTCTGCTCAGACAAATTTTTTTAAATTCTATTTTTAAATGAATTGTATTTAATGCTCTAGTTCAAATGAATTTTTACATAACTTTCAACAGCGTTTCGTTAAATAAAATTTTGTTCAATGTTGAGATGCTTATAATTAATAAGAGATTAATGTACAGGCAAAATATCACTTTAATGTAGAATTCAAGTTTTATTAATAATATTTTTGAACTCAAATATAAAAGAATCTTAATTAAGTACTCGAGAAATTAAACATATAAATCATATGATTCAATTTTAATGAATGTCAAATATTAAGTTTGTTTTGAAAATGACAATAATTTATTATTATAATCTAATTTGTTCCAATTCAATAGTATCTTAAAAAGAGATTTGTCATACAAACTTAAAAACATAAAAATTGAGAAGGAAAAAAAATAGAGAAATCACATTTCGAATAAAATTTATGTTATTCGTTATTTATGCAACGCAATGTATACATTTCATCCCCACATACAATACGTAAAAAAATAAAGGGACTCCCCTAAATAACTTTGATCTAATGATCGGATCTTCACGTTTTAGGACTCAATCTTACTGGTTCGAGGGGGTGACCTCAAATATGCTAATTAATTGGTGTAGATGATAATTTAAAGTTACGGAATCAGACACAAAAACATATTTCTATGAATAAACATACTTTTTCTTCAGCGGATTTGGATTTTTGATAAACAAATCCTCAGGGATAGCCGCAATCTACGAAATATCGTCCTCATAGTTTGGTCAGAAGATCGGTTTAAAACTTGAACTCCTTAATTTTAACTTCACTTTTTGCGTATTTGACCATATCTCGAGATTTTCAAGTGAATTGGAAAAGTTTTGTGCATAATTATAAAATTTGGGTATCCTAGGATAATTTCATGCAAAATATAACTTTCAGTAAATATTTAGTGTGTTTTTTATTATTTTATTTATTAACAGTAGAAAAAATTTCGAACTGTAAAGTATAAAATTTTTACATCGTTTTAGAGACCGCAATTTTATATGGCGAAATTCATGTTCTTATAAATCATTTTTACTCTTTCTTCTAAAGCATGCTTTTTATTCTATGATCAAAAAAGAAGAAGAAATCCTCTAAATTCAAGGTTGTTTTTCTATGTTCAAATAAGCAATTCATACACTAGATAGAATTTTTGTGTAGACAAAGTATCCCTGTAATGAAAATTCAAGTATAAGGCAAAAAAGTTTTCGAATTCTTGAGCAAAAGAAACTAATGCAAAAAACATTGAAATTAAACGTATAAATCAAATGCCAGCTATCAGTTTCTCAAAATGGCAAAATTTTTTGGTGTCTCTAATCCTATTCGTTCCAACTCAATAGAATCTTAAAGAGAGGTTTGTCACACAACCACAACATTTAGAAGAAAAAAAAGTATAAAATTGTCACCTTTTCAACTAAAATTTATACCTTTCGTAATTTATGTAACGCAATGTTTCTATTTCATCCCCAGGTGCGTCTGACGCATAATTTATCTTCTTCACTTTAGAGCGTTATTTAATGCCTCAAACGAGCATTCAAGCTTGAAAGTGAATTCACGCATGATCATTTTTGACTAAAATGACATGACTAATGCAGATCGCAAACCTTGTTGAAAGCAATATGGAGGAATAAAAAATATAAGGCCGACGGGCGAGAGTTTGGAATGACTTCCAGTCAAAATTGATGTCAAGAGGTCGTTTATACTTCGATACCTGAATGTTCAATTTTATTTGATTTTATAAAAGTTATCCATCTCTACGCATTGTATCGCTTACAAAAAAATTAAATTTACATAACACTGTTCGAATTTCCCTTCTGGAATTACGGTAAAATGACCGACAGCAGTCTATCTATTAGATTAACCTCAAAGTTTATGGTTAGGAACATTTTTTTTTTTAACTTTAAGGTCTTGAAACCGTTTACAACTCGTACAGTTAAAAAATCGTTTGAATGCAAAAATATGCGGTTTTGTAACCATTTAGTTTATCACAGTTTTTAAACCATAAAAATAAAATTTAAACAGATGTTGGAGCTATGTCGGAGCTGCGCTATTTATGCGTAATTGATAGTTTCTTTTTCTAATTCACAGATCGGAGATCGGGTCACAGATTGAAGAATGCAGGATACTAGAAATCCTTCATGTATTAAGAAAATAGAGGAAATATTATAGTATCAACGCTGGGATTTGAACCTCTGTTCAGCTGGTCATGAGATTGATCGATTAGCCCTCTCGGTGACACTATGTACCAAGCTGCTCGAACCAAAATGGCTTTATAAGGTTAGCCTAGTTGGCGCAATCGAATTCTGCTTGTTTAACCGTATTGAGAAAAGAACAATCAATAAATGTTTTTTCTTACACTTAACAGTTTGAATATCATCATTTCTATGGTTATTCGACTGTTTTCGTTGAATGTGGTAAAATAACACAAATTACTATTTGACCATTAAATAATTTGACCATTAATAAATTACTATTTGACCATTTTTACCGAAAAATTTCTAGTAGTATAGCATAAATATTGAAATTGTAGATTATTCGCTATTTTTAAACTTACTTTTACTTTACGAGTTAAAAATTAAACCTTGATATAGCGTTAGTTTAAACCATATTGTCGTACTTTATAAACTTTAAAATACGATACTGCTGTATCATTTGAATTGGAAAAAATAATAACGGTTCATTTTCGTAAAGTTGCCGCACTTTTTCATATTATTATGGTTCAAGCATCTAATTGATTTTCGTGCATGGTTTTCTTTTCCGTACATCAAATCGAATTTCAGAATGTTTTATACCATAGATTTACGTTGAGTGAGAGAAATCTCTGAAGTAATAAAGGCACTTGAAAATAGTTATATAATATAAAGAAATCTCGATATTACTGAAATTATAAGACATTTTTTTATCGTTCGTTCTCTTTAGATATCGTTAATGTGCAATTTTGCCAAATTTATTTATTTTTCAAATCAGAACCAGAGGGGTAGGTAGAGTTTACAGCACTTTGGGACAAACACAGTTTTTGCACAGCTTCGCATTAGTGAGGGAGGTACTTTTCGGAACCACTTCAAAATCATTATCTGAACTGTAGTTGCCCAGGGGATAGAGCGTTTGCCTTCCAATGAGGTGAACTGGGTTCGAATCCCAGCGATGACTGGTCGCTACAAATTCCGCACCCGGCTCGCACTGACCACAGTGCTGACGTATAATATCCTCAGTGGTGGATGGATCAGGGGTTAGAGTCCCCTTGCCGTTAGCCTAACCATGGGAGGTTTTCGTGCTTTACCTCTCCACGCAAAGCAAATGCGGGTTAGTTTCATCAAGCAGTTCTCCACAAAAGCAAATTTCTCAAGATAATTGATCCAGGAGTTCCTTTGACTTCTGGATTGGGTTCGAAGTTGAAGACTACGGATTTGAACATCGGTAGTCGCAAACCCTAAATTTAGATCTGCTGTTCAACGGCAATTATAAAATATAAAAAAAAGATTGTCTAAAACTCCCTGCACTTGGCATTAGATTGTTAAATTTTATACGCAATGAAATTGTTTAACTTTAAATAGAATATTTTTATAACAACGTAACTTGATAACTTAAGTTATTTTTGATTCAGTTTAAAATTTAACAGAGTATACTACTAATATAGTTTCTATTCCACTTAGATATTTTTTATCACGTTCACTGTGTTTTATTGAGTGATAAGCATTTATAAGAATAAAAAACATTCTAAGAGCATTTTTCACTCAATGTATTGCCGATTTGTTATACATATATTTTTTTTAAAAAATAACCTTTGAGTAACGCAAAGCCCAATGATAGTAGAAAACATTCCTCTTAAATTAACGGCAAATTGGATAAAAATTTGAAAATAAGTTAGACGGTAGCCCTTAGTTTGCAGATGAAACTGGTGATATTAAAAAAAAAAAGAAAAAGAAAAACAGTTTATTCTGAAATTTATTTTGAATTAAATTTCATAAAACGTGCTCCTCTCTAACATTACGCCAGGGACAGATGTCCTCGCTTATCTCTTGCTTCCTAGTACCTTCTGAACTATGTCCAAAATAAAAATATATCTCACCCATGTTTTATTAATTAATAATAAATGGACGAATATGTGACGTTATATGCAATCGGGTCTGAAATAAATGGCCATATCTATTACCGCCTACATTCAACAGTATTCACGCGTGATCTATCAAACTAAATTGACATGACCGATGTAGATCGCTGATCATATGTGGACACGAAAGAAAAAATAAACAAAACGAACGCCAAGAAAAAGGTATACAAGAGTAGAAGTTAAAATCGGTGTCAAGAGTTCGTTAAAATTGAATAAAAAATTCACAACCTTCTACGACTGCATAAATATTCATGATAGTTTGAAGACACTTCAGATATTTTTGACGGACATTTCAGGAAGGGAAAGTATTTCCTTCATTTTTTAAGAGGAAAGTAAATTAGTTTTAATCGTAGACAATAAAGGAAATATTTTTATACAAACGGAAATGGAAGTATATATATTTTTTAAAGTTTATGAAAACAAATCTTGATTTTAGAATCGCTGTCGGTTACATCATGTTGTGATACAATCCCCAAAATGCATGATTAACAACTCAAGCATGAAAAATAATTTAATAATGTACGTAAATTAATTTACATAAGCTTATAAGGGTAGAACAGATTTTATTATGTGTTATAATATATCTCAGCAAAGATTTTCATATATGTGCAAATTATTCAAATCATACTAAAATAAGTTAAATAAAACTAAATATACCAAATCAGCTGAGATATATTTACATTTTGTTTTCAAACAAATAATTCTCCTATAAAGCAACTATATATAATTCTATTATAAAAACTATCGGTTGACACCTGCTTAGCACAATCCTAAGCATATTTTTCTTATCAAAGTAATTCTCAACTTGGTTGCCTTTAAAAACATGTTTTAGGATGAATTTCCTATAAAATTTGGATAGATTTAAATATTTTACTTGGCACATTTAGTATTTATAAATTTATTATGAATACTGATTAACTTACAGTTATATTACTTATTGTTTGCAGTTGTTACAGTTTCATTATTTCATTACGTGCCATTACATATTAAAACATACTCAATATTGTTTGGTACATCAATAAAAGTTTAACATTACGATATATGTACGTCGAAAAACTATTTATGTTTAAAAAATATGCCAATTAGCTCAATTTCTAACCAATAATAATTTTCTCTATTATATTTAGACTGCTTAGGATCGTGATTTGGAACAAAAGTACTATAAAAATATCCCATGTCTTAACAAAATTGTTTGGGAATTTGTCTCCCACATTTCATGGTATAATTGTGAACATTTTATAATCCTTGATCATTTGGATCTTATTCAAAGTAAAATTCCAAAAGCAGTAAACACGAAATACAATCAAAAACATCAACCTACTAATAAAGAATTATTAGTTAATTTTATTAAAGCCTGAGAAGAGGGCACACACGCAGCATTTGTAAAGTAATTCATGATGATTTCAGGTATAAGTGGGAAATAGAAAAAAAAAAAGTAGAAATTTTTCTTAATGTAGCATTTATTAATGCGGAGTTTGTTTGTTTTTTTTTAAATGAGAAGGATATATGGGTCATTCTCACAAAAACAGTCATTTTCATGTCCCCAGTATATTTAATGTTTGTTTTACAGCTTACGAAAAAAAAAAAAAATTCAGGGAAAGTGTCCTTCAGAATGCAAGCTAACAAAAAAATAAAAATAAAATTATCAATTTTTATTTTTTATTTATTTTAGGTAATTAAAATATACCAATATGTCATTCCCTCACTTGTCCCCCCTACTGTTTTAAAAAAAGAAAAAAATTGTTTCTGAAATAAATTTTTTTTTTTTTACAAATTCGTGTTTTTTATTTAAGAATACTGAAATATAGAATTCAGAAAATCAATTTTAAATTTAATTTCTGATAAAAATATTAACGCAGCACTATTTTAAACTTTGTCCCCAGTGTTTCGCGTCATTCCCTCACAACAATGTTCTTATCACCTGCAATCTTCTTAGAATAAAAATATTTTAATAAAAACTTCAGAAGTTAACAACTGGCATCATAGAACAAAATTGCAGTATGTTTCCATCTTCAACTTAAAGAAGCCTTGCTGTGGAATAAATTTGAATGAATCAAACCAGGTAAAATTTTTTACATTTGTCATTCCCTCATGTCATTTTTTAGAGTAAAATAAAATACAACTTCATCAAGAAAGTGGATAATTATATGTTGCTTTCTTGTATAAATATAATTGTATGTGATTGACTTCAGAAATTAATTAGGCCTAAGTGTTATTTTTAAATTTTATTGAATTCGTCATTCCCTCACTAGTGTATAAAGTGAGGGAATGATTCAAGATGAGTATATTATTAAATTTTTTTTTGTTCAATCGTGCCAGCCAATTTTATTTCCCAAACCTGTAAAAACTATTACATATATAAGAGTAAATTATAATAAATATCAAATATACTTAGTATGTTATCATTTTCAAACTTTAGGTAGATGTAACTTAGATAAAAACATGTATTAAAATAAAATATCATTCCCTCACTATTAGTGTCATTCCCTAACATTTTAAATGGCGAAAATAATTTATTTACTTATTAATTAATTTGAAAAATTAATAAATAAATTTATTAAATTAATTAATTTATTTATTAAATTAATTATTAATTATTATAAATTAATTAATTATAAATTAATTATTTAAAAAATTAATTAATTTAAATATTAAGTATATTTTATAGGATATATACTTTCTTTATAATGCCATTACATATTTCTATTAATATAAAAAGTTTCAGAGCTTTTTATTCACTTTACTTTTTTCGGGATTTTATGAACTGAAAAATGACAGTTTTCGTGAGAATGACCCATATAAGGAAAAGGACATATGAAGAAGAACAAGACATATAATGTCTTCTTTAATTTTTATTAAAAATTTGTATATAATTTTAGTTGTTTAAGCAATCCAACAACTGCACCACATTTTTGCAAATTTTTAGCAGAAAACTTTTCTTTCAGTAACACACTGCTTAATAACACGAAACAGGAAATTCTATATCTTTCTGATTGTAGCAAATTTTTTCAGTTTCAACAGTAGATTCAAAAGTAACAGAAATCTAAATGCGAATGCATAATCAATAAATAAATAAATAAATAAAAAAAAATAAAAAAAATAATAAAAAAACACTTTTACGCTTAACATAGATTTTTTAAGAGTTAAAAAACTTATTATAACTAAACTTTATAACTATACTTTATAAACTAAAACTTAAAGAGTTATTCACTAGCAAAAGACTAATTTATTGATGATGGAAATTGAAGTTAACATGTAAGATAAAACATACGATAAGGGCATTGCAAAATTTTTGAAACTGAACCCTATTTTATTTAAAATGTTTTACTGATTACGAAAATGGTATATATTTTGCTTTTATGTATCGAAATAGAGCAAAATTTTATCAGTTTAAAAACAAACTATAGCAAGTTATCATTCAGAAATGAAATTTTATTTGCTTTTTCGTACTAATAATTATACAAAAAAAAAATTTAAATATGATAAAACATACCAGTAGCATGTTTGCTGAGAACATAGTCCTCTGTTTCAGCCAAAAAAATAAATAAATAATCATAGCTTAGCACAAATTCTGCCATCTGTCATCAATTTCTACTTCTGCTATTTCTATGAGCTGTATAAATTTCCAGAGAAGCTAAAAAGAGCCAGCAAGGATTAAAAAAATATAGGACTGCCTTACATTTTGCCAGAAATAATTTAAAAAACCTTTTTTTTTTTTAATTTTTTTTTATTTGCATATACAATAAATGACTGAAAATGACAAATTAAGTAATTTACTCCAAAATGCAAATACTATTATTTTAGTTATTGAAGAAATCAATTTATAAGAAATGTTTAATATAGTTCAGTTTAAAAAAAAATATTTAATATTTTATAGAATCATACCTTTTCTTTAGATGGATTTGGATGTCTGAATTCTAAAATATAGAGGATAAGCGCAATTTGGGAAATATGTTCCCGATTGGTTTGGTCAGGAGATTATAAAATTTTTCATGTCATCAGGAATTATAAAAAATTTTTATCCAAAGATAATTCCAAGTAAAATATGAAGTTTAATAAATATTCACTGGCTTTTATTATTTTATTTAATAACAGTCAAAAAACTTTTGAATTGTGAAGTATAAAAGTTTTTTTGCATCATTTTGAAATCGGTCGATCGGTCGGAATCGGTCGATAAAATACTGAGAAATCGAATTTAAAATTTACAATCTTTTAAAAATTCAATTTCTCTGAAACTATTCCTTCGATTTCACTCAAACTTTGTATTTCGCCATTAAAAATTAATGAAGTTTATAATTGTGTGAAAAAAAATTTCTATTCGCTTAAAAAGTTCCAGAGATATGGTGAAATACGCGAAAAGTAAAGTTAATAATAAGGGGTTAAAACTTTGGCACTTTATAGTGCTCAAAAAATAAACGGACCACCCTCAACATCTTTTGATCTAATTATTGGATCTTTACATTTTTGGATCTTTACATTCTTGGATTTTTACATTATTTATTTTGTGATCGTTTGGTAGTATTTTATCTCTCTCTCACAGCGTTTACTTTACTAATTTAGTTAACTAGTTCAATCCTCTTCTCATTGAACAATTGCTCTAACGATAATATTTGAAGCTTCGATTAATTGTGATTAGTTGCAAGCTATATTATAACTTTTTTATTAGTGCATTGTTTTTACCTTATTATATTTTTGCATGACGTTAAATCTCGTTTCATATAATTTCCGTTTCATAAAAATCCATAATGAAGCCGAAAAATTAATAAATACAAAACTTTATGATTTGTTTTATGAAAATCTATTAAAAATCGGAAAAATAATTCAAGGAAAATAATAAAAAATTTATATTCAGAAAGAAAATTTTAAACACTATTATTTTTTTAAGCAGTTCGTAGTCGTACCTGATTGCTCAAAAAAAGTTTATTTTAACCATTGTTTTCTGAACAGGGACAAAAAACCTATAAAGATGCAAAAAGAAACAAAACCTATTTATTTCAGTTTAATTTGCTTTATTTTCTTCGTACAAAAAGGAAATAAAAACTAGATAAAGTTAATGAATAAATACAAAATTTAATCTATTTCAAAACTAATCTTATTTCAAAATTTATACTATACTACATATAATTAATGCTGACAGAGTATCATCTGCTTTGTGTTCTGATTGTAAAAAGTAAGTTATAAATTATAGTCTAAAATAGAAATGTTCATTTATTGTTTAAATACCTTATAAATCTAGTCTGTTGAAACATTTTTATTAAAATGAAATATCAGTAAAAGTTTTTTTTAGTTTGAAAAATTCTTCAGATATTTGAAGAAAAAAAAAGCAAAATGAACTTGGAAATAAATAAAACTAAAAAAATCCCAATAAATCGAGTAGTCACTTAGGATTGCCAAGCAGGCAGTTTCGTCAAAACAAGAATAATTCTCAAGCAATAAAATTTTATTGAGACATTCTTTGACTACTTTAAATTTGCTTTTAACAAAACTAAAAGCCTATCGACACTAGCGAATATGAATTGATGAAAATACTGACCTTTTTGTTCTTCGCGCTCTCTAAACAACTCAACTGTCACGAAAAAGATATTTGCTTTGATGGTGCTATAAATCAATTTCACTAAAAGAATGCTTCTCTCAACTTCATGCAAATGTGTGGCATTGGTCACTAGCATCGGTTACATTCATAAGATGCTTTATTCAGCATAGAGCTCGCATTTTTGGTTAAAATAAGAGACTTGAGGTTAAAATATGGAGGCAGAAAGTTCCAGCTACAGCTATTGTTTCAACTGCATTTATTGTGAGGTAAATTTATCATCTTCACCATCATAATATATAAGGTTCTTTAATTATGCATTTTGTTGGGCATAGTTCATTGGAAAGAAAATATGGTAACTCGTTGAAATAACCATACACGCTTAATAAAAAATACTGAGTGAAATTTAATTGTTTGTAGCTGGAATGGAATCGTCTGAAAATAGAATTAAAACTTTCATACTGATTTTTAAAATATACAATATTACTAAGCCCCGGAAATTGGCAACGCCTTCCAACAAGCAACTGCCCTTTGCTGTTGTGGTCTGCTCAAACACCAGTTTATAGTTTTCTTTCGTTATTTTTATTTAAATTTTGTTGATTTAATCATGAATTATTAGTTCATGAGTTATTTAAGTCTCAGAACAATATTGATTTTGTGATCTATATTATTAAGACAAATTTCGAGCCAAATGGGATAAGAGCTCTCAACGAAGTTGTGAATTAGGCTTTTTGAATTAGGTGAATGAGGTGAATTAGTTGTGAATTAGGTGAATTTACAAACGACAATGTCATACACTTTACAAAAACCGCATATTATTCTTTTTTAAAATAAACTGATAGAATTTGCATTCTGAAATTACGGCAAAATAAACGGTAGCAGTCTATCCATCAAATTAACAATAAAATTTATGGTTGGGAACATTTCCTTAACTTTGTAGCGTATCTTTGTAACTTAACTCTTGCTACCACTACAAAATTACAACTACAATTCACTAGTATATAAGACATGTTAACTCGACTCTATGTCGGGGTACCTTTTCATAGATGACGGTTGACATGGTCTGTAACTACTCTCCCCACATTGGTGACCTTCGGACGTGATGTGAACACGCCTACCTTGGCAAAAACGCCCACTTTGATCTGGATACGCCTACATCGGCAGTAACGCCTACTTCGTTGGATGGTCCACATTGAACAGTTGACTTGCTACTTGTGACTGCATCATTAAACACATCCTCACGCAGTTGCTACTCAGACTCATCTCGATCACACACAACGTCGGCTTGCATACTTGTGATTACTCGACTGCTAACGGCAACAGAGGAGCGACTACGACCGTGAAGTTAATACACCTCTCACATTCAGCACTCAAGAAATACGGTGATCTTAATACAGCTCTCCCGGCTTCGCACAAAACAGCAATGAATCAACTAGTGGCATCCATTCATCGAATTCTATCATAGCTATAATTCTGGTGGGGGAGTACTGTAGCGTATCTACCACTACAAAATTACAACTACAATTCACTAGTATATAAGACATGTTAACCCGACTCTATGTCGGGGTACCTTTTCATAGATGACGGTTGACATGGTCTGTAACTACTCTCCCCACAACTTTACTACGATTTTGACCACTATTTGCAACTGGTACTGTTAAAAAATCGTGAATACAGAACTATATGGTTTCGTAACAATTTGCAATTATCATTGTTTCTAAGCCGTAAAATAAAACTTAAACGGACATTGGAGCTGTGTGGGAGCTGCGCTATTTATGCGTGAATGATAATTTCATTTCCTAATAGTCTACTAGGGTCACTGATTGAAAAGAACTGGAAACTAGAAACTTTTCATATATTGAAGGAATGGAAGAAATACTGTGGTATCAACGCTGGTATTCAAACACCTGTTTAAGCGATCAGGAGATTGACCGATTTGTCCTCTCATCTTCAGTATGTATACCTAGTTGCTCCGAACAAAATAACTTTAACAGGTAGGCCTAGTTGGCGCGGATAGAATTCTAGTCGTTAAACCGCATTAGGTAAAAACAATCAACAAACGCTTTTCCCCCACATTTAACAGTTTTAATTTCATCTGCTTTTAAGATTAAATGACTGTTTAATTGAATATAAAGTAGAAATTAAATAAATTACAATTTAACAATTTTTACGGAGAAATTTCAAGTAGTGTATTAAGTGATGGCGTTTCTTTAGACAAGCAAATAAAAACTCAAAAAGTTCATTTAAGTATTAAATACAATACATTGATAATTCATTACAATATTTCAAAATAAAGAATGTGAATACTGTAGGAAAAAAATTACTGTTCGTAAACCAGACAAAAGATGCATACAATTAATAACATGTTATTTGTTGACTCTGTTCCAGTTATTTTTGTTTGGGATCATTCAAGTAAAAAGGACATAAAACTGTACTTTACGCAGAAACCTTGACATCGCCTCTCATTGTACAACTGAAAAGGAAGATTCCGTTAAGAAAGTTACTCTTTTGTATCGAGTTTTTGGCAAGGACATTATTTGAATGAATCTTGAGAAAAGAAGCGCGAATCATTTAGGGAATTAAAAATGTTGATAGCGACTAATGAACAAAAAGGGAGAAATAAATAAAGAACTAAGAAAGACGATCTAAATGATTATGGCTTTTGTTTATTAGATATCATTGTTCTGACTTTTCATGATAAAACTGGGAATTCCTCAAGGATTTTATAATTAACGATTTCGGAAGAAAAAAATCTTAAAAATGTGGGAGATAGCTTCATCATTATTTTTTATTGTTATTATATTGTTATTATTATTATTATATTGGATAAATACTTCCTAAGTAGTTTGCAAAATGTTAAAAAAAAAAAAACAACAGTGGATTAGATTAGGTGTGTTTTGAAGCATTAACTTCGCAAAAACTTAAATTAACCAAATCTTTGAAAACACCTATTCATTTAGAATTCCAAAGTCTTTTTTGAATACTATTTAAGCTTAAAGTTCGAATAAAATCCGCATAAATAAGAAAGTTATAAATAAATCCTGTTACAAATATAATCTGAAATATATCAGGATGTTACATAAACCTTAAAGTTTTTATCAGTAACTAATTTAGCTTATGAACTAATCCAGCTAACTAGTGAAGTAACTATAATGGGGATTAGCATAAATAAATGTTATGAACTATAATGAGTTATAGCATGCATTACATGTAACGATAGGATTATCTTAGACTTTCAACCGAATGATGCTCGCATGCGAAAAATTTTGTTTTCTTCATGAACATATTTTCCTTCAAAATTGCTTTTTAGCATAAGAAATCAACCAACTTAGTTTTAAGTCGTATAAAAAAGCAATGATTGACTTCAAATATACCAGACATTGCTGATCAGGTGTAGAAATTCAATTTAAGAAACTAACTCGATTTGGAGCAGCTTATACTTTTGTGAAATAGTATTGCACAGTTAAAAACTTATTGATAAATTGATGTGTTCAGAGCAATAATGCTATGAAACTTACGAAGCCAAAATTTTTAACTCGAGCTGAAGAAGTGTGAATTCATGCAAAAAAATTGCACTATAAATAACTTATTATTTGGCTAGGTAGATTAAAGTGCTGAAGCTTACGATTTCAATGAAACCTGCTTACTGTTAAAAAATGAAGGAAAGAAATATGTATTTATAATCAGAACAAAATTAATTTATTTATTTTATATTTAACAACCGGGTCCCAATTCTGAGCTTATTCTGACTATCAGTGTTCAACTCCGTATCCTTGTAACTTCGAACCCATCCAAGAAGACAAGGGATATCCTGGATCAAGCACTGGGATAAACTAACCTTCGTGGAGAACTTTTTTGATGGAACTAATACTCATTTGCGTTACATTGAGAGGAAAGCCACGAAAATCTCCCACGGTTAGCCTGACAGAAAGGGGATTTTAACCCATGATCCGTCAACTACTGATAATATTTTACATCAGAATTGTGGTCGGTGCCAGCCGGGTGCAAAATTCGTATCAACTAACCACCGCTGGAATTCGAACACTCTATCCCCTAAGCTACCACGGTTCGGAAAACCATCTTTCTCATTTGAGCTCATTACAGAATTTATGCACTAGAAAATTAGGGTATTTGATTTGTTTTGTTTTTTAAAAATTACCGTCTTCTGTAAAAATAAAATAAAAAGTTGAGTTTTCTTGTGCCCGGTAACTTTACATTGGCGACTTTATGGTCATCGCTGATGAAATGGAAAACTACCCTATGTCAAGTAAACTTCAAGTTACTATTTTACTATGAAAATAATCAATAAATAAAACTTTCATTTCTGAAAAATAAAAATTTTATATTCAAATTAAAATTAATAATGAGTTACCTTTACTCTTACTACTCACGGAACTTAGTTGATTTTAGATTTAACTACGAAATGAGCATAATATAAGCTTATTATTTTATTGCTTGACTTGCAAGGCTTTATTATGACAAGTAGCTTCAGATTTTAACAATGATATCTTTTAAGGAAAATGCTTTTTTCACCTCGTCAATTCATCGGTGTTTCATAATACAACGCCTTTCGATGACAATCAACTCCACCTACCGTTGTGAAATTCCAAGGAGAGTGCTAATCTATCTGATTATCATTCTTACTTTTCATACAGAGTTTACGAACCATAACCTGTCTCTTTGAATAGTTACTTTTGTCACCAAAATGTGCCACCATGCGTCATCTTCCGTTTTTTGCTGAGAACTTCAGAATTTTCAATAGTATCTCTGAGGAAAATTTAAGTTGAATATCAAGTCTAAATATTGGGAAACTAATGCGTGGGAGAAAATTTTGGAAATTAATATTTTTTTTTCTCTAAAATTTTTAAGATCAAAATTCGATTTAATGAATATTATTCAATATAATGAATATTATTAATGAATATAATGAATATTATTAATGAATATAATGAATATTATTAATGAATATAATGAATATTATTAATGAATATAATGAATATCATTATTAATGATATAATGAATATTATTCAATATCTTATATATGTGTATTTGTTCAATAAATATATAGATAATCCTTCGTTTCTTCCACCTTTTGACGCAGATTAGACACATATGTCCCTAATGTATATTTATCGGTATCCCTTACATACATATATTTCTTTTATTATATATTTAGGTATATATATATTTTATGTATATTTTTACATATTTTATTTATAAATATATATTTGTCCATTATTCTCTAATTAAAAGCAAAATTATATTTTGGTAGTTTAATTATAAAAAATAGTCTTTTTATAACTAAAAATCTGTTAGATTATTGGAATTATATTTGTACCAAAGCATAAAAATCAAATAAAAAAATACTATAACCAAAGTAAAGAAAGTAGTTTAAAAAATCGTTTGTTTTTTTTTCATTCACATTCAAAAATTTATCAACTCTGAATTTTGATAATTTAAGAAATTTCAATGATAAATAACAGTTACTCTTAAATCTAAATAACACAGAATAAGAGCAAATTTTAAAAATTATAGATTTGAAGCGATCCGTGTTAGGAAGATTTTGCCTTTAGCGCAGAAAAGTCTGTAAAGCCTTTCTGCTGTATTTCATATAAGCATCAATTATTAAATTGCTAAATATTAAAAGTTTCACATATTTTCACCTAAATTAATACTAAATGTTGAAAAATATGTTTAATAAAAATTCTGTGTCTAAGGATTAAAAACTAATTGTGGTAAAAAATGGCAATTGAAAATAGTGCTTAAATGCAATATGGAATTTTCGTGATGATTGCATACAGTTAAGATCATATTCCATTTTTTGGAATTTCTTAGTTTACATTTAATTTATTAAATTTCTTTAATTAATGATTTTTATTTACTTATCTGTAAGAAATTGAATGAAATATAAAACAAAATAGTCGAAAACTTTCAACATAACATCTCAGTGTTTTCTTTTAATCATATTTATTGGATCATATTCAAATTTTTAAGAAAATACATTTAATTAATTTTATTAAATTAATTTATTACAAATCGGGAAAAGCTTGATCGTTGAAAATTTATCGCTAAAGTTTAATTCTTAAAAGCCTGATAAGAGAAATAGGTTTTTTAAAATTATTATAAATGGGGATATATCTTATTTACTTAGATTAATTATTTTCTTTGATATTCATTTTAAAGTAATCTCCACTTCTTCAACTTTGAAATAAAAAATTTCAATAACTTTTATACCCATTAAAAATTTAATTTAAAGGTGCCATAAATGTACCTGATTAAGTAGTTGAACCTTCAGTTGCTTGCTGAAAATTTTTGAGTCAAAATCGTAGTGAATAAATGGTTTAAAACAAAAGTATTTCAGAAATCTGATTCATAATTATTTAATTTAATGAATCTATTAATAATAATTTCAAATGTAAAATATATAGAATTTATATTGTTGGTTATGAGTTTAAATTATCCTTCTAAGGTTGAAATGTATTTTTATGTTCTTTTTCCGATTAAAACAAACATTGTGTTTCAAAAATCGTTGATATTAGCATTTTTTATACCAGATGGCTTGTATGATGGGCAGGGAACTGACTTCAAGTCAGAAAGGTCTAGGGTTCGAATTCCACTTCAGGCATGGTTGCAATGTCTCTCTCTGTTTTTCGTATGTTGTTGAGGTAACGTTGATGCTGCAAATGAAAAAGAGATTAATAGTACTAGATATAGGTCATTAAGTACTACTATATTACATATAATTGTCAAATGTGGTTGGCATTTGAGAAAAAAAGATTTTTTCTTTTATTTTAGTAGTTGAATAAAACTATTATTATACATGTAGATTTTTCTTCGTTTTTTTATTTTCAAGAAGAAAAAAATACAGAAACCTTGAAACTTTTTAAACTGACAGGAAAATTTACAAGCAAATAATTAAATGATAAATATGGACAATGTATTCGAAAATATACATTCTTGTTGAGTTTTCTATACTTAAAATATCATAAAATATTTCTCTTCATTGTGTTATAAAATTTGATAGACAAATGAATAAAATAATTCATTACTATATGTAGTTCAAGGTTTCATACTCTTTAATTTTGTTCTTCATTGAAATTTGAAATTACCATGTTTGCCTTAACAATAGGGCATTTTTTTGTTCACATCGTTTGTATCTACATAGCCTCCAATTTAGGCTTTATGAAAATTTGGGATTTCTGTCTTTTTGTCCCGAACCTTGAAACAAAACAATTACTTGTCTCTGTTACTCTAAGAAAGCGTTTCATGATAAAGGATGCACTATTATTTCTCCTTATTTTTAGAAACAATCGAAATCACCACAAAATTCCAGAATAAAGTTAATAATCACCTGATTGTGCTTACATTCGTACATGATCAGATTATTTGAATATAATACATTTTTTTTTGTTATTTAGTTCATTATTTGGTTTCATTGGCCATAGTTTGTTGCTCAACTTGTCCTTATGAAAATGATTAACATTGTTTTAATTTTCCTTGCAACTGCCAAACTATCTAGAATACCTAGAACCTAGAATTTTACATATTTTTTTATTTGTAAACAAAATTTTTCTATTTGTAAAATATTTTTTAAATTTTTTTATTTATAAAATTTTTTTTATTTGTAAACATATTTTTTTATTTGTATTCTGTAAACAAAAAAAATGACATTAATAACTTAACTAAGCAAAACCAACTTTAATAAACATAAGAATAAATTAACAAAGAAAACTACAATATTTAATAACTTTTTCGAAAATGAAACAAGAATTATTATTGTTAGTTTTCTTTTAAAATAAAACAGGAAATATTTGTATTATTATTATTTTATTATGTACTTTTTTTGAAAATAGAAAGCATTTTTAGTGAGTAGGAAGTATAATAGAAAACAAAAAAAGAAACCATTGTTATTATTTGTTATGAAACAGGAAGTATCATTATTGTTTTTCTTTTGTAATAAAACAGGAACTACTATCATTAAATCTTTTTTTAAATTTTTCTAAGCATTTAAACATAACATTTGATATAATATTGAAGTTTAAAGATACTGATAAATTACTAAAAATAGTTTTTTTTCTTTCGAGATGAAAATAAAAAGCAGTATTATGCAGTATTTTCTTTGTGACACAAATGAATTTTTTCTACTATTTTTTCTTTTAAAAAAAAGATGAACCAATTGTTGCATTTTTATTGAAAGTTAAACAACCAATATTAAGATTAAATGTTTTCTTTTAGATTTTTTTCAAGTAATTTAAAAAAAGTTTAGAATAAATTTATCAAACAATGTAAAGCTTTCAGAATATCGAAAATATTTACCTGTCTTTCTTGATTGTAATTTCTTAATTGTTTTCTTCATTTCTAAAATACACAGCAATTGTTTGCTTATGATTAGCATTTTTAAATTAACATGATAACCTTCAGCTGTGAGAGAAATTTTGGTTTTTAAAAATGAAAGTGTTTTATTATGAAAATGATTATAGTAGTAAAAGTAGTTAGTTGAATTTTTGTTTAGTAAATTTAATCTAAACAATTTGAATAAGACAATTAACCTTCCTTACGATAATGAAAAATGTAAACAAACCCAGAATCTTATGATTGAAGGGAAACTTTATCACGAATCTAGGTGTCTTACCACAGCCTTGGGCGTTTGTTTATTTTAATATTTAATCATTTGTATAGACCAAAAATATTCATGATTACCATTATTAGTTTTAACGGTGGGAATCTTCTATGATGAATGACTGTAGAATGCATTCGCATTCGTTTCCTCATTCTTCAACACTTTGGGCGTTTGAGCTTGAGAAAGTTTATTTGGGCGTAAGAAAACATGTAAACAAACACCTGGAAAACCAGATAAGATGTTTTCAAAAATTATTTGCAAATTTATTCCCATTGCAATACTAAATATATAAAAAGGTGAGAAATTTGAATATTTGTATTGGTTGCTTACTAGAAAGAAAATGTGTATTTGGTTTCTAATTGAAATAAAGCATATAATTGCTTATATTTTATTTAGAGGAAGATTCGTTGCTTAGGAAAAATTATGTAGTGTAGATTTGTAGAAGCAAAAGTTCATGAATCATAATGTATAGATGAGCGTGGGAAACATCCTAGGAAAAAGAGTGTGTTGGTCTCTTTCTGAAATATTTTTAGAGTTCTCATAAAAATCGGTTAAACGTAGAATAATCTAGGTACCATGATAATTTGATCCATGAAAGAACCTTGATAGTAAAATTTATAATCTAGGGACCTTAAACCATATTGTGCAAGTTTTCTACAACCTTAATAAGAGGGTAAATCTAACCATTTTTAAGTTCAAGGCGAACTAAGATATTAGCACACAATCAAGTTTAAAATGAATTTTGCATGAAAATATGGTTCAATTTTGCACCATGCAAGGGTTACAGCAAATTTGCACTATATTGTGTTTTAAGGCGCTTAGAATTTTTCCGGAGTAAAAACATTAAGTACGATATTTTTATACAAATTTAACTGAATAAAAGATTTTCTCTATCATGATAAAATAACCACATGTTATCACGCATTATAAAACCATATTTTTAAGTTAATTTAATCAAAATCATTACCAAAACGCATCTGTAATAATTACGGAGCTTTCTAGTGTTCCCATAGAGCCAAGAGCACGATAAATTTTATCTTATTCTGATGTTTTTGACCATGCATTTTTTTCTCAGCTCCGTAAAATAAGAAATGGTTGGCTATTGCTTAATTGTTACACAAAACTTTGATACAAGTAACTTTGACACAAAAACGCAATTTTGCAGATTTTTTTTCAAGAATTAAAAATTAGTAGACTTAGTATTTAAATTTTTACATTTCATAAAGCACCATTAATTTATTATCCCTCAAGTTTAAAATAATCAAAAACTCAGTAAAAAAATTACTTGCAAATATCATATAATCAAAGAACTGGGTTAATAACTAGTTATCGATTATGCTATTTTATGAATAAGCTAATCTGACTTATTATTGATTTTAGAATAAAAATTATAAGTTAGAAATATTACTAGTGAAATTTTTAGTTATAAATATAATTACTCTACACATAAAATAATAATATATGAGTAGTTTTAAAATTATTATTTTAGCATGAAAGATTTTTTAACCAGTTCAGTCAAAATTTAAATATCTTTAATAGAAGATTACAAAGAAGGTTTTATTTTCAAATTACAATTTTAGAACAACTGAAACATTTTAAAATTACAATCATAAGGTATTTATTTTACTCTATGTATATATATTTGCAATAGCTAATTTTATTACACTCTTCGGTGACTTTACAATTGTAAAATGTAACTATATTTCATTAAAAATTAAAAACGTAACACTTATTTCAGATTACAATTTTTATATACTTAACTTATTTTAAATCTATAGCTATTTTAAATTTATAGCTATTTATTTTATTTATATAGCTATTTTGAAACAACAATGAAAAGATGATAATATTTAGATAATTTATGATTAAAAAAACTTTATTTTAGCATACTGCACAAAACCGAAATGTGAAATCCTAACATTCTAAATAGGGTCATGATACATTCAAATTCTAAATTTATGAATAACAAGCTTCTAAAAAATAACCAAATTTTTAAGTGCTTTCTAAAACAATTAAACGATTTAATGTCAATCAGTTTCTTTAAAAGAGTGCCTTGCTTCCTTTTATGAGAAGGAAATACATAAATAGATTGGATGTAAAGAAAACAGCTGTATTAGTGAATCTTTTTACTCTCTTAGTTCCAGTCGCTTTTACTTTCTACTATTCTCTTTTTCCCTTCCAGGGAAGTTAAGTTTTCCTTAAACAAAACTTTCCTTAGCTCAGAAATTAGGCTGTAACCAAAAATAATCAATTCAGTCAAGCTATTTAAAAATGCTTAGAAGGAGATTATTGTTTACTTCTCTAAATAAAATAAAACCAATAAGCAAAAAATGTAAGTTTCATTTTTCTCGTGATTCTGGCAAAAAAAATTCTCGTACAGTTAAATCAAGCTGAGTTAATTAATTTTGATGAGTTTGTTAATTTTAATGAGTTTGAATTAATTAATTGCATTCATAATGAACAACTAAACTGTAAATAAAAAATTATAAATCTGCTCCACAGTTAGAATTTTTGTTAAAAAAATTACAGTAAAATAATCCGCAACAGTCTGTCCATCCAATTAACAATAAAGGTTACGGTTTGGAACATTACTTTACCGGTTAGGAACATTTATTTATGGTTTTGAAACAGTCCACAACTGGTATGGTTAAAAAACCACGAATACAAAACTATACGTTTCTGTAAGCATTTACAATTAATATGGTTTCAAAACCGTGAAAATTAACTTTATTTGACTTTAGTTTATAAGCTTAGTTAGCATGTAAGCTTAGGCTTAGTAAGGCTTTTCTTAGTCGGGATTGGAGTCAGGTTGACGTTGAATTGTGACAAATGAACCGTAGAATGTGGCTTAATTAGTTTATCTGGGAGTGCTGATGGTCTCATACACATCACACGATGATCTCATGCCACTATGGGAGATGGACAATACTAAATATTTTTTTTGTAAAGCAGATGCTGTTACCACAGCGCGAACGCGAGTTTTATATTCTAACAGCCCAGAGTCACCAATTGGGGAGTGTAGGATACTGAAAACTCTTCGTGTGAAGGAATGTGAGAAATATTGTAGTGTCAACGCTGGGATTTGGTTCTGTTGTTCTATTTTTTCATCTTTATTTTTGTTTCACTCTCTGCTACTGTGATTTTTCTATATTTGTTTCTCACCTTTATTTTCCATTTTTTGATATCAATTTGCGTTCTATATTTGAAGTTACTTTTGCATCCTCTTATTCACGTCAGGCAAGTCTTGAGAATGGGTGCCTATTTTTAAGTACTTGAAACATGATGACTTTTATTTCCATCAGCATATTTTTGATAACAATGAGGTTTTTTAAACCTAGTTATACCTAATCACTTCAGTTTTTTGGTTTACCTATTCAGTAATTTGTTGATTGCAAACATTTTTGTTAGGAAGAGTGAATTACTGATTAATATTATTGGAATATTTTAGAACAAATTTGTGTGAAAAAAATAATAAAACAAAAATCAATAATTACTAATAATTATTCCATAAAAATCTAATAAATTGATTCGAAATAAAAAAAATTAATAAGAATAATTATTGTCATGAACGAAGATTTATTGCAAAAAAAAAAGAACAAAAACGCAAAGCTCACTTTAAAAACTTTTGCATTTCTAATTATTTAAAACAGCCTTTTCATCTAGGGACAAGCATGTCGAATAAATTTAAACAAAGTTACAATAAACCTAGAAAATTGTTACCATTTCCTTTCCTTTTACTGTGCATAAAAAAAAAGACACCAATTGATTTAAAACGCCAACTTGAATCGGAATTTCAAACTTGTTAAAGATCGGTACAATGAACTAAAAAGAAAACTTTTTCTTCTAAAAATATAACACCAGTTGAATATTAACTAAATCTCTGTAATCTATATAAAGGACCAAAATAAGAAATCAATTTTAACCTCTTGTCTGAGACATTCAGAAATTAAACATTACTTTTATTGACTTGAGATGTTCCTTTTTATAAGAATAATTGAAAAACGATGCCTAGGTCAACACTTTTTTTTCCCAATTGAATCAGGTCACTCTCGGTTCGTATCCAGATTTAGAACTTCTTTATTTTTGTAGTCCAGTTTATTGTAACTAAATAACGTTTTAACTCTACTTAATTTAAGTTTTTTTTTCTTTTCACATTTATTTTCAGTGCCATTGAAATGAATGAGTAAGAAAAATTCGTAGCGTAAATCGTTTGATTCTTTTTAACGACACAGTTTGCTGATAAAGCTGCAATAAATTACAATAAATTACAATATCAATTATTACTTTACAATATCAATTCGCTACTATAGCAATTTGTTCGTAGTATCATTAAAAATTCATATGAACTGTTTCTCAATTTATAAAATTAAAATTCAAAAAAAAAATTCGAAAATAGTTTATATATTGACATTGTTTTAAATATTAGTCATTTTAGAATCATATTATAGTTTAAATATATTATAGACATACAGCCATATTATAAAAACAATATCTAAAAATAATAATTATTATTTTGATAATTGTTACTTGGTTTAATTTTGTTTTTATATACCATAAATATTATGAAAATGTAATGGAAGATAATTATTTACAGACACACTGAAAATTTTTTGAAAAAACGAGACTCTCTGTTAAATGTTTTTGTTCAAAAGCATATAAACAAATTTAACATCATACAATTTTAAACAGATTGCTAAAAATACAACTTTTTCCTTATGCATTACTTTAAAAAACTTCCTAATTTTAAAAAAAATTACTTTAAAAAACTTCCAACTTTAAAAAATTTACTACCTTCTATTAAATACTTCGATGGATTTTATATATAAATAGCCTCTCAAGCGATGGATGGAGGCTTCGCTTACCATGGCTTCGACCGGGGTTCGATTCCCTGTGATAAATGCTGAGAATCTTTTTAGTGATTAGTTCATATTAATATGTCACCGTCACTTTCAGAGTCGGAAGAGGCTTTTTGAATTGGCCTTGAGTTAATATAAACCGTTTTACTAATTGTATTTCAAGAAAAATGTTGAGTCTCTTGTGAATATCTTCTTGTACTTTTACAGAAATTTTCCATTTTTAATTGCCTATGATTTTACATGAGACTCCTGATAAAGGATTTCATGTGGAAACTCGTGTAGTTTTACCGAAAAATGTGTGTTAGTTATTAGCCTGCATTGAATCATATTATAATTTGAAATTTGTCTTTGTAGTTTAATCTTAACCGATTTCTCTGAAAAATTAGTATTTCTGATATTTTAGATAGATATGGTTAATTTGAAAAAATGGAAGATTTAATTTGCACTTCTATACCAGTTTATCTTTTGATATTTTACCGAAAAGTTCATTAACCTTAAATGGAATTTAAATAAGAGAATTTTTGGAAATATTTTGTAAATTTTAGCTGAAATAATAAACAGTTGGAAAAATTTTGGATCTTTAATCACATAAAAGGTGCGACCTTTTAGTTGTGATATTTTTGAGAAAATTATTTGTAACAGAGGAAATAGAAAATTTCTATACTGTAATATGCCGTTGTTTTTATTTTAGCTATGTAAAATATTTTAGTATTGTCCAAGACATATTTCTTGAAATTCTTTATAAAAATTTCATGTATTAATGCTTTTTACTATGTGAAAAAATACTCAAATATCTTCCATGAATCATTTAAAAAAATGTAAAATTAAGAAGTTTTAAAAATTAATATTTTTAATTTTTGATACAATTGAAAATATTTTTTCTAAACATTAAATTTTTGATTTATTAAAAGAAAAATGACAATAGTTGAGTTCGTTTTCAATAGTTTTGTAATTCGTAGTGAAAATTTATAGCTTTTTCCTTTTATATTTTTTTAAATTGTAAAATGAAATCGTTTTTTTTTACAAATTTAATGAACGAAAAATATTCATTCCAATAGTTTAAATATACATTCCAATTTTCATACAATAATATTTAATAGTTTTTGAGATAAGAAAAAACGTAAAAAGTATATTTGGTTGGAAAGCGAAGAATATATCTAATTTAACACCTACAAGTGACGACATCGCAGATAAATCATGGTGTTTGCCGATTCAGAAGCCAATCAGGCTCGACACACACGCGTGGCGTCACTTACAGGTATCCAATTAAATCTGATTTAAATCACATGGTTACAAATAATCACTTCGTCTCGAGTTGCAAGTACAATTGAATAAAAACCTTCTTTTTCAGAATTTGAATAATTTCCTTATTTTATTACAATAATAATTAAAAAGCTCATGATTTTCAAAAGATAAGTGTCTCACATCTCTTTAAAATATTTATCTAATGGCTGTTTAAACTATGTGATTTTTAATTGAAGTTACAAAGCTGATTGATTTTAAGTCATTATAAATGCAAGCATTTTCCGATCTTGCTGCTTTAATTCTAGATTTTAGGTGGTCGCCAACTGATCTATGAATGAATCTCTAATTTTTACCTTCACGCAGCAGGAGGAAATTCTTCATTATAAAAATGAGATTGACGTATCATCTTGCTGTGTCTTAACGCACAGCTTGTTCAGATAATTGGTTGCCAGTCATTTAATGACCTACTTTGGACCCTTGTTGTTGAGAAATCAATTTTTTTTCTGACGCTCATAGAGCTCTAATCTTCACCTCATTGTTGTTTTAACCTATTTATTTTACCCATCTTCTTGTCGTAGGGTCAAAATTGCAGATAACTGGTCGCGGACCTTTGATGCTTAGTTGACCTTTGAAAGTAAAATTTGAATTTAAAAAAATAAAAGTATAAAATGATATCACACAAAATGGATTTTGTTTTTCCTTTGCTATAGGCTGTGCCGGAAGAATGCCATTTAAAGTGGAATTCGAGTTCAAGCGACGGGTGGAGAATTTATTAATTTTGTATATGATTTGATATAATAGTTATAGTCTTACGATTGAGGATTTAGATATGATTTCAGTTATTTTTATGGATTAAATTTCTTTTGAAAAACGGAAATAGGTTTCAAAAGAATAATTTTCCCGAAATAATGTAAATGGCAATGTGAATTATCTAATAACTTAAATTTGATATAGAATTATTTGTTAACACTTTTAAGTATGCAAATGTTGCCATTTTTTTCATTTTGAATTTGGAAAAGTTTTACAATAATCGAATCTTTAATTACTTACTTTTAATCGATAGAGATGCTCAGTGGGACAAAAAAGCACGTACGATCCGATCCTAAATAACTTTTGATCTAATGATGATCACTTTCTAAGACTCAATCTTAAGGGAGAGACCTCAAATATGCTAATTAATTAGTGCAGACGATATTTTAAGTTCCGAAATCAGAGATAAATACGCATTTTCTTTGAATAAACATACCTTTTTTTAGACGGATTCAGATTTCTGACCCCCAAAAGTCTCAAGCCGCAATCTGGGAAGTATGGTCCCCTTAGTTAGTGATTCCCATAGCGATTTAAAGTTAATAGCCTTTAATGCTTATTTTACTTTTTGTGTATTTAGCCATGTCTCGAGAGCTTCTTAAGCGAATTGAAAAATTTTTGCACATAACTATATAATTCGTTTATCCAAAAATAATTCCATACATAAAATAATTTTTTGTACATATTTACTATTTTTTATAATTTTATTTAATATTAGTAAAAAAAATTGAATTGTAATGTATACAATTTATTACGTCGTTTTAAAGTGCGTAATTTTACATGGCAAAATACAAAATGTTAGCGAAATCGGTTGAATGGCTCCAGAGAAATCGAATTTTAAATAAGTCGTATAATTAAAATTGAATTTCTCATGAGCTATTCTATGGATTTCGCTCTAATTTTGTATTTTTCTATGTAAAATTACGTACTTTAAAGCGACGTAATAAATTGTATACATTACAATTCAAAATTTACATTAAGGGGTCCGAACTTTGGATCATTCTCTTAAAGTATGGGGACGATATTTCCCAGATTTCGGTTACCACTTATATTTTTGACCTCAGAAATCTAAATTCGTCGATGTATGTTTATGCGTTTAGTACGTTTTTGCGTCTGGTTTTGTAACTTAAAATCAAGTTAACATACCTTATATACTAGTGAACTGGAATTTAATAGTTGTAGTGATAGCTACACTACATTTCTTCCCCACCATAATTTTATCTGTTATAAAATTCGATGAATGAATACCACTAGTTGATTCATTGCTCTTTGCGAAAGACCGGAAGAGCTTTATAAAGATCAACGGGTTTTGAGTGCTGGTCGTGAGAGCTTTATTAGGATCATGGTTGTTTGTGTGGTCTCTCCAGTGGTGCAAAAGCATGGAATATTGAAGAAAGCATGGAATATGGAATATTGTAGAAGGAGAGTCTTCGGTCTACGGGGATCGAACTCACGACCTCCTTAACACGGGCCTAATGCCCTACCAAACAAGCCATCTTGTCCCAAAAATTCATGGTAAAAGATATGAGGCATGCTTATGTTCTGTTCAGAAAACAAAAAATGTTCCCAATATCTCAAGGAAAATTGTATTTTTACTTATTATTATCATTAGTAGATAAATCTGCATTCTGGTTAATGCAAATCTCTCTCTCGTGCAACAATAAATTAACTCTTAATAGTTAAATTTAACCTATTGGATAGATGAGAATATAAGCTTGAAAAAATTTATATCTTGTACGTATACAAAATACTGTCAAAATTTTAAGGTTTAACACTTATTGACTTGTTTTAAATCGATAACACTTATTGTTTTGTTTTATATGAGTAAATAATGGCCTGTATAACATCGTGGTTGTCATGTTAATAGAAAGAAACTCAATTTGATTGATTGTAAATGCTAGTTTCCTGTCGTAAAAAAATCATTCAACCAAGCGATCAATTGTTTTGATGACCATTTGTTACTGTGTTGCACCTTGACCTACAACTAGCTTAATATTAAAAATTGGTTTCGATTTTTGTTCAGACAATAAAAAATATAGTTTCTTAGGCTGATTCTTATCATTGATTCTTTTTAAAATATGAAAAATGTTTTTTTCTTAAAATTTTGTGTAAGCTTTTACGCAGAATTGTTAAAAAAAATAGCTTAATGAGAAACATGAATACTGAATATATATTAAATTTTTAACTGTTAATTGAATAATTGGCAGTGTTTACTATTGACTGAGATTGCATTCTTTTTCAGAAACCACTTATTGAATACAACATTACTGTTTACGTTTACAAATTATCAGGGATAAAAATCCTTCCACTGTTTAAAGACGTATGATAATTCGCTTTTTTTAAACAGAAGAAATTTTGCAGCCATAAAAAAAAAACCATATTATGGTTTTTGAGACTAAGCACATTTTTTTCCTTCTTCTTCTTCTTTCCTTTTTTAATGACAAATATAATATTAGGTAAACTCAAGCAACTGAAGAATGTGCCAGTACCAAAAAATTTTGTTCATGTTGTTGTGTTTCTGAATTTCATTATTGGAACGAAACTGATTTTGCTAATTACATAATGCTTGAGCTGCGATGACTCAGAGAATAAATCGATCGCTTCCCAATGAGGTCAAACGAGTTCGAATCCCTGCGGTGGCTTTTTGATAAAGATTTCCACACCGGCTCGTACAGATAAGCTAAAATAAAATAACCTCAGTGGCAGACGGATCATGTGTAAGAATCCTCTTGCCGTCTGGCTAATCGTAGGCAGCTTTCTTGGTTTTCCTCTCCGTGTAACGCAAATGGTGGTTAGTTTCATCAAAAAGTCCTGACTCGAAGGCTAGTTTGTCTCAATGCTTGATCCAGGAGCTTCCTTGATTTCTGGATTGGGTTTAAAATTACAAGGCTACGGAGTTGAATATTGCCAGTCGTAAACTCAAAATTGGATTGGCAGTTCAACATATATATATTTATATATATATATATATATATATATATTTATATATATATATATATATATATATATATATATATATATATATATATATATATATATATATATATATATATATATATATATATATATATATATATATATATATATATATATATATATATATATATATATATATATATATATATATATATATATATATATATATATATATATATACAGTATCCTGAACATAGTTTGAAAAACTTTTATTGACAAACATTTCTGATAAATATTTTTTTCTAGAAAAATCACGTTTTTAATTCAAATAGTTAAATAAATTGATTAAATAGAATCCAAAAAAGGAGCACATTTATTTAAACTTAATTTAATTTATAGTAATTAAGAAAATATAAGCAAAAATCTGTCTCATACTGCTTGATGTTAACTTACATGATTATTTTAAGACAATTTTTTTAAAATTAAGTGAAATTTGTGACTTTTGCGCAACTTATTATAAACACATTGCATATTGTCTACGATAATTTACTGACACTTTAAAAAATTAGCGATATTATTATTAAATTTAAGCAGATTTAATATTTCCATAATGAATATTTTTTAAATTTAATTATAAAGTTCAATTAATTTTTTTCAGTACTTATAAAAGTAATAAAATGCTAAAAGCGAAATGTTCTCACTAAAAGCTACTGTATTTTCCCAATGAATTTTATTATTTTCGATACTTTAAATCTTTCTATGAAGTAAAATGAATTCATTCCTATTAAATAATTGGGTACTTTTCCGTTAATCGTGCGAAAGTGAATTCAATATTTTTTTATATTTTCATTTATTTAATTATTTTTCCCTTTTTGTGTTAAAAATAAAATAAATAAATAAAATGAATGAATAAAAAAATAGTTAAATTTACTTGCATACGGCTAACGGAAGACTGCTAATAATTATTTTTGTTTAAAAAAAATGAGCTTAAACATAGTTTGTGTTCATAAATGGCATTTCTATTTCTTAATACTGTCAAAGTTGAACAAATTACTTCTTGTTTTGGATCACGATTTCAATTCGAATATGCCTATGGGCTAAAGAAGAACCTTTACAAGGACGATCCTTGACCCCAACATGTCATCAACCAGGAAAATTCGATTTCATAAAAAATATATTCCGAAAAATAATACTTTCTTTTTTTGGCCGAGTAGTTGAATTATGTAGCGTCCACTTCGCCTTCCCCTTGGAGACCTCTTGACTTCTTAACTTTCTTTTAATATTTCCTGCCCTTTCTTTGTTATTTCAATCAATGGTAATTGTTCAATCTGAAGTTTTAACTGTAAGAAAGCAAAACTGTTGACCTAAAAGATATTTTCGTGATGGAATATATTAGGATATTTTTTTTAACAAAATGTGGGAAGACTGCAAGTGTTTATCTTCGTTTTAGACACACAAATTACATACTGGTTGCTTTATTTAACTTCACGTATTGAGAGTCTTCACTTTTTTGACACTATATCTAGGTCAATAGCTGTGTAAGGATTTGGAAAGTGTTTTGTACCTCTAAGTGCGTGAATAATTCTCTGAAATTGGTATGAACCAAATGAATTCTTTATTTTTTATTTTTGCAGTGTAATCTTTGTTTATGTTTAATTTAATGGAGATGGTTAATTAATTCTTGGCCATAGATGGCGCCACAAGAAAACAAGAACAATCGCACCCCCCGACTAAACAGGCATGCGTCAACAACACAACAATGGAGAGGAAAACCCCCGAAAACATTCAACGGTTAGTCCGAAGACAAGAGGATTCTAACCCATGATTCGCATACCGCTGAGGATATTTTACGTCAGCACTACGGTCGGTGCAAGCCGGGAACAGAATTCGTATCAACGAACCACCCCTGGGATTCAAACCTTGGTCATCTAATTGAGAGGTGAATGCTCTTTCTCCTGAGCCAAAGGCTCATGGAATTTCAGACTCCAGAAATTCGAAACCAGTGGCATAATGTGGATCACATAGTCCGTATTATTCGCCGGCCGCCTTTACTTTCTTCACAAACTGGCACCCATCGACTTGAAGCTGAATGGGATTCAAGCCACCACAGAAGATCGAACTCCAGTCTTACACAATGACAATTCAGTAACTTAACAGCTAAGTCTTTGCTGTTTGTGTTGCAATACAAGAAAATATTGTTTAACACACAAGTTACATTATAAAAATAAAAGCAACAAGCAATTTCTGACTATAAAGGCCTATATTAGAACTCGTTGAAAAATACTACTTCTACCTACTTCATTTATTTTATTTATTTATTGATATATAATAATAAAATAAACATATTAATCGTCTGTATTTAATTTCCTAATGTAAAAAGGGGGAATGCTAGTTTTCCTCTTATAATATGTTAGTTTCCTTTTATAATATGTTAGTTTCCTTTTATAATATGATAGTAACACCCTGGTCACGACTCAAAAATGTTGAGAGTCTGTGTTGTAAATTATTTAATAGATCATTAAAAAATCAATTTTTTTTTGTTCCCCTGAGACTAACAAACATTTCTTTAACAATTATTTATATCTTTGATATCGTTCAAAGTCATATTTAACTCCAGAAATCGTTAATTCTTCACAGTAATCCCACATTACGGTACTAGTTTGATTGTATAGAAGAAACTAAGAGGCAGTTATATCAACGACTACTATAAAAGTTTTTTAGCTTCTAAGTGCAATTCAACTGGTTTTGCTGCATTTAAACCCGATTTTAACTGGGATTGATTTTTACAAGGGTTTATTAGATTTTTATAGCGTTTTTAGTTTCGTTCTCTCTTAAATTATCATATCAAACCTTATGCAAATTTACGTTTTTTTTCTGTATTGGTATGAATTTTAAAATATTTATTTAAGGAGCGGAGATTGCGTAAAACTATTTTAAGACGAGCCATGTTTAACGTCTGCATTTAGCTACTATTAGAATTTGTCGTCTGAGTTGCATCAAATCTATATCGCTTACATAAATTATTGCGTAGATTATGACTTAGCACCTGCATTTAAAAATAGCTAATAAATTTCAGAAGGCTTAATTCAATTTCAAACAAATGCCCGCAATAGCCAATTTAAGCTCAGCCGTTTGGATAAAATAAGACAAAGTCTACAAAGCGAACCAAAGAGCATTTGTTGGTTTCTACAGTACTGAGCACTTGCAGAGTGGAGCATAACCGGTATTAATTTTGAACATTCATTTGGCCAGAATTTAAATTTCTTCAGAGGTACCTCCGTTTTAATAGTTTCATGGTTAGGTAATCAAATACATTCCCCTATTTAAGTATTCGACATCAGACCAGCCTCAGTAGCTATTAATCCAAGTTAGACCATTATAAATCGAACGCTGGCTTTCCATTCTCCCGGTACTTCACCTAACCTTTTCGGAATACGGAACGGAAACCTTCAGTTAACAAACAACCGCGCTCATCCAGTACTCGGGCCCACTATCAAAACGCTTACACGAAAAAAAAACCCAACAAATTGCACCAAAATGACTAAAATCATTTTTATTTTAAATATGATTTTTTCTTGCTAACTAGTTAAATTTTCTTGTAAACAATTCTGATGAGATTTTTTTATTTTTAATATTACAAAAATCGGTATTAGTAAAACATTTTAAATAATGAATTTAGGTTTCTTAATATTAATTTATCTAAAATTTGTACTGAATGGATTTTAAGAACCTTGCAGTTTTAAAAATCATTAATAAAGTTCTCAGTCTGAAAGGCTTAAAAAAAATAGTCACAATCTGAAGTTAATGTTTCATACAAGTAAGAAAAAAAACAGACTTTACGAAAACAATGTAAGTGTGGTGGAAACAATTGATAAACTATGCTTCATTGGAGGAATATAATAAACACTTCATTTATTTACTCCTACTTTCCTTTTGAAATTTTGATTTCTTATTTTGCAATAATTTGGAATACAATAAATACTCAACCTTCAACTCCCGAACAAACTATTTTTTTTTATCTTCTGTCTAACAATATGAATAAATCACAAGTTAGACCTAATTTTATATCACTTCGAAATTCAATCGAAGTATCACTTTCTTTTCTCACGGGGCGTCGCCTGAAGAAAGTTGAATCCAACTCGGGCGTAACGGAACATTCCGCTATTGTCTTCTTAAAAAGATTCGGATTCAGTCACGAGGATAGAGATCAAAGGTCACCCTACTTTATCCACTATAGGGTGTCTGCTGGGATTACTCTTATGGAATGATATTTGGAATTCCAGACGAAATGTCTACATTGTCTTTAAAGCGACAGTGGTGCAAGTAAAGGTTTTCATCTAAAGCTTCCTTGGAAGATTCCGATTTATAATTTTAGTGTACATCCGATTCTAATTGAATGTGCGACTATAAATTTTACTCCGTAGACACGCAATTTTGAATCCAAATCAGAAGTCAAGATAACTCTCAGATCACGCATTGGAACATGGTGGATTAGAATATTGGTGGAGAATATTTCATTTAAAACTAAATCACATTAAAATCTTGATGAAAGCTTTTAATGTCCCTGCTTAGATCGACCATAAGTAAGTTCTGTGAACACATGTCCTATCTACCACTGGGGATATTTTTCTCAAACATTGTGGTAGGTTAGAGCCGGATACGAATCAATCAGCTATCACTGGAATTTAAACCTGGGTTAACTCTTATCATTATCGAGCCATAAACACTTAGAATTCAATTACAATATAGGATAGAGATGTTACCCAACTTTATCCATTATATGCTGTCTGCTGGAATTACTCTTATGAAATGATACTTGAAATTCCAGAGGAAATGTTTGCATATTTTTGCTTGCGACAATAGTGCATGTTGAGGTTTCTGTATTCTCGTGTTTTTTATTTTTTTATTTATGATTTAAATTGTAAATCTGACATTTATCATCCAAAACAAATCGAATGAGTGGCTACCAGATTATTTCTCCGTAGTCTTGTTATTTCGAATCTAAACCCGTATTATAAATTCCATTATTGTTTAAAACTTTTCCCGTGAAACTAACTTAAATTGGCGCCGTTTGGAGAAGGAGGCAAACAAAAACTTTCGATGGTTAGATCAACTATTGTTCTTTCACCAGGAGTTGGCACTTGGCTCCACCTTTATCACGTGGTATCCGCCGACATAATTTTGCTATTTTTGGGGATAGAGCGTGAACAATCCTGAGCAAGGTTGCCATTTGGCAATTGTATGACAAAAATATTTATTTCACAATCTTTATGTGCATTTTTTTATTATAAAGTATTTCATAAATTTGATAATATTTCTCCCTTTTGAGTGAACAGTTTGTCCCGTTTGAGACACTTTGCTGCAATATAGCTTGTATAGCTATATATTTGCTTTATTTAGCTAGAGTAGCGAAAGGTATAATAGCAGATGATGAAGCAAAGTAAGTGACTGAAAAAGAATTCACTGTTCGCGTTTGGCGCTCATTAATGCTTGTCTCAATTTCAAGCGTGGAGATGTTTCTCATCTTACTCCCTCGCTGAAAAGAACTCTTCGTCCTACGAGGTGGAGCCAAGTGCCAACTCCTGGAGAAATAACCGTATAAAGGTGTTTTATGAACACTGTACCTAAAATCAACCTGTCGAATCAATCGAGTCACTGCCGAATCAACCATATATGGCCATAATTCAATCTCTCTGTTTAAATTAAATTATTTTCATCCGATGATTTTCTTAAATGCATTACTTTTAAAATTAGGTTCATGCATATTAAACTTATTTAATAATTATGATATTAATATTTTTAAATCAATAGATAGCTTAATTACAGTATCATGAACGATTTTTTTCAAATAACATTTAATGTAATACATGTGTCAAAATAGAGGTTGATGTACTAATTTATATTAGAATGTATTACTTAGTGAAGATACTGACTAATATTCTTGCCACCCTTTTTGTGTTTTATAGAGCGATATTATTTTAATTTTTCAATTACACTTTTTGTTTAAATTCTCGGAAAGGTGGTGTCACAGTGGATAGGATTGGTTCTTAATAGTCCCACCAAAAACCGCATGAAATACAGAAGACAGCAATTCGTTTTTTAACTGTCTTTCAATAAAACAAATCGTGCAAAATGCAAAAAATAATTTGGTTTTTAATTAACTTTGAGTAAAAAGCAACTGCAAGAAAAGGTCCATGCATAGCTTAACCCTCAGGGCATATTGATGTAACTTATCTGGGCACATAGAGAGATTAAATTAATCTTTCTGGGATACGCATAACATTAATTCTGTTCATTGCAGACAATGTTCATCAAAGCCAATTGCAAGTGAACGTGGTTCAAAATGTCTATCGCTTTTCAGTGAATAGCAACATAGTTAAGAAAATGAATTTAAAATCTTTTTTAACCACTTTATTATGGCAGTTGATATTTAAAACGCTTTAATAAAACTACCTTAATTGGAACCTCTATCAAAATGAAAATTATTGAAGCAAATTAAGTTTTCGTTATTATTTTTGTAACAATTAAATTTTAGTTTTGTTGGATTGAAAAAGAAAATAGCTTTGTTTAAAAAAATAGTAACCATTAATAACTTATTGTTAAAAATAAACTGCGATTTAATATTGCTATAGTATTAATATTGCTACGGTGAAGTATGGAAATACTGTTTTAACAGCCATGGAAGCATAATTTTCGAAGCAAAGTAAAACTATGTTTTTCTATGCATATAATGATATAGCTTGTTTGCGCTAAAATAGTTTTTTCCAAAAAATAACTTAATAATTATTCTGTACTTTTTATCAATAAATTTAAGGACTGATTGAAATATTTTGAAGTACGTCAAATTATGGAGCGTTAATTACCTTAATTAAAATTCGTGAAGTAAAGCATTGGAATATTTTAGGAGAAGTAAACCTCATTATTTAATAAAACTTGGGATTATTTCAACTGAACACTGTTTTTTTCCGCGTCTTGTTATAAAATTAACTTAAACAGTGACAAGAATTTAAAGAAAATTAGAAGATTAAAGAACCACCAAATTAAATTGCTTCAAACAGAAGTTCAAGCACAACAAGCTTTACAAGAGAAAAAAAACTATTGGCTGAAAAGTTCCTTCTCGAAGAAAACATTATACCACAGTTGCATGTTGAATATTGTTTCAGAAGCAATATAAAACTGGATGATTTTTATAAGGAATGTGTATAACCCTAGCTGTTATACATTGGTTTCATTGGCTTTCAAGGCTGTCAACTACATGTCCCACTTCATGTAATGATCGTAGAGGTGGACTCATAGGAACAACAAGTTTGTTTAGGTACTCCCAGACATTCTGTATCTGATTCAGATCCAGAAATCTGGCTTACTGATCCACCGGTGAATATTTACACATTTCAGAGAATCCTCGATAGATTAATGTTTACTTCGCGCTGCAGTCCCTCTGCATGAAATCATTACTCATTGAATTCTTTAAAAAGCAAATAAAAGGCTCCAAGAACACATCTCTATACTCGTACAAGTAACAGAGTCCCTTTCTAAGACATAGTGGATTTTACGACTATCCAACATGATGCCTTTTAAAGTTTCTATTTCATAATGGTTCACTTCTAGAAAGGTTGAGGGTGGTCATTCCATACCAAAGTATTGACAGAGGGACATGATATCTGCCTGCCAGTCCAAGAAATTGGCAAATATTAAAGTGAATATTTGATGGCTTCAGATGAAATTATGTTTGATGGCTCCAAAACCTTCCACGTCTTTAAAAAAGGCATTTTGGTTCGAGTATGAATAAGTCTTCTTGGAACCCCGTCTTCTTCTTTTAAGGAATTTAATTGATTCTGATTTAATTTGTGAACACTATATTGATTAACTATATCGACCTCATCATGCCAAGGAATTTATGGAATGTGGAGATATTTACTTGAGGGTTTAGAAAATGTTTAGAGCTATTTTGGCAGGCAAATTTACTGCTTTGAGTCCTCCTCCATGGTGTTACATAAGTTAAAACAAGGTTTACTCGATATTAGGTCTTCATCTTTTATTTCTCAACCCCTGGCAGCTTGATTAATAGCCTGGAAAGTCGATGGCACTTATGCAGCGCAGTTAGGGCTGGAACATGTTAATTACCGACTCCACAGTACTACTTTCAAAGACAATCTTCAACATAAAACAGCGGTGGACTTTTTTCTCCGAGAAAAAACTTAACTGTCAAGTTTGCTTTCCTATTAAAAACAAATTATGGTTGTGTTTGAGTTTACAAAAATTTCTATGTGTCAATTAATAAAGAACTGCTTAGTGCATATTTCCCCCTATCTTCTTGCTTCTATATTCTTTTGTTTTCAAATTGGACTGAGAAAACAGACTGCACCCTAATTTTGGAGAGCAAATGTAGCATAGCATGCATTGCGTTTGCTATTCCTTATCAAAGTATTATTAAGGTTAATAAATATAACAAGCTTTATAAAACAAATTAATGACAGTTTTAAAAGAAATCAGAAAAAGTTTAGTTTATTAATTAATTCTTTTAAAGCGAAATATGCAATCAATATAAATGATTTTATAATCTACAGCTATGATTTGATTGATAGCTGCAGGATTCAATTGATTGTTCGTCGCATTGTTAGAAATTTTGAACCGAAAATATTATTAAAATTTCTTGCATTTATTGATAGGATTGCAAATTAATTAATTGGTTATTTAGTTAAAGTTCAGGAATCGGAATATGGTGCAAAGTTGATTAAGCAATGCAGTGGTTCAACTTGAACATCACCATGGTTCAATGTATCCCATTATTGAGATTGCACCAAGTTTGCACGTTTTTATAGTTCAAGTGACGGATATTATTATTCAACATTAAATCTATTTTTCTTAGAGTGTTAAACTATACTCATAGGCATTCTTAGTAATTATTTGAATTCATAACTGACAATACCGGAGCATACGCTCACTGAACTACCAAGATTTGCATTGAGAGAAAATGGCGATTGAAGAAGTGATATGAATCAAAAATCAATTTTTAAGGATTACTTTTCACTTTAAGATTGTTTGCATTTTAATTTGTTATTTAAAAACGAAAAAATACGGAATAATGAAATGGGTATTTAGATGAGTATTTCTTTTATTGATCCTACAAAAACACAAGACTGTTTTCATTTTTTATAAAAAGTAACAATGAAAACTCTGGAGCAGGAAATGGGTGAGCTGTGTAAATGTTACAATCTTTATTTGTTCGAATCCAAATGCCCCATTAAGTAAATTTAACAAAACGAAAAAAAAAAAAACTTAAACCACTTTGCTAGAAAACATACTTTAAATGAATCTTCATAGCCTATTGTTACTAGGGTGCTAACAGATTTAAAAAATGATCTCTCCACCCAAAGATGTTGCGTGGAACCAATTGTTCACTTTACTTTCGATTTAATGTGTTCCACTTCGTGACACTGCACCCTATTCTTCATGTGTAACAAAGGAAAACATGGGTGGTATTTATTAGATTCTATGTGAATATTACGGAGGGCGCGAAGTCATTTGCTACTATAAACAATTTAGATAAATATACATACGGGTAATCAGATCAACCGTTTCTCATTTCAGATTGATTTAATCGAAAAATGGGCGTAGATTAGCCATGCTTTGCGGAAGGAAACAATTGTAAAATGCTTATGTTTTATTTTCAATGATTTATTATAAGTTAGTATGCAAAAGTATTCAAGAACTTAATTAAGATATGAAGGGAAAGCGCTTTAAGTAAACCAAAAAGGAGGAAGGGATTCCTGGTTTATTTTTTTACATGCGATGAATGTTAACGTTTTATATCCAATGACTAATAATAAGCTAGTGTGTAAATACACAAGTGGGCGACCTTTGTGCTAAAATACAAACTAAGGCAAACAACGTTAACGAGCACAAAAATATTTATAAAATACAGACAGCTGTTTCGGATGCTCAAAGGGCAACCTTCATCAGAGCAACAGAAAGAAATGAGAGAAAACAGGGTAAAAAATATTTACCCTGTTTTCTCTCATTTCTTTACAGCTCATACAGCTGTCTGTATTTTATAAATATGTTTGTGCTCTTTAACGTTGTTTGCCTTAGTTTGTAAGCTAGTGTGTAGTATGATTATAGCATTCCATAAAGGTATGAAGGGAAAGTTTTAAGTAAAGTAAATTTTGGGAAAAACTGCTTGTATTATGCTTTACATGCAATGATTATTTACGTTTTACGTGGAATGTTTTACTACAAGCTAGTATGTAGTATGGATGTAGCACTAAATTAAAATAGGAAAAACTTTAAGTGAAACAAAATAGGGAAAGGGCTTTCTAGTTTATGCTCTATATGCAACGTTTTTCAACCCTTTATATGGAATGATTTATTACAAGATAGTATGTAATAAGGATGTAGCAATAAAATAAGATACGAAGGAAAATTTTTAGAAAAATGAAAATGGAGGAAGGGCTGTTTGGTTTACATTTTATAGGTAATGTTGATTGACGTTTTTGTATGCAACGATTTGTAGCAAGCTGGTATGTAATATGGATGTAGTATTAAGTTAAGATATTGATGAAAAACTCAATGAAAAGAAAAACAGGGGAAGGGCTGTTTGGTTTGCATTTTATAGGTAATGATTTTTGATGTTTTTGCACACAACGATTTGTAACAAGCTAATGTGTATTATGGACGTAGCGCTAAATTAAGATATAAACCAAAAAGCTTTAAGAAAAAGGAAAATCGGGAAAGAGCAGTCTGGTTTATGTTTTATATGTAATGATTATTTACGCTTAATATGGAATGATTTATTACAAGCTAGTATGTATTATGAATGTAGCATTAAATAAAGATATGAAAGAAAAATTTTAAGTAAAATAGTAGAAGGGCTATTTGGATTATACTTTATCAATAATGATTATTGACGTTTTTGTATGCAATGATTTGTAACAAACTAGTATTTAGCATGTAATGTGGCATTAAATTAAGATATAAAAGGAAAACTTAAAGAAAAAACAAAATAATGGAAGGTCTGTTTGATTTGTATTTTATCGGTAATGACTATTGGCGTTTTTTCATGCAACGATTTGTAACAAGCTAGCATATACTATGGATGTTAGCACTAAAATACGATATGAAAGGAAAACTTTAAGAAGAAGAAAATATTCTTAATGCATTGATTATTCACGTTTTTGCATGCATTTGTGAAATGTTAGTAAGTAGTATGGATGTAGCACTAAATTAAGATAATATGGAAAAACCTTAAGCAGAATCAAATAAGGGAAGGGCTTTCTGGTTTATGTTTTATAGGTAATTATTAAAGTTTTGTGAGCAATGTTTTGTAACAAGCTAGTATGTAGTACGGATGTAACACTAAACTAGAGAAGGTTTTGAATAAAGTAAAGAAGAGGAAGGGCTTTTTGATTTATGTTTTATATGTAATAATTATTTACGTTTTATATTGTTTTATAACAAGCTAGTATGTAGTACGGATATAGTACTAGGTTCAGATATGAAAAAAAAACATTAAGTAAAGCAAAAAAGAGAAATGACTGTCTGGTTTTTCGTGAGCATCCAAATTGAGAAGAAATTCATCTTGGAAAATAATTTTTGAATAAAAGAAAGCAGTTATATTTTCAAACTTTTGAGAAAATTTGAAATCATATATTTTTCGGCATTTTAATTTTTTTATTGATTATTACTTCTAACATAACAAAAATAAATACTTTGTATATAATCAAAAAATCAATAAAAAATATAAACCTGTCGAAAAAATTTCGATTTAAAATTTTTTTTATCCATAACTTTTGAAATCGAAAAATTTTTAAAAGCTAGAAACACAGTAGGAATTGTAATCAAAAAATTTAAAAATCCAAATTTATGTAAAAAATAACTTCGCAAGAAACGAAAATTATCTAAATACTTCATCAAATAATTTATTGAGAACAAAGTAAAAGTATTCGTAAAACTATCCGAGCTTACATGACGCGTATCCAGCTTATTTTGATTTTCCGATCTGTGCTTTAAAAGTATATTGAGCACTAATGAGTTAAACAAATGTTGGAAGAATATTAAATTTCCTCATAACTTAAATTTGAAGAAAAATACCACCTCCCACAAAACATCTTATTTTTGTTCCAGAAATATTTAATCACCTATATTTGCTTCAAGAAATACTTATGTGATGTTATCTTGAGAACATTTAGCGTTAATTTAGAAGTTTAAACGCTTATGCAAAGTAAATGAAAGGATTTTAAGGATAATATGAAAGATAACTTTTTTTATGTCTTAGAGACGAAACAAAACTTTTTATGAACATTTTAAACTGTTTTAATGCTTCATATCACAAGGAAGTGACATTTGAGTTAACACTGGGTCGTTCTTGTAATTATTCATATTTTTTTGGGTTATCTTTTCATTTATAACTGTCTCCAATCCGTGAAGCTTATGAAAAACAAATTATCTCTTCTATTATTTCTTAATCGGTAGTTTTAAATTGTATGTAATTTGCATTTGCAAATTACTGTAATCATGTGATAACTTATTATGAGAAATGTTTCCAATCAGTGAAGCTTACGAACACCAAATTATTTCTTAACAGATAGTTTTAAATTATATATAGTTCGCATTTACAAATTAATGTAATCACGTGACTTATTATTAAATTTCTTACTATTAGATTTAATGCCTCCAATCCATGGAGATTATGAATATCAAATTATTTGTTCTACAATTTATTTATTAACTATAGTTTTAACTTGTACGTAGTTTGCATTTACTAATTACAGTGATTGTGTGATAGCTTATTATTAGGCTTATTATTGCGGAGTAATTGATACTCAAAAATACTACGCTATAAATTCTGCTTACATAACAAGAATCATGCCTGAGAAGATCAAAAAAAAAAAAAAGATAAGAGAGAGATAAGTATAAAATAGAGAAAAGATATCTTTTTAAGAAACATCTTCTTAAGAACGTTTTTTTAGAAACAAAACTTAAGCCTTTGCACTCGGAGAAAAAAATTCTGGAAAAACTGCAGTATGGTAATGAAATTTTCTGATATAAAAATACAAAATCCTGGTTATAAAACAAAAATAATATTGTATTTAAATCATTCATTTGTTAATTTTTCCGTTTATATATGGCAACAGTTTACCGAAATTCTGGTTTTCAAAATTATAGTTCTTTTTACCACACATATAGTAAAAATACCAAACTGAAACGTAAATTTAACCGAATAAGTGGATTTTATGCCATACTCCAGGATATCATGATAAAATGTCCAAATATTACCACAATTACTAAGTTTTAAAACTTATTATAAAACCATATTTTATTGTTAATTTGACCCAATAATAATCAAAGCGCTTTTGGTAAAAATTACCAAGATTTTTGATGTTCCCATTGAGCCAGAAACATGATAATTTTCCCAACTATTTTTCTCCGTGTTCAATAAATTTTGAAATATTGTGTCGATACATTTCTATTCATTCTTTATTTATGAATAAAATATGGGTCTTAAATATTTAAACATTTAATTCAAGTTAATATAAAATCTAGAAGCAAATATATATTCAAAAAACGGTATGATGAAATAATTTTTGCTCTTAATTTAGAGAATACAAAGTAGCAAATAACAAGTAATATATGAAAAAAATTAAAGTCAATTCCTATTTAGGTCAACAAAAAAATTTTTATTTTGTTGAAATTGAAATTTTATTTTAGCTACTTTAAATTGAATAATTACAATTAGTATAAATATGAATAAACATATGACAGAATCAGAATACAGGGTTATTCACAATTCCCTCCGGGGTTTCGAAGCGTTATAGTAAAAAAACGAAGACGAATATGGCAAAAAAGAACAACTGAAATTATTCCGAAAGAATTCAAGTTTTAATTTAAGCAGTTGCCGGTAGATGGCAATAACATTTACCACTGAAGCCAGTTGTAGTAAACATAAGGTTGTAGTAAACAGAGAGAATTATGAATAACCCTGTATTAAGTGACAAGTAGAAAGCGGATTTTCCTTCCAATTTTCCATTTGGAATTAAATTTAATTAATGAATTAATATTTGAAAAAACTGTATCATTCACTACAAGTTTAAAAAATGCATTTGATCTTGGGTGGATGAATAAAAAGTATTTTATTAACGATTGAAAATTTGTAAAAGATATATAAATATATGTAGGGAGAGAATGTGAACTAATAGCAGAAATTGAAAAAACATCGTAAATTACTACTTTATTCAAACAAAATGTTTGCTATGTTATTTTTTCTAAAAATTAAGTATCAGTTTGCAAGTAATGATTACTTGTTATGATTAAGCAAAAATAGAAGATGGAGATTTTTAGGATTCATTAATCTATGTAGTCCTATAACCATTTGAAAAGAGATTAAATCAGAAATGTCTAGACGCCATGTTCTACTTTTTGAGAAATAATAGTAAAATTTCACATCTTCTTTAATAAATCATAAATTTAAATGCAAGCTTACAAAATGTATTTAAATCACATTAATGCATTATTTTCTTCGTTATTTTATTCTTAAAAGAGTGAAATTTTTTTAAAACCGGTTATAATTATGAAGATAAAAAATCTCTATGCACCTTGAACCACTATATCATGAAAACCATCATGAGACGTCAGATTGAATCTTATTTCAGTAACTTCTTCTCAAATTGAACGCTATATTTAAACTAGCATCTAGATTGTGTTCAAAATTAGTATCTTATTATAGTTGCTGTAAATTAATACAATATTAACGTTCAAAATATCAAAATCGTGATTTTCCTTTAAAAGCTTTAAGCCGATGTCTCTAAATCTGCATTATACTGCTATAAATGATGATACATGGCGTGCTGAATGAAGTTTTTCTCCATGTAGAGTATGCTCTTATAAATTTGACTTAATGATACTATATGTTTCAAAATAAACGGATATTTAGGCAATTTTAACATCTTATTAAAAATTGCAGAAAGTATTTACAGTATTAAAAATTCAAAGTACCGATATTTACCGTTTAAATTTGAACCAGTGGCTGGGTGGAGCAGTTGGCTTGTCGTCAGCCTTCTGAGCCCAAGTCTGCGGGTTCTATCCCCGGCCCTGACACCTGATTTTCGGGATGCAGAAAATCCTCAGCGGCCATGTCGTATGATTATGCGGCATGTAAAAGATTCCTGGAGTGCCTTATTGGCTCTTGGCATTTCGGGCAAAATTAACTTCCTAGTGCACTTTAACATCCAAATAGAGTCTCGGTGCTGCCATCTAGTGTGGCAGAAACTAGACGTCTAAATCAATATAGCCAACGGTATCTCACCCATTGTGGTGGTCCTGAAAGAGTGGATACTACTTCTGGAGAACGCACTAGGTCTGCTCATCGGGAAGACTGATTGTGCAGCTCATAGGAAATAAAAATTTGAACCAGTTTTTTTCTAGCATGAAGTTGGGATATATTTAAACATATAAACTTTTATTATAACTCTCTCATACGCTTTAAAAAATTCCAGATTAAATTACGATAAAAAGTGCTGGTATCCTGAGTTCAGCACGCGTGTAATCCATTTCATACGGTAATTTCTAAGTACTAATATTTATTTAGTTACCGTGGTTCAAAGATTTTACAATAAATATTACTGTGTAAAAATTACGGAATATAAGATTTTTGTTCTGTAAAATGTTACGGTAATAAGTACTGGCACCCTGAGTACCTGTACTGTAAGGAAAAAAGTATTCGCATTCTGAGTATCTGTGCTTTTTACCGTAATTTAAAATGGAATTTTTTACAGTTAGGAATAACGTTGAATTATTTGCGTTTTACTATTGATTACTTATTTTAGAATCTATTTTTATACAATAATTAAATATTTTCTTTTTTTCATTTCAGCTTCATTATCAAATGTCACCAGATGAGCTGCAAAGGATATTTAAAGTTAAATCTCCTGATTTAGGTAAGTTATTTAAACTTTATCAGATTCTTTAATAATTTTCTATAAGTATAAGTGATAAAGAATATCGATTTTTTTCTCGGTATATTTATTTATTCTTATATTGTTATTAAACTGTATTTGTTTCCTACAGTTTGAAAAGTTTTACTCAGCTGAGTATTAAGGTTTCAAATCACGTTTAAAATCAAAAGGTTTTTTAATAGAAGTAGAAAAAACAATGTTAAAAAAAGTGAGAAATCATCAAATCCCATGCTTGCTATGGTTGTCTTATTGATGTGTAATTGCCTGCTACAAATCTGAAGATTTGTTTTAAACATTTTTCTTTTTTTTGAAATTATTTTCGAATTTTTTTGTTAACTTTTATTGAATTTTTATAAATACACTGAAAAATAGTTTTATATCATGCACTTTTCAAAATGTATGAAAACTTTGATTTAAATTTCACTTGTTTTTCGATTTAAATTTCTTATTAAAATCTAATTATTCTAACTATATTTCTTTTTTAAATTCAACTTAAATTTTTTCTCTCCTTTTTTTTGGCAATATCTTTTGCTTGAGCCTTTTAGATTTTCTCAATATTTTCGAATTGAAACTTTTTATAATATTTAACTTTTATTGCATAATTAATTCATCAAAACAAAATTTTTGATTTACTGTTTACTAGTATTGAAATCATTCAATCACGCCAATGTGTTTTAATCCGATTCCAGAATATGAATTCTCTTCTAAATTGTTGAGATCTTGTTTGCTCTGATTCTTAAGTTTCAGGAACGACATACAGTTTTCTATTATTAAAAATCATCTGCCTATAATTCTTTTTTTTATTTTGATTTTATAAAGATAATCAAAGAAGTGCAAACATAAACATAAACATATGGAAGTAACTTTATATATATATATATATATATATTTTTTTTTTTTTTTTTTTTTTTTTTTTAATTATATATACATATATATGTATTTATGTATATTGCTATTGAGTTGGTGTGAATGTCTGAATTAATAATTCTATTCTACAAAACTAATTCTATTCTACATAAATTGCAATACTAACTACTTATATCAAATTTTTGAGTTGATTTTGAATATTTTATCACAGAATGTTTACTTCAAATTACAAGGACAATGCTTGTTTAATATTTGTAATTTCTTTTACTTTCTAATTTAAAACTTCAATAAAAAAACAGGCGATAAGAACACGGAACATTAATTGGTTTTTTCAATTAAACGATTTTCAACTCGTCTATTTTTGTTACATTATATGTTCGATTTTTTGTGTTCTTGAGTGGCAAGTTTCGAATTTACATTTTTTTGAAAGCTCGACGATGCTTTAAAACATTATAAATATTTTTAAAATAAAAATAAATTGATAAAGAAACTATAACAAACAAATAAGTAACGTAATATAAATATTCTTAAAATATGCATAATTACATTTCAGACCTCTTAATTAGTGTTAAGAAAATATAAAAAGCAAAATAAATCATTAATATATATCTGATCATTTTCACCAGAAAACAAGCGGAGTCACACAAAAAAATTCTAATCAAGGACGTTAAATTAATAAAATTCATTTCTAAGATAATTAAAACCTTTATTCGATAATGAACTTTAATTATCGTGTTTCAAGAATATGATTAAGGTTAGGGCGAACAGCTGTATATCCCATTGTCTTAAACTGTTAATCTGTAACACGTGCATACCACACACCCATTATGCCCTTGAATTACTTTATTTATTGTTCTCTTGATCTTGAAATAAACAGAACACAACAAAAAATATATGATCACTGAAATAGTAACGTTTTTTCTTTCTTTTTTTAATATGGTATTAAATGAAACTGAAGCGGGCGGATTCATATATGTTTGAGTTAAATTAATTGGGGGGAAATACGACGCGTTAATTTGAAGATTTATCTAAGCAACTTATTTATTGTTCACCTTGATAAATATAAGCTGCTCCTTAAAAAAATCTGCAAATTTCTTTTGTTATTGATAGTCAGCTCTGATAATGACTTTTTTTTAAAAAAAAAAATTACTTAATCAGTTTTAAACTTAAATAAAATCTTAAATATATGAACACAGAAATAATGTATATTTTTTTTAAATATAGTATTAAATGAAGCTCCATCTGGCTGTTTCATGAATGTTTGATTTAAATTGATTGTAGAAAAACCCGACCCGTTAATTTGAAGATTTATCTGAAACTCTGATTCAATGTTCATTTTGATAAATATAAACTGCTCCTTAAAAAAAAATCTGCAAATTTCTTTTAATATTGTTAGCCAGCTTTGTTAATGATTTCTTTTTATAAAAATTATTAAATAAGATTTTAAAATTTAATGAAAGCTTAAATATATGATCACTAAAATAGTAACGTTTTTTTCCCCGTTTTAATATGGCATTAATTGAAATTGAAACGGGCGGATTCATATATGTTTGACATAAATTGATTAGGGGGAAATGCGACGCGTTAATTTGAAGATTTATCTAACCCACAGATTCAATGTTCACCTTGATAAATATAAACTGCTCCTTAAAAAAATCTGTACATTTCATTTTTATCGTTAATCAGCTTTGTTAATGATTTTTTCAATAAAAATCATTAAATACGCTTTAAAACTTCAATAAAAACTTAAATATATGATCATGAAAGAGTAACGTTTTTTTGGTTTTAATATGGAATTAAATAAAACTTAGCAGGTGTTTTCATATATGTTTCACTTAAATTGATTGGAGAAAAACACGACGCGTTAATTTGAAGATTTATCTGTAACTTTTATTCGATTTTCACCTTAATAAATATAAAATTCTTCTTAAAAATCTGCAAATTTCTTTATTTTTTGGTGAACCAGCTTTGTTAAACACTTATTTTTTTATAAAATCTTTGAAATTTTTTTAATGACAATTAGTATAAAGATTATTTGTATCAAGATTTTAAATTCCTATAAATTTTGTGACTCGAGAATTATTTTCATACTTCAATTTAGAGTTTCTAGTCATTAATTTGGGATAAAATAAAATCAGGCGTGAATTGATTATAGAGAAATGAGAAGTGTTAATTCAAAAGTAGTAAAAAAAGTATTCCATATAACAACAAATTTTTGTTGTTTAAAATAATAACTATAACTTTTATTGTACTGTTTCATGAATGGAGTCATGGATTTGAACTGTACACTGAGAAAAAAAGTATGATCTAACGTACCAAAATGTGATAAAATTTATGGTGTTTCTGTCTTGATGAGAACTCCAAAACACTCGATAATTTTTACCGAAGAGTTATGGTAATGATCTTGATAAAGTTCAAATTGAAATATGGTTTTATAATATGTGATAAAATTTTCAAAATGTGTCGAAAGTTGGTAATTTTATCGTGATATCTTAGAGCAAGGCTTAAAAACCATTTATTTGGTTAAATTTGATTTCAGTTTTGTAATTTGAACCATATGAACGAAAGAATATGCACGGAAAAATTACCAAATGAGTGGTTTAAACACAATATATTTTGGTTTTATTTGACAAAATTGTGTTTTTTTTCTTTTAACGTCCTTTTTTTTACCAACAATGTTATTAACATACAGTGCAGATTTATTTTCTCCATGTACTTTTTTCGATTTTTTTCTCAAGCCGTAATTACAATGTCAACCGCATGTCTCTTAATATGGTGAACCAGGTTTGATTCCCAGCGTTAACTGTTAAAAATCCTCCTGTGGTGAATAGATAAAGGGTTGCCGCCGTTGAGCTAACCATGGGTAGTTTTCATTGCTTTTCTTTAAATGTGTTATGCCGATACGAGTTAGTGTTACGGTTTGTTATGTTCCCTTTTCTTCTGGGTTGCGTTCAGAATTACAAGCTGCAAATCAGATATTTATCAGATGTTTAAAGCTGGAGATGATATAGAGCAACTATTATCTGTTTAATTTAGAAGTTTTTTAAAATTAATAAGCTAGTTATGACTTCCTTACGTAAACAACATAATATCTGAAATATTCAATGATGTATTTAACTGAAAATAAAATCGATAACATTTTTGCGACATTTTTATTTTAAAAAAAAACACTTTCTTTGTTCTTATATCTTAAGTTGAAACTTATTTTGGTGAGGCAAATGCAAAGCTTTTTGCTACATTGATGGGCGGATAGATTAATTGAGATTTTGTAAATTTTAAATGAAACTATAAGAACTCACTGGCGGGATAATTCTTTAAATGTTCTCTGATACGATTGAAAACTTAATTCATGTAGTTTCTGTTTTTTATCGATTTTAAAGATTTTGATTAATTACATTTTAAACTCCAATTTTTGGGGGATTTTTTTCAATGTGCAGTAATTACATTTAAAAAAAGTGTTTTGTTTAGAAAATCTAGATCAATATCCATTTTACCTATAAAAATGTTTTTATAACGGCGTTTAACAGCCGATCCAATTTTGAGTATACGACTACTACGGAGCCTTGTAATTTTGAACCCAACTCAGAAAACTAGGGAGCTACTGGATCAAACAATGGAACAAACTTCCTTTCCTGGAAGACTTTTTGATAAAACTAATCCGCATTTGCCTTACATGGAGAAGAAAAACGCGAAAACCTCTCTCAGTTAGCTTAAAGGCAAGGGGATTTAACCCCATATTCGTCTAACATAGCGCTATTTTATATCAGCACTGTGGTCAGTGCGAGCCGAGTTCGTATCAACGAACCCCTACTGGGATTCAAACTTGGGTTATCTCACTTGGAGCCAAAAGCTCTATCATCAGAGTCACCTCTGTTCATCAGTAAAAGTTCGAGAAAAAGGAGATAAAAAAATTTTTGAGTTATTTTACCATTTTATAACCGCTTTTACATACGTCAGGAAGAAACTATTATGTTATCGAATATACGGCTCTATTACGTAATTCACTTCCTTATGTGATTTCACATAAGTTTATTTATTAACTAGAATAAATTTCATCTACAGCATTTAGAATAATATATTTTGAATTTGCAATCCTTTAACTCCCCTAGCAGCAAAATAACGTATTCATAAATCTTGGTCCAATAAGGGTTCAAAGGGCCAATATTTTTCAATATTGGTCCTATATAGAATTTTCCGATACAACCGATATCGGCCCTATATGTAATTGTCAGATTCACTCGGTATTTTATATTTATTATTTAGACGATATAGATTCTGTATTTACCAATGTAGGTCCTATATAGGCCACATTCTAGGACCAAAATTAAAAATTCTTGATATTCCAACATTGGTCCCTCAGTGTATGTTCTTATAGTAGCCATGCTGAGACAATTTTGAGGCCGACAGGGGCGAAGGTAAAATTGTTGCTAGAGTCATTGATAAAAACACGAATTTGCTGAAAATAAATCATCGTGGCAATGTCCCTTTATGAACCTCAAATCAAATTACTGAAGTGTTATACAATAAAAACTACTGTAATAATTTGATCAGCAAGCAGCCGAACAATTAATTATGGAAATTAGTTGTTACACTATTATACGAACGTGTCTAACAACACGATGAAGCGCTTTTCTGAATATTAAGTTAACAACAAAAAAAAAACGTTTAAACAGTAAACAGAAGATTGTTTTCAACAAATAAGGACATCAGGAAGACAGCCACTGCTACACCATTACGAAGCAGTCTTCACTGTTTACACATCAAATACACGGATGAAAGGCGCCATTAGCATATAAAAAGGCCAACTACCAACACACGTTATAAGATAGAAAGCGAGGAAAGTCATAAGTTAAAAATCTCTTGGCGAACGTGGCGTGCAGTGAGATGTCTTCCCGATACATTTTTTCTATTGTTGAAGATGGTAACAATGAACTTTTCCTTTGTCCTACATTTATCTCGATAAAAATGTGCGAAGACTCATCATATTTTAGGTGCATAAGAGGTCAAATTGAAAAAAGACAGCCCACATGTCTCGTGCTTATCTTGATAATAGGAAGATTCGGAGGATTTGTCTAACGGGAAAGTTTAATTGTAGATAGAAGAAAATTGGTGAGAAAGTGATTGTGTTTGGGTTTGAAGATAAATAATAACACTGGGATATTTTTTTTGTTTTTGTTTTCCTTTTCATGAGATTTTTTTAACAAATGTTTGGTACTGTCGTATTGCTGATTTCGTTTCTCTCTCCAAACTACAGTTCTTTTACGTTCTTTCAGTTTCTTACTTAATTCTACCATTCATAAAGTAGTTTGAGCAATGACTATTGAAATAGGAGTGTAGAAAGAAAACGATTTTATTAATTTGTGCGCAACAGTCATAAATGATAATGGTCTTTACTTCAATAAATTGTTTGATCATAATGTGAAGCCATATTTAATTAATACCTATTGCATAGACTTTGTACGAGGAATATATCATCCTCACCTATTGCTAAAACCTACTGTAAAGTAATAAAAGTACTATTCATTCCAAGAAAATTGCTACAACATAAAAATAGGCATAGGCTTTCATTTTTCCTGTAGATAAATTGTTTGATGGTGGAGCCCAAATTGATAAATATAATTTCCCTCAATTCTATATTTAGTTCATAGATATTCAACGTTTTTACAATTATTTGTTCTATTTATTAGAGTTAAACTGCGTAAAAGTAGAAGTAAGATTTTAATTAAAGTATTTAGTGCAGAAAATGCTGAATGTCATTTTACGACCCGCTTGGGCAACAGCCCACTGTGGGCCAGAAATTCCATGGTGGTTGCTGATCCACAATTTCACGACCACTGGCATGATAGTGACAGTTTGGTCTGCAATGTACATCTACCGCGTTTACTTACCAGACAAGCTGGTACTCGTCAATCTAAAGCTTAGTAAATTTCAGGCCGCCATCGGGGCTTTAACCATTGAGTCATCGCGGATTATGACATTTTAGTGAACTGGAAAAATATCGACATAAAAATATAAAGCAAGATGTTTATAAAAGTATTTACCCACCGAAAACAGCCTCATTTAATGTCTTGGCACAATGAATGACCAACTGATAACCAACGTGCTCTGATGACCAACTGTCACAAGAAATTCATTTGCTTTCGTAATGTTTCTTAAGTTATTCTTCAAACTTGTTAATATGTTATCTTACTGAGGCACTTTAGAAAAAAAGACAAACCATATGAAAGTATACACAGTAGATTGCATAGTATTGAGTCACTAAATTAAATCAATTGAATCTCATTTTATTCCATTCATCTCTTTTTTATTACCTGGCAATTAAATTTTTCAAAAAGTTTCACTAAAGCATAACAGAAGCATTCTAATTACAAAATAGAGTGCTGAAACTTCGAAAGGAAAGTTACGGTATTGATTTAACAAATATTTATTGAAAATTTTGAATTATAGTTTATCATAGAATTATCGATTTCTAGTTCCTTAATTTTATCGTTATTTTACATGAAAAATTTTAAAAATTTCAGTTAAGTTCAACTTTTTGAACTGAAATTAAACTGTTTTTGAAATTCAATAAACTGTAACAAATATTTCCAAACCATACCAAATAATATTAAGAAAATCTGGAATACATGAAATGAAACGTTGGTTTTAACGAACAAAACTACTTATTTGCACCATTTAAATTCCAACTAAAGTTCACTTATTTTTAAAAATTAACAAACTTCAAAAACTATTTATAGAAATAAAATATTTTTTCCATTGCCCACCTGAGTTGACATTTCATCAATTCAAGCGCATTAGGACAGATTTGTTGGCCACTTTTTCAGGTGCACCATATTAGGTGGGCCAACGTTGCTCCCTCAGGGAAAACAGTTAGTACAGAGAATGAAAGAACATCAATGCCTTGTCCGGGATCAGAACCCAGAACCTTTATGATGCAAGGCCAGTTCCCTGGTCCATACGCAGTCTGGTCAGCATAGAATTTAACACATATTGAGGTATTTGGAAAAAATTTGAAAAATATAAACGGCTTTATAACCACAGGCAAATGCTGTACTGCTGAAACTTCAAGAAAATGTTTTATTGATTTTGAGCATAGCTACCCAATTAAACTTTACAATCATTCTATATTATATTTAATAAATAAACCTAACTAAATTAACAAACTATCCGTAACAAAATTGTGCAAATAATAAACATAAACATAATTCTAAATTTAATTCCTCAGAACAAAAAGCTTCCTTCAAAAGGTAAATAGGGCAATTCGCTATTTTTTTTAAAAAGTTTTGTAGTGCTACGTGAAGCACGCAAGTTGAAATATAACTTAAGCTTGCCACAAAAAACAATAAAAACCATACACAACTCTCGAAATCAAAATAAATAATTTAAAAATTACTCATCAATGCTTTTTTTTTTATCACTTTCATTTTAAGTGAGAGTTTAACACGGAACTGATCGCTTGTCCCACATTCTACATGAGGTCGTTATGCCTCACCTTCAGAAGAGGTCACATGTTAAAAGTTGGGATTACCAAGATTGCTGCTAAGTTGCTATTTAAGGAATTTTTCTTAACATTATAAAGAATATGCCTTTCAAAATAAATATTTTCCTGCTATCATAATTAACTTAACAATGCTGGGTATTTTTATGAATATCATAAAAAAGTAATATCTTAATATAACACAGTATCGCTTTTATGTTTTTTTTAATGCTTGAGAGACACAAAAACCTGAATACAAGGGTATGTTTGTTATGAAGGTCTATTAGAATATGCTATGTTTCTATTAGAATATTCATATTTTTATAATCAATATTAATTTCTTGTTTAAGTTTATAGCAACAAAAAAAATAATAATGCATTTTTATTCAGAAGTTTATTATGCTATAATATTCAACTTCCGAAAATGTTGCTGCTTTAATAACTTTAAATGAATTTTTACGATGGGATAGAAAAATGTATAAGTTTTCAAATTGGCATGTCGTGATTAACACAAGGTCAAACGTGCATAAATCATGACCGTGAAAATAAAAATTGGGGTTTAATTTTTAATTACAGTACAATTAGACTGTTTTTCAATTTTTTTCATTACTCAAATTGTAGAACAATGGCTAAAACGTAAAAACTTACCAAGCATACTTTCTGAATTTTAATTGAGTGAGAATTAGTATCTCAGCAATGCAAATAACCGTTGTGCAAAAGCTATGCAAATAACAGTTGTGCCAAAAGCTATGCAGATATTTTTTAAAGGAATTTAAAATTTGAAATTGTTTTTTTTTTGAAGTTATACTTCTTATGCGACTTCCAACAAGGTTGCGTTAAACGATTAACGCTACATTTTTATTGGTCGGGAAATCACGCGGTAGGATCCAGTTTTCCCTCATTCATTTCCATACTGTTTTGGTTCTCACTAGCATAAAAATAATAAAAGTCATAAAAGTATTGTTTTTCTATAAATATTTTTTTAGTTTGTTTTGATACACATATAATTTATTAGGGAGCAGGAAAAAGAGTCGTTGAATAGAACTAGTGATCCTTCTACGACTGCTGATTCTTCTACAATTAATGTCGCAGGTTACGAAGTTTAACTTATTCCGCGCGAAGGGACTCCACGCACTTTTTTTTTCAAAATGTATTACATAATTATTTGAATAAGTACAGAGTGATAATTATAGCGAAAAAGGGTCTTTCAGGAAAAATTAATGCCCAAGTCGTTATAAATGGTACCCGATAATTCTCCAACTTTCCACAGCATGCCCTTTTTGAGAAAAATGGGGTTATATATGATGGAAATATTATAAATGGGGTTGATATAATAATAGAAAAACTTGAGTTTTTTCGGGGAAGGCTGTTTGTAATTACCGAATTGTATTGTTACAGATGTAAATGGCAAAAGAGACATTGTTCTTTCTTCTTATTTCCGATATTATTTTTATTTCCGATGTACATTTTGTTCCGTACTTATTTCCGATGTAATTTTCATGCTGAATTGAATGAGACCAATTTCGAGACAATGAGCCTAATAGTTTAGAAGTTATAAAGCTTTTATGCACAAAAAGTACTAATATATACTAGTACTTATTTACACATTTGATATTGCTATCTAAACAAGTGAGGCATTATTTCTTACGTACTTTTTTGCATTTAATTGAATGAGACTACTTACAAGTCACAAAAATAAATTGTTTAAAAGTTACACTTATGTTTTTGCACAAAAAGTTATACTTTGGGCATGCACTTATATACACTTTCCACTTTACAATCTAGTGGCTATCTGAAGAGATGTTAAGTACAATTTCCAATGTAATTCTTCATGTTGGAATGAATGAGTTAAAATTCTAATCTATGACAAAGATAATTAAAAGTTTTTTTTTATAATTAGTACATTTCACAAATAGTACTTTTTTTTAGAAAAGAAACCCATTGAAACGCTTAAAAATTATCTTTTTTTACTCGTGTTTGGTCTCATTTGGTTAAGAGAGTTCATAGGGAAACAAAACTTCCTTTTTATCAATAATAATGCAGATATGTTACTAAGGGCATGTAAAAATTGCTCTTCTTTTACGCAAAACCCTTATAACTTATTATCTATTTTTCTTGTCTATTCCTGTTTTATTCCGTTCAATTCAGCAGGAAAATATACACGATAAACAATATCTGACTTGCCTAACTAGAAGAAATTCAACTCCACCCCTCTAAATATTCCCCTTTTATCCTTAAGAAGGGATAAGAGTTCAAAGGAGAATAGAGGAGTTTACGGGTGTCATTTATAAGGATTTTACAAAACTTTCGATGAAAGTATTAATTTTTCCAAACAGCTAAGTTTCATTTCGTTGAACTCGTAAGCCTATATGGAAATAGCGAATACGCTTCCTACATCACTTTTTATATTCTTATTTTAATTTGGTTTTTTTCCCCGTAACTATGAACAGTGATTCAATCTTACTCTTAAAATAAAATATGGCTAAAACGTAGGTATGTTTAGGAAATGATATGCATAAGCATAATGATTGCTCTAATTTGTAGATACAAAAGTTTGACTAATTGCAATCACAATATACAATAGAATGTTATCTAAAAAACTAGTTTCGACATATTTTAACGCTATTTAAGTTTTCTGAAGTTTTTTACAAATTAGTACAAATTAATGCTCAATTTTTCTGAAGTTCTTAACTATGACGGCCTCTGTTTTTTTTATGAGACGGGAGAAGGCCGTATAAGTTTACGGTCAACGCTTCGAATTTAACTCAAATTTTTTTAAGTATATATTGCGGATAGTTTAATTGCAAAATGAATACTTTCACCTACGAGATGCGTATTTACGGTTAGAAAAAGACTATAATACTTCACTACAAGATTTTTATTTCCTATCACACAATGAATAATTTTTACTATGAAACAAATATTTTCGACTTGGAGGAATGTATTATTTTTCACTATGTAACATAAAGTTTTACTGTAAAACAGAGATATTTTAATATAAACTGATTTTTTCGAATATTAAAAGGGTGTTTACAGCCAAATAATGATTAATTTTTCTCTATAAAATGCACCTTTTTCAACAATGAAACATGAAACCTTTTTCAACTATGAAGTAGGAAATGGGATATTGGATATTTTCGATATATTAGATATTTGAAGTTGATTTTATAAGGTGCTAAAAAGTTTCCTTTTAAATTAAGCAATATTTTCATGCCTAAGAAGTTCGATAATATAGTTCAATTTAGAATCATATTCATATTGTAGCAAATTCTTGGCTAAATTATAGTTCAGTTCGCTCTAAAATATATAATAAAAATATATTTAAACAAGAATTCAATTGCGTATTTTTCTTCTTTGCTTGAAGAAAAAAAAATTGGTAAAATTTCCGGACTATGCTAATGACTTTTCTGGTAAAAAAAAACCCATAATTTTCGTTAATAAAACCAAAATAAGAAATTTTTAAACCATTCATTTGGTAATTTTTCCGTTCATATGGTGAAAGTCAAACGAAAATTCTGATTTTTAAAATTATAGTTCTTATTACTACGCATTTAGTAAAAAATACAAAATTGAAAAGTAAATTTAACCGAAAAAATGGTATTTATACCATGCTCTAAAGCAAGGGTTTCCAACTTACATGAGGACGGGGCCCACAATTAAAAACACCAGCCAAATGGCGGGCCGCAACTTTATCAAAATTTTATATAGGACTCTTTAATGATAGAAGGAACATTAAATATTACTGTCAGATTTTTATCTAGTTGTACAAAACAGAGGTATTGAATTTTAAATAATAATAAATATTTTCTTGAATAAATATTTTCCTGGAAAGAAAACCTGAGAAATAAATTTTTTTTGCACCGTTGGTATGCTAAATTTCACTAAAACGAAGAAATTGGGGTTTTTTTAGCGAAAGAAAAATATTTTAAACCCATATAGATTTTTTAAGAAAGTTGTCCGCAAAAAATGACAACTAATATATTTTAGTTCGCGGGCCACAAAAAAAGGCTTCGCCGGATGCGTTGGTAACCACTACTCTAAAGTATCGCGATAAAATTACAAACTTTTACATTTACTAAATTTTATCACACATTATAAAACAATATTTTATTGTTAATTTTTCCGAAATCATTATCAAATCGCCTCGGTAAAATTACGGAGTTTTTTGGCCTGCCCATAGAACCGGATACACAGTCAATTTTACCATATTCTGGCAGTTTTGACCATACTTATTTTCTCAGTGTTAATTAACATTGATAATAGAATTAGAATAGTGTGTTAATTAACATTAATAATAGAATTAGAATAGTGTGTTAATCAACATTAATAATAGAATTAGAATAGTGCGTTAATTAACATTAATAATAGAATTAGAATAGGGTGCTAATTAACATTAATAATAGAATTTGAATAGTGTGTTAATTAACATTAATAATAGAATTAGAATAGTGCGTTAATTGACATTAATAGCAGAATAGAATAGTGAGTTAATTAACATTAATAATAGAATTAGAATTATGTGTTAATTAACACTAATAATAGAATAATAATTAGAATAAATTCTCGTGTACAAATAGACATTTTGTTAATTAAATGTAAAGAATAGAATATTTTTTGTCAATAGAAACGCTTTAAAATGAATCATCATGAAAACTTAGTATAAAACATAATAAATAAAGTTCTTTCACAGCTTTCTATTTTGAAAATATAAAGAAAACCGGAAACCTATCTCTTACAAAAATTACGCGGAAGTCTGTTGCATCGCTCGATTTATGTCTTTCTTTTCAAAAATAAAGCAAATAATACTCGTGTTTTTTTTTCTTCTTTTTTAATCATGAATCGATGTGACAAGATGCACCATCTTGTAACATCATCGGACGTTGACCCAAAACAATGGTCCACTTTCCATTGATTTTAGTTATGGACATATCAGATTGTTACAAATTGTTACTCTTTGAAACCCGTTTAGAGAAGATAATTTGCGTTTTTAAATATGAGAAAAAAATTCTCGAGGAAGATTTTTGAAGAAGAAAAAAACACTGTTGAAATTCTTATGAATGTGAAAAAAATCAATTGGAAACTTTTGGAGATATCATTGACAAGAAAATGAATAAAACTGATAATGTTTTTATTTTGTTTCTTTATTCTCTAACAAAAAAGTTTGTTTTTTACTGCCTTTAGAATTTTTCCTGCATTGGAATATCTGAATAATGCTTCCTCTAGCAGTTCAATGCAGCAAATTTACAAATTACATCAAAAATTAGCTTACATTTTATTTTCTCTATGAAAGTTTTTTTTAAAAATTTATATACAGTGAATTTTGTTCTTTCGAATGGTTTTTTAACAATTTGTTTTTCACCTATGAACCAATTTACTTAATTTGTTTTCTATATTTTAACCATTTTTTTCACTTAGTGAATGTGCAGCATTTGGAATTGTACTAATTTTTATTTGTGCGTAGCATTGTAAATATAAACATTTTCAGCGTCTCTCTTTAGTTCTTCGAAATAAAATATTTTCTTTAGAGCCGTGATGACTCAGGGGGTAGAGCGTTCCCCTTCTAATGAGGTGAAATGGATTTGAATCCTAGCAGTGGCTAACCGATACGAATTCCGCACCAAGCTCACACCGACCATAGTGCTGACGTAAAATATCTTCAAAGGTAGACGGATCATGGGTTAGAGTCCCGTTACCGTCAGGCTAACCATGTGAGGTTTTCGTGGTTTTCCTCTCCATGTAACGCTAATGTTGGTTAGTTCCATCAAAAAATCCTCCACGAAAGCTAATTTCTCCCATTACTTGATCCAGGAATTCCCTTGTTTTCTGGATTGGGTTCAAAATTACAAGGCTATGAAGTTGAACATTAGTAGTCGTAAACCCAAAATTGGATCGGGTGTTCAAGGACGGTTATAGAAGAAAATATTTTCCTTGGAAAAAGAATTTATTTGCAAAAGTTATTTATATTATTAAAGAAAGAAAATTAGTATTTCAATTTTTCTTTTTTTTTAAATTAAAAATAAGCGTATTATATGTTTAGTCTAAAATCGCAATATAAGCATAGTATTTCATTTTCCCCCCCTCAGATTGATTGCAATTGTAATAATGATATCTACTCATTTTTCTCATATAACAAAACTATAATAATCAATATCATTTTAATAGCATAATTAGTTGAAATAAAAAAATTCAGGCTATGACTCATTATTTTTAAAAAAATAAAATGTTCCAAAATTGGTATAAAACACTGCTTGCATTTCCATTCTGAAATTAAAGTAAAATAACCAACAAAAGTCTGTCCTTCTAATAACTATAAAATTTATGGTCAGGAACATTTTTTTTTACCCTTGAGGTTTTAGTAACGTAAAAATACGTGAATACAAAACTATGTAACTCTGTAACTATTTACGAGTAGCATAATTTTCAGATCCATGAAATTCAAACTTAAACGGATATTGGAGCTCTTTGGGTGCTACGCCTTTTATTCATGAATGATAGTTTCGTGGCAATCGTTGTCTTGAGTTAATCGTTGGAAGTGTATAACGCTTAAAAAATAGTTTCCATCAAACTATATTAGAAGGCATACATCAGGTTCCGTTTTTATTTAATTCGACGCAACGACATTACAATAACTGACGAACTCAGCACTTAACTTAACAACGTGATGAACTTCAGTACTACCTAAAAGAGTTTCAGACAAATTTGGAATTTATAACGAAACACAAAATTTGCCGTATTTAATTGTTGTAACTGAAATAAAAATTACCATTATATAACTGGTAATAAAGATTACCGTAAGTTAATGTTTGATGAGATAAAGTTTTGTTAAGATGTTAGTTAAAATAAAGTTAGGAAAAAAAACGATTATTTCCGAGGAACTTCACATTTTAAAGATAAAGTTTGTAAAAAATTTAAAAATTTTCAACAAATAGATTATTTTGAGTTTGTGAAAAAAAATTTGTTCCCTATCGCGCGGATTTATTTATTAAAAAAATAGTTCGATGAATCATTTTTATTTACATTTTGGTTGATAAAACGGATTTTTTAAATTAACGTGAAATCAATTTTGAAATTACGAAAAATCTTTTTCTGTGAAACCAAAATGTATAATTACTGTGAAAACATTTTAACATGTACAATGCGCAAAAAGATGAAAAACCCTGAATAACTTTTGATCTTTTAAATTAAGAAATCAGACACAAAAACGTGCCTTCTCTGAACAAACATACCTTTTTTCAACGGGTTTGGAGAATGTCTGACCTTTAAAATAAGAGGGGTAGCCGCAATTTGAAAAATATTGTCCCAATAGTTTAGTCAAAAGAGTGGTTGAAAGGTTGAACCCCTTAATGTTAATATTACTTTTCGCGTATTTTGCTGTATCTCGAGAGTTTTCTTAATAAATTAAAAAGAAAATTTTGTTCAAAAATTTAAATTTTGAAACAAAATAAGTAGAATAGTTCCGAAGGTATCAAATTTTAAAAATACGGTTTTTTAAAGTTTAAATTTGTTGAAAAAAAGAAGTAGTACGTTTTTGTGTCTGACTTCGTTACTTAAAACATCGCCTCTACTAATTAATTAGCATTTTTGAAGTTGTTTCCATAAAGAGTGAGTCCTAATGCGTGACAATCTGATCATTCAATCAAAAGTTATTCGAGGAGTACCATTTTTATTTTTATTTATTTATTTCACATTGTACTCAATAACATATAAACATATCTTCAAAAGGTAGGTTATAACACAAAGCAGCAAATGTAAAACAAATAAAGGTAAACGTTTGTTTAAAAACAAAAAAAAAAACTTTTGAACATTTCGTTTAAAATTATTTCAATTTGTATCTTTGAATGTTCTATAATTTCAGCGATATAAAAAAAATGCAATGAATAAAAACATGTTTCAAATTTGTAAGCTAATAATAAACATTAGAGCTTCGATGTTATATCATGTCATTTAAATCATACCTTTCAGAGAACAAAGGCCCTAAAATATTCAGAATAATAATAGGAAGAAAAAAACATTCATCAAATTCAAATCTCGAGAATAGCTTCAGGTGAAAAACCCAGTGATACTTAAAAGATATCAAAAAAATTTCTTTCTTTGAAATTACGATGGTAATGAGCTCACGTGCAGTTTTCATTACCAATCGCATATCAAAAAAGTAAATTTGCAAGGTCAGAATGCAGATAACTGTATTTGTTTCTGCTTACAGAACTAACGTGACAAAAACTGCTTTTGTTATTATACGTACAAAAAATAAACACAATAATGTTACTTTCATATATTTATATGATTTACATAATGTGATATTTTTGGTATGGTATTTATTATAGCTAATGTAAACATATTTGTCAATATATCTCCTCTACTTTCTTTTCATAACAAACAGACGGCATAAACAATCGGTAGTAAAAAAAAACGTTTTGAAACAATCAGAATAAAACTCAGTTGTCTGGAACTTTAATCGAGCATTGCATTCTTTATCTGGTGAGAATCATCATTTTGTCTAAAAAAATTGTTTCACAATACATCATTTTGTCTGAAAAAATTATTTCACAAATCTAATTGCGCATAAAATTAGCTTCTCCTTTATAAAGTTGAGTTGTATTTCTTCAGCGTGCATTTAATACGAGTTTGCAGTTAATATTGATGTAATGGAATGAAAAATGAAATGAATTGGAAGTATCGAAACTAGAGTTAGAATAAAAACATTGAGACTGACCCTGAAAAATAAAAATTTAAGTTTAGGATTTATTAAATTCTTATGACTCACAAAATTATTTTTAATTATTAACACTCAAATTTTTAATATTGCCATTTAAATCTGCATAGTTTAGAATGACATCAAACTTTTTGCTATCCAAAAACATTTCGAGTATTATTAAATTAAACAATGAAAAATGTACTAATTAGCTTTTAATATTTATTTTACATAAAATTATGTTCAGATAACGAATATTATAAATTTGCGAAATGAATTTCGATTCTCGAACTTTCTTTAAAATCTATAGTAAACATAACTAACCAAAAAAAAAACAGTAAGAGGTTCAAATTTCTGACTTGACTCCTGATTAAATTTACCCTCTTCAATGTTGTAACTTCTATGATATCTTAATCTCTAAAAACATAATCCGTTTGGAAGAACCTCAGATAAATTATGTTTTTGTATCTAATTTTGTAGTTTAAATTTTCGGCCGCGCTAGCTAATTACCATATTTCAAATGGCATCTCAAACTCTGGAGATATGCAAAATAAAGTGATTCGATCAAAAGTTTTTCAGGGCGTCATGTTTTATTTAATTATTCCATTTATAAAACATGACTCCATGTTTTAAAATAAAATAAAAATAAATAATGGTTTACCCTGAATAACTTTTGATCAAATGATCGAATCTTCGTTTTCTAGCAGGAGCAACCATACCTGGTCTCCCTCTTTTTTCTATATCCCCCCGACAACTTTATTGGCAGCATGGGAAGTCCGTACCACCATTGCATAAAAGTTAAGGATAGACACATTTCTTAATCAAATACTTTCCTTGTGTTTCCAAGACGGTTTTCTACATTAAACTGTGGTGTACTGTTTTCCCTGAGAAAGGATTTTTCTGACATATTTCTTTTTTTTGTTGTAAATCATGCTTTCGTTTGGATTGATCTAAATTTAGTACGGCAATAATCTCTTCCCAATTTCTCGTATCTCTGTCCATTAGTTTTAAATTAGAAATAAAAACGGGTTTTATGGTAACTTTAAGAGAAAAGTGTAATTAAGGGTAATATCAGCCATGATCTTTTCTACACTTTATTACACAATATTATGACTTAATTTGGACAAAAACATGGTTCGCGTTGTGCATGCAACAAATATATCTAGTGCCCCCAAAAAAAAAGAAAAAAAAAGACTGGACCACCCTGAATAACTTTTGATTTAATGATCTTCACTTTCTAGGACTCAATCTTAATTGCTCAAGGGTGTGACCTATGCACTTATGCTAATTAATAAGTGCAGCCACTATTTTAAATTAAGAAATCGGACACAGAAACAAACTTTCTCTGAATAAACGCATCTTTTTTTTCAACGGATTTGGATTTCTAACTCTCAAGTTGCAATCTGAAAAATATGGTTAAAATAGTTCAGACAGGACAGTGGTTTAATGTTTGAACCCCTTAATGTTAATTTTATTTGCACACAATCGTAAAATTCATTTATTCAAAAATATTTCCACTTAAAAAGTAACTTTCAGTAAACTTTTATTACTTTTCACTATTTTATTTAATAATTGTCAAAAACATTTTGAAATGCAAGAATTTTTTTACTTAATTTTAAGGAATGTAATTTTACATGGCAAAATACAAAATTTGAGAGAAATCAGTCGAATAGCTCCTGAGAAATTGAATTATTTTAAAATATCGTTATTCGTTAGTCGCGCTAGTTGTATTTTGCGCAATGGGCTCTATGAGCAATGAGCAAGTACAGTGAGCATTATGAAAAACTGAAACTATTAATTTTGAGACATATCAGGGTAGCCACTCCACAGAAAGAGCATGGAAAACCTGAAAAATACAGGGAATTTAAAAATCACCTAAAATGACAAGGAAAATACAGAGATTTTGATTTTTTCTTTACAAACTGGGAAAATGCAGAGAATTTTGTTTCTTATTTTCGCCTTTTAAAAAATTGTGACCACTCAAAGCGTAATCCATGGGATATTTAACCATGATATTTCAGCCATACTGAACTATTTCATTTACTATAGCATTACTTCAGTATGTTCAGCTGTCACAAGAACACAGTAATTGTTGTTTCCTCTTAATATATTGTGTACAATATGTACAGGGAAAACACAGGGAATTTCTTTCCAGATTTGAGTAGCAACCCTGCATAAGTTTCATTTATAATACTTTACACTCTCAGAAAAAATGGTTCCCACACCCCACAGGGGGAAGGGGTAACTGGAAAATGGATGAAAATTAATCGTATATTGATAATAATATCTTTTTATGTTTCCATCATCTGAAAATTTTACCGGCTGCTTGGATAGATAAATTTTCTAATTATAAATATATTGATTTCCGAACTTGGATAATGTTCACAGATATATTTTCTGACTAATATTTTCAGTATACTTATCTTCTTGCTTACATGGCAAGTAACTGACTTTTTTCAGAATCTGTTACTTACCATGTAAGCAAGATGAAGAAGAACCCTTAGAAATACAAAATGTTCAGTTAAAACTTATTTTAATATGAAAGAAACAGTGTTATTGCTTTGTGAGGAAATAAAATGAAATATCTGTATGGAATCATTAGTGCAAGAGAACAATTGCTACTGATTCTATTTTCATATTTAAATGAATGTGTATTTAGTGCTGTAAATTATTTGCTACTAACAAAATCAGCTATCCTATCTGTAGCTATCCTATCTAGGGAAATGTAAAAGTTTACTAAGTTGGAACCTGCCTTAAAATCTTTTTAGTAGCAAGTGCAAGGATCCCACTAGTTTTAAATAATAATTACAAATAATTAAATAAGGTAGTAAAATCCATCATTTAAATATCTGTTACTTCATTTTCAGTTACTTCATATTCAGTTATATATTATAATATTTGAAAATTTTTCTTGCCTGTTGTCTCAATAATTTCATAATTAATTTTTCATGAAACCTATATTTAATAAATGCTTCAAATTTTGAATACTAGAAGTTGTGTACATGTTAGATATCATTGATTCTAAAAAAAAATCGTTAAAATTCTATTTATGTGTATGTAAAAAAACGACATTACTTTCCGCACCCTTAATATCAAAAATTACTTTTGTTTTTGACGTTCAGAATGTACAATCAGTACATTCATGCAACAATAATTACTAGTTAAGTAATTCTATAAATTTCCTCATTTTCTCTTCAGGGAAATTAATTAGTTTTTTTCATAATTATTTCAGAACTCAAAGTTTTATTTCTGATGCATAATTTCTTTTTATTAGGATTATGTCCATAATAATACTAGTATGAAAATTTATATTAAAGTATAATTTTGTATTTATTTCAGTGCCAGAATATCAGATAGTCAATTTGCGAACAATATCTAAGCGAGATACCTCATCAGAAGACGTCAAACAGATTCATATGTCAGCATTTGGAAAGAAACTCCACCTTAATTTAAGAAAAAATTCAGATTTCGAACAAAGGATAAAGAAAATGAAAGTTCTCATGGCAGAAACAACTGGACCAGGTCAACTGAATTACCACGAGCCACAAGTACGTAATTTTATATTTTTTCGCAAAATTTAATTTTTGAAAAGAAAATAAGCTTAAAAAGCATTCTACTGAATAGAATGCTGTTTGCATAAGTTCTCTTTAATTGTTTCCTTAATAAATGATATTTTGCCATTATATTTTTTAATTTCACATGATTTTGCCGATGATATAAACTGATTTTATACCTCTCTTGAAACAAAAGTATGAAACTGTTCTAAGCAAAATCAATCTTTTTTCAAAGCACCTTTTATGCAGTTCCTTTTTTTAAAAAAAACACTCCATTAAATTGCTTCATTTTATTATTAATTTCAAATACATTTATTATACACAATTAATTCTACTCAGTTTTAAAAATACTATCCAATATTTATTTGTAAAACAAGCCAAATTTCATTCCAAATATGAATGTTTGTTCGTTCCAAATATGAAATATTTCCATTTTCAACATTGAGTCATTAACTATTTCCGACATGCACGCATTGTTAAAATCAAATTCAGTCAACATCTACGTATTTCATAATTTAATCTGTTTTTAAAATATATCATAGCATATTAATATTTACTTATAATAGTAAAATTATTTTAGAAAGTACGGTAATATTTTTTTAGATAAAATTTGGCACGTTTGTAATACGTTCAATACATCACTTAGAGCATCGTTATTATTCAGTACACATAGTATTAGGAGCACAATTACAAAATAATTATATGTTTTAATCTGCAATTAAATGAGAGATTAGAATTAAAAATAATAATTTATAATATTTTCCTGATACATTCAATAGATTTTACCTTCGATTAAAAGGAAATTATTTCATGAAGATTTCATTATTAAATTTTGATTGAAATAAAGTTTAAAACTAATATATAGAAAATAATTAGGGATTTTGCTTCGAATTTTAGTTTTGCAGCGTCATCACTAAATATCACCAAAGATATTTAATAGAATAAATTCGAATATGTTCCAATATTCGAAAATTAAAATTTAAAATAACAATGAAAAGGTTATTATGTTTGTAATATTTTTTTTGTTCTTTTTTTTGCCGATAAAGATATTTCTAAACCGGTTTTTTCAAAAGTTCATAATTTCTAAATAAAAGTCAGTCGAGATATTTCTCAAGTCGGTAAAATGGGAAGCATTTCTGTATGCAAAGGCATAACAATTTTTGTTGCACGCGCAAATTATACGTATTAATACGTATTGCACGAATAAATTTGCAAACTGTAAAAGTTATAAATGCTTGATAATATATATAAATTGTAACGATGTTTAGAAAAATTAGTTATAAAGTATCTTGGTTAAGAGTTTTATTTCGATAAAGTTTAATTAAGTTTTATACCATACCACAGTTTAATAAAGTTTTGAAAAAAACTACCACCAACCATGATGATTTTAATTTCATTTAATGGAGTCAAATAAGTAATTCAATAGAGTTGAATTTCATATAATAAAGTTTTTGGTGTATTTTATAATTATAAATTATTAATCGATGCTTTTTGGATTTTATGATTGCAATTTAAAATTATTAGTTAAAAGCCAATTATTAAATCTCAATGATATTCAGGTTAATATATTCATTTTTCACTCTACTCAAAAGCGATGACAAGTGAGCTACGTAATTTGATTGTATTCATATAAATAGTTTTCATTTAAAAAACTTAAAAAATCACTACGTTTATCACAGAAAAATGGTCAGTTACTTATAAAAGAAATTTAGAAGAGCGTTACACTAATGTGACAGTGAGTAATTTTAAATGCTATTTTTTTTAAAAAAAACTAAAAGAAAATAACAAATGAAAAATAATTATTGGTTTTAATAACCAGAAAAACTCGTATACACATAAGCAGAAAAGTAGATTCGAAAAAACGACCTTGGTGTAATTTTAAATAAAACTAAACAATATTGTTTTTGTAAAAAACTTGAGAAGTTTCACATCCGTAAAAAAAAAATTATACGCGCTCATATATGAGTAAACCAACTCAATACTAAGCAAAAATGAATTCATTACAATGGTTTAAACAATAAAAAAAGAACACCCTTTGAAACTTTTATAAGGTTTAGCACTTGTTTTGACAAGTTTAATTAAAAAACTATGATATTGGCATTATCTATATTGTATTGATATTATTAAATTAAATTAAATTATTATTAAATTAAAGACTATTGTATTACATTATCAAAGCTATTGTATTGACATTATCTTACTTTCTTTTTGATTTACCGCTTCAATTATTTTTATTCTTTTTTATTTTGAATACGATTTATTTTCATTTTTAAAGAAAAACACAAGTTAGGTTTCTTTAAATTTAAAAAATGAATGAGCCTAAATAAATGATTTCTGAATGAACTTAAATTTCATTTTTCTACTAAAACTCTAATTATTTCTATCATTGGCTATTTTAATTTAATTTACATAAATTATGAAACACAAGAATAATCTTAAATTTACTTTTAATTTAAGCGAGATAAAAAGTATTATGATTTAAAATCCATATTCCTAAACTTAAAATCTAATTGTCTTAAAAACGTTTGTTGCATTTTATGCAACAAACAAATATTGCATTTATGCAATAGACAAATTTAACATAAAATGTCTGCCATTTTATGTTAAACTATTTAAATGTATTTTCACAATGATACTAATTTAAACAATATATTGATATAAATATTTATATCGATAAATATAAAATTGTTGTGTCCAAAAATGTTATGCATAACATCTGTACTTCAATGCATGTATCAATGAAACTTCGTGACTCAGTAATTATAAAAAATATATTGAATTTACCTGACGCTCGCATAATATACATCATCATTTTACTAAATAACAATAACAAAGTTTTCATTAAGAATAAAAATAACAAAATAAATTCCTTAAATTATCTTAAAACACGTTTTGTATGCATAAACTTTTAGCAAATAAAGGAAATAAACTTTTCATTAAGGAAGTATGTTTTGTTAACATTTCCTTAATTTTATAAAGTAGTGTGTCTGATATAATATGTAATAAAGTTAATGTAACTTAGTAAAACAAATGAAACTCTCCTCGACTGTTAAATTATTCCATTAAAATAAATGATTTAATGTAAAACAAAATTTCAAAGAAATGTGTTGCTCGTTGGTTCTAAATTTAAAGTTTCGGTTAACGTGTTAAATATATTTAAATAAGCAATACTGTATAGGATTATTAATTACTACTTATTAAGATTATATATATTATTAATTTAATAAATATTTTTCCAGGTAAGATTTATAATTAAGTCATAAGTAAAATATATATATTTTTTGCAAAATACATTTAAATTTATTTCATTTAAAAGTCAATAATGTAATTAATTACAACCAGTTCAATAATTAAACAGAAAGTATTATTTAGTATGGATTACAGAATTCAAATGAAATTGTAAAAACTGTTTTTACCTAAAATAATTTTAATTTCTAAGTATGTTTGATTATATATTCATGTATCTAACAAAATACAACAGCTGGATATAATATAAATAAGCTGAAAGAAATATAAATTCTTTCTACCTTCTTGATTTCGCTATTTTTAAATAGTTCGTAATGAAATCACTTCAAGTGACGTATTGTGGGTGTGATTGGTTGATGAAATGGGGCATTTCGCTGATTCAAAACTAAAACGACACTTCTACACTCACTTCTAATCTTATGTCAATGAGAGTTGAATGCAGAAGTGTCGTTTTAGTTTTGAACCAGCGATTTGTTTACGTTAGTAGCTGTTCTTTCCATTTTATTTCGAGTAAGTCAAGCCCGTCAAGTATCAAATCTCCTAATTGACACATTCTTTCACAAAGATTCTTTCAGAAAGATTTCAATTCTTTCACAATATTTTTCTCAGTTAGCACAAAGACAGGCACGAAGCCATGTGGAACACAAACTAATTATGCATCGAAATTTCCAGGTACACAAAACAAAAATATGGCATGGTTGATATAAAATACATAAACAAATAAATCTAAGTTAAGTTACAAACATAGAGGAGAAAGAATTTTATTTCAACAAATTGGATGCCCTATACTGCGCTGTATTTAATTAACTTCACGTTAATTAACTTGCGTGGAGAAATTTAGCTGAGCTTTAACACTCCATTTTGCATTTAAATGATTAGCTGGCGCTGACGTCATGGGTCACATGTGTGAGTATCAGTGATCTTCTCCTTGAAATGCAAGTACCCAATTAAGATTATCGATCCAATATTTTAAAAATAATGAGAACTCAAGCATTTATTCATTGTTTCCTTTCAACATTACAGAATAATTTTCTTAATAATAATACCATAGCCCTTTTCTCGGTTTCAGTTTTTAGCCATGAAACTAATGTTAAGTTACTTTCCTTAAATGAAAAACATAACTGAAACTCTAGGGGAAAGAACAGTTTAAGTCCATGAAAGCTGATTTTGAGAAAAAACGAACGATTTTGAGAAAAAAAAAACGAAATGCATGGGCAGGAACCGCTTTTCTTTAGCGTGGCTTATCTTCACTGTTTATTAATTCTTGAGGATAACCAATTTCCCACGTTTTGGATTTCATATTTCTCCAAATTTAACAGATGCAATGCACTCGTCATTTTTCATTAAAAAAATGGACAGAAACCGTTCCTCTTTGAATTTCAGATTATATTTACTCAGGTCCAATAATTTTTAGTAAAGTAATTTTTTTTAATGTATGCAATTCTTTTGAGTATATTATGTTTTTAGCAATACATCATTTTTCAGATGAAATTTGTTTGAGTTCAGTGGTTTTTACTTAAAATATTAGTTCTATAATAAACCATCTAATAATTTTATATAAATTTGAAGCAAAGGCTTAAATTTTCTTACTCAAATTCCTCAGAAATTAAAAGACTTGGAATTAAAATTTAAAGAAACAAAAAATGTTTTATCATGTTTATCTAATATGCACGATATAAAGTTCTTTTTTTTACTATTAAATTGTACAATTCTGCTCCCTGCTTGCTTCACTCACTAACCACCGAGATTGCTTCACAACATTTTTATCTCGACAATAAACACATTGTTACAACAACATTCAAAATTATTCAATAAGTAATTAACTTATTATTGTTAACACAGATTTAATTTCTCGGTTCTGTTATAAAATTTAATCTTAATAATTCCGAAAGGTTACCATTGCAACTTCATCTACAAACTTGTTTTTTATTTATTTAGTTAGTTTTTAGTTACTTTGAGTTAAATTGTTGTCACCAAAAATGTTTAGCAATAGTGCGATAAAAAATTACCAATATTGCTTTAGAATTTCTAAAAATTGTTTTGAGTTTATTAGTTTATTTTTATGTGATGATAGAACACAGTTTTACATAAAATTTGTTATTAAAGCAAAAATAACTTATTTGCCATTAAATCATTTAATGTTAAATACAATGTTGCTCGATTAGGTGATATTTTAAATTCATCAAATAAAGGACTCAGTTTTCTGTTTTAGGTATTGATTTCGAATTGCGATGAAAATCAAACACAGAATAATAATAGAAAATAGTATAAAAAAGATACGATAAATATTCAAGGTTATACTTTTAATTAAGAGATAAATACATAGTTTACAGTTAATAGAGAACCTAAAATACTGAACGTTTTATATCTCAAACTCTGATGACCAATTTATATGTATCGAAAGATAATGCCAAATAGAGTAAGTATCCATCATCAGTTTATTTGAGAAAATGAAATGAAAAAGGATTAGAAGCAAATTTTTCCCTCCCCATCTTCAGCCATTCAACAGTTGAGTTTTTCAATCTAATAATTTAGTGAGAAAATTCTTTAAAGATAACTTACAATACATTGTATTTGAAACCAAATAAAGAGTTTTTTAAAAATTTGAACTCAAACAATTTTATTTCCTAAATAAAACAAAAACTTACAAAAAAAAAAAAAAAAAAAAAAAAAACGCGAATATTAAGTTTTATACTCCGTCGCTAGTTAAGAAAAGACCATTGCGGCATAGGATTATGTAATCATCCGTGACAGCATATAGTTCCGTTTTAGTTCGTTATCAAATTACACAAATATGCTTTCAAAACAAGAGAAAAGCTTTTAAAACGTTAGGAACAAATATAATTCCTGCTATCTTTTACGATATCTATCATTGAATTATTAACAAAAGGCTTCATAGTTTCATAGTCTTACTGGAATTCTAGATTTGGCAACTTATTTCTGTAAATAGGGGGAACATTCATTCTTGGAAAAGAAACAAACAACTATATGACTCTGCAAGAGCATTGGATTTGATTGAAACACTAAAAATGACGTGTCTTATACTCACAAGCAATTAACAAATCAAATACGAGATAAAGAATTTTTACTTTTGTTTCGCTGTAGAGGAAAAATCGATTGCAAGAGATGATATTTATTATTTTTCACTAGTTTCTTTAAATGCGATCATTAAGACGTATAATGGACACTGACTAGTGACGTAGTGTGGTATATGGTTCCTGATTGGTTGTTGAAAGGTGGCATGTGTTTACGTTAGCAAGTGTTCTTTCCATTCTATTTTGAGTAAGCCAATTCAGTTAAGATTCAATTCTCTTAAGTAACACATTCTATATTCTTACACAAAGATTCTTTCACAAGGATTTCAATTTTTTCACTATATATTTCGTACTTAACAGAAAGCGAGGCACAAAGACATGTAGAACATAAACAAACTAATTATGAACCGAAGTTGCCAGGTACACGAAACAAAAATACATCATGGTTGCAATAAAATACACAAACAAATAATCAATCTAAGTTAAGCAAAAGACGTAGACAGAAGAGGATTATGTTTCGACAAATTCGATGTTCGATACGGCGCGATATTTAATTAACTTCACGTTAATTTATATTCTAACTTATGCGGAGAAACTAAACTCAACTTTCACACGACATTTTGCTTATAAACAATCAGATGGTGGTGACGTCATTTCTTGAAGTGCAAGTGCCCAATTGTTAAGATTTTTAGATATCACTTTTATTAATTCTTATTGCTTCTTAATTGATTATTTAATAAGTTGTATTTCCTCATTACGCATGGTTTAAGAAAACACGCAAAAAGAAGACTGTGCAACGTCGTTTCAAGAGTTAACGATGTTGACATGCGTTAACGGTGGGAGCTTGGCATCCATTTGGCGTGCAGTTAAATGTAAGCAAGCTCTCCTCATTGGGATAATGTTTGTTCTTTTAACTTGCAAGAGAAAGTTACAATATAACTTAAATTGTTTCGTGCAAGATATTTGTCAAACTTGTATCCGTTCAACTCTGACTTACATTTTGAGACTGAGTAATAGCACTATTTTTAGTGTAATATTTATATTTCGTAGTTTACTTTTTAGATTGTTATAATTTCACCTGAAGTGCTTTGAATTGTGAAATCTATTCTAAGAATTGTTGCATTATTTCTATCAAAATTGGCCTCCATTTTCTAACAAAAATGACAAATGAGCTTTCGATTGCTGGTCAATTGTTTGAGTAATTGACTTTGAAAAGCAAAACAATCAAGTGGTCACGCTTTCTATGATCAATCATCATGCGCTAATGTTTGTTCTTTCTTTGGATGAAAAACTTTCATGAAGCTATGTAAATAAATGTAAATGAGGCGTAGATTATACGCATGACACAGCAAAGTTACCTTAAAACTTTTTATTTTCAAACTTTTATACAAATTTTTTTTTTCAAAAATGTAACGTAACTGTGCACTTTATCTCGCTTGCATCAACGATATTTATTTTATTACCAGAATCAAGTTTTTTTTTCAAATGGAGCTCCGAATCACAATGCTTTGTGTATGTTTTAGATATTATATTCGTCAGTATATTTGAAAAATCAATTTTGCGTTTATTTTATGAGGAGAATTACAAAACACGTGGATATTTTTAATTGAACATTTTGCACGTAGAAATTATTCACCCTCATTCCATAAATGTAAATTAAATTTTACATGCCAGGTAATAATATAGTAATTTCATAAATATATTCCATAAATATAGTAATTTCATAATAGGGTACACCAAAAATTTTTTTTTTATTTTCACTACCATTCTACGGCAAAAAAAAACTTTATATGATCTATAATAAAAAGAATATAACAAGCAAATTATCAAAATTAAGAAATATTCTACTTCGCCTATTACTTTGAAAAATGAAAAAAAAATGGTAATTTTTTATAAAACGTTTTAAGCGCTTTGTTACTTTAAAACATTTACAAACATTAACTAAATCAGACAAACACAAACGTAGAAAAAAGAATTCTTAACTTCTTTAATCTAATTTTGCTTTTCTGGAAAATAAATATTCAGTTATATGAACCTAACCAACCTGAATTTGCCTGTCTTTGCCCTCTCGACAAATTAATTATGGCTTCCTATGTCTTTTTTGTTCATAATAGATTGAATTAGATCAAAAACAAGCCAATAGGATAAGTGATTCAGAAGCCACAAAGATTTTTACGTATAAAAAATATGATTTATTATTGCTTACGTATGAAAGCGGAGAAATTAATCAGAAACAATAACCTATCTGTCAATTTAGGAATATTAACTTTCTTTCCTCACATATCTTAACCAACCATATTTTAACCACTTACTAAAAGGAGAGTACGCACTAGCCAAGAAAAGAAATTTTTTGGGGGGGAGGGGGTCCAGGCTTTGAGATTTTGAAATTTTTTCAGATATCTTTTCTAAACTATAGAAATTTTTTTCTAGTTAATAAATGAGAACTAGAAGGATCACTACAGTAATAGAAAACCATTAACACGAAATAACCTACTAAATATCAGCTTGTGAAAAGCGCTACAGGAGGAAACATCCTAACTACTAAAAAGTAAAAATATTAAAAAGAAATTGAAGTGGATGCTCTGACATATATGGCAGCCTCGTCAGGGGGCATTACCATGCAGTCAGTGTGGAAGCAGTTTCTGCGGTTGGTGGTAAACTACCGCAAACAACTATACTGCTCCAAGAAGAACAAAAGAAACGAACCAACAGTAGGTCAGAGGAAAACGATATACCGTAATCTTGAAATTCGAACTGGAAGTGCATAAATAGGAAACATAACTTTTCAGGTGAATTTAGAAAGTTGCAAGTTCGAGTATCAAATTAGTATGTGACTTGGAGTATTAAACTATGAATGAAAACTTTTAAAAAAAATATACATAAGAATAAAAATAAATTATATAATCATTAAACTTAATGAATAAATATACTCTATAAGTAAATATACTGTATACAGTTTTTTAAAAATAATCGTATCATTATTACAAATAAATTTAATGCGATTAATTTTAGGTATAATAACATTTCTATAGTTAATAATAGATATATTAGAATTCCAAAAAGTATACTTATTGACAAAAAATGGAAAATAATTTCTTCTGTCAAAAATATCAGTATGAATTAAGGTAATGAATAAATCAAGAAATCTGAAGTTACATTAGATTGATTAGTTTTAACTAGAGTTAATTCTTTTGAACAAATTGTGTTAGCAATATTAATAAAATCTTCACAATTAAATATAATGAAGTCACCGGTGACAATACGTTTTAAGTTATTATCAATAAAATCTGAATAAAAGTCAGATTTACAAAATGCTATCAATATTGATTCGTAAGTGTAATTTATTACTAGGTGGAAGCATATATTTCATGCTGCAAAACTTACAAGAAATCACATTAATAATATTAGTTATTTGACATGCTACATTTGCCGAAAGTTTGTCAATAATTTGTTGAGGATTAAAATTAGTACAAGTATTGCATCTGACGTTATTGAAAGTACGAAAAGGGAAAAAATGGCGAAACTTATCCGGATTAACAAGCCTATTTTCGGTGGGATATCGTTCTGGCAAACCGAGACACTCTACCATGCATGTCTCCGACCGAGCAGTGAATGATAAGTCATTCATTTTACCAGGCACTAAATAATCTAATTTACAGTTCATGATATAATAGAGAATGATAAACTCAGAAGTCAGTGTTACGCTTTATGACGAAAGTGTGAATAATATATAAAATACAATTTAAGATACAAATTGAATAATAATGAAAATAGAAGAGAAAAAGTATAAAATATAAAATTCCGAGTTCGACAGCGCTAAGCTGCTAATGTCACGACTGGAATAATCTACGAAGAAAAGTATTTCAAGATGAAATAAAATAAGTTATTACCTCGTAAGGGAACTAAAAGTATCAACACAGCAGGAGAAATCCGAAACACATTGACATGAGAAACTAAATATCACCTTATGAAAAACACTACAACTCGAAATTTTTTTATTTTATATTTTATATTTTTAACAATATATATATATATATATATATATATATATATATATATATATATATATATAAATTAGCTTTAAAACGCGCTAAAGTAAATGACTTTATGATTTTTTTTGATCGAGATATGAGATTTTGAAAATTTTTTGTCTTTTATAGTGAAAGCGAAATTATTGTGAATTCGAAAATTTATTTAGTATTTATTCTTCAGCTTAAAGAGATCAACCTATTGACTATTTTCTTTTGATAATTTGTTAGCTATCAATTATTTATTTGTTACGTAAGGTTCGCATAAGTTCAAATTTATCACAGTTGAGAAAAGTTTAAATTTTGTATAAAAATAGGTGGCAAAATAAAGTTAAATTTCTTAAAACTTTCTTGAGTCGTTTTTTAAAATTGTTATTGCAAATTTACAAATAATGTTCTTGTTTGTAAAAATGTTTTAAATAAAAAATAAATAATAAATAAATACTAAATAATTTTCGAATTTGCAATAATTTCGTTTTCACTAGAAATGACAAAAATTTTTCAAAATCTCATATCTCGGTCAAAAAAATCTCAAAGTCTATTTACTTTAGCCCGTTTTAAAGTTAATGACTTGTACTTTAATGTGTAAATAATAATTTTTATGCAGAAAATCTTGTTATAAAGTAGTAACTTATCAGACTTGAAATTTTAAAAAAAAACTGATTTGTTCAAATGTGCAATTTTTTGCAAAAAATTAAGATAAATTAAATTAGTGATTTTTAGGTGAAAGTAGAAGACCTGATTATGATATCCTGAAATTTTTTGAAATTTTAAGTGTGAAATTTTAAGTATATATATATATATATATATATATATATATATATATATATATATATATATATATATATATATATATATATATATATATATATATATATATATATATATATATATATATATATATATATATATATATATATATATATATATATATATATATATATATATATATATATATATATATATATATATATATATATATATATATATATATATATATATATATATATATATATATATATATATATATATATATATATATATATATATATATATATATTGTTTTTTTAGATGCTTATGAGAACGAATTATAAAAATTGCATAACTACGTTAACAAATGTAAACAATTCTAATAAAAGTGAAACTGAAAACACCATCCTAGTTTTACATAATAAAGAGTATATAGACTTTTTTAAAAGTGCCACCTACTCAAAAGAAAATGTGGGAAATGTGTCAACTCCGGTGCATAAAAAATAATTAGTTCTTCATTTTAATTGCAAGGGAGTGTAAAGTATTTCATTGTAACGCACACCCCACATTGTTTTGAAATGCATCGTTAAGTTAAAAGCCATAAGCTTTAGCATTTTGTAAATACTGTTTCTCGTTTAAATTAAGGCCACTAAGCATATCTAGACTGTAGTAATTAAACAAGCATTCGTGAAATTGAAACACTCACAAAATCTTAACTAATTAATTTAACTCCAATTTTTTAACATGGGAAATTATAGTAAAAATTGAAAACATAAAAGTACTAAAAACTATTAATTATTGCCCATATAAAGTTTGTTAGATGCATACAAAACTAGATTATGCTTGAACTGTTTTTGAATAAAAAAGATTTATACACAGGTAAATTTTGTGTTAAACATGTTAAAATTATGCTTTAGGTTTTAAAATAATTTACTTTAGGTTCAATAATAATATACTTTAGGTTTAATAATCATTTACTTTGGATTCAATATAAAGCAATTGATTTGTCTTTAGAGTATACTGAGTTTTTAGAAATTAATTTGAAAAAAAAATTTCGGTGGCTTATAAACTAATGTTTAAATCAGACACGATATTATCAATATTTTTTTAATAAACTAATAAAGGTATTTTGCTATATTCGTTATGTGGATTTATATAAGTTTTAACTTTGTATAAAAATTTACTGCAATATATTTTGCAGGTTTTACAAGAAATGTACAAATCAGTAAAATTTTGTGTTTTGAGAAAATTAAAAAAAAAGTCTTGAAACTTTAACGGATGTCGTATCCTGTTCCTTCATCAATTAAAAACTATCAAAAATATTACACATGTACAAAAATACTTCTGGAAATTTCTCTACATCATATTAAGTTGCAAATTATTTTAAAAAATTTGATCAATACTATACGCTTGATGTCTTTAAAAATGTTTAGTTGTTTGTATAATTATTTCCTATATCCTATTTTAGAAAGCAATAGTTTATTTAAAACTTTTTGTAAAAAATAAAAAGTAATGAATGACATTTAATACACGAATTGAAAAAAAAAGGTTACGAGTATTTTTGTTTTAAATACAAACTATTTATGTGATTAATTTCATTAGAAATTCCTTTTAGATTAACAAAACAGCCTTCATCAAATAGATAAATTGCGATTAGATATTTTGAGCAAAGAATCAAAAAGGAATATAGTTTATGATCGAACAGCATCTTAACATTTTCTTACAATTAAATTTTCATCTTATTCATTTTATCATCTTCTTACAGAATTGAAAAATATGATTATTGTTTAACATTTCCGTATAAAAATAAAAGTATAAAAGATAACTGCAAAGCTCTTTTGCATTGATGCATTAAGTATTGAAAGAAATAAGTTTCTTGAACTTTATTATGCATTGTAAAAAATTCCGGTAAAAAGTACTGTCACCCTGAGTGCAGCGTCCGTGAAATCGATTTTACAGTAAAATTTACAGCCATAATTTTCACAGTATTATTTATTTAGTTACAGTGATACAGTTATTTTACTACTGTAAAAATTGCTTAATATCAGAATTTTTTGTTTGTTTTTTTACGATAAAAATGGAATATGTTTAAAATGTACACGCAAACTTCACGGAGAAAAAAATTCTTATGTAATGATTTTTGTAAAATTTGGTAATAATTTTACCACAATCATTACCAAAGAGCTTCGATAAAAATTACCGATCATTTTGGCATTCCCATATTGCCAGATTCGCGACCAATTTTACCATATTATGGTAGTTTTTCAATCATACTTTTTTCTTCAGTATATTTTTGTTGTTTTAAGTGGAATCTAATTTTTCAAAATACATTTTTTATTTCAGGAAAATCATTCTGACCAAGGAACTACTTATCACGATGAAAAGCACATGGCAGCAGTCCTAATGAGGGACGGAGATAATGGGCAGTTGGAATTGGTAATGACTCTTTAAGTTACTAGTTACTAAATTACTTTGGCTATTAAGTAGTGATTATTCTAATTACTTAATGGTTTTAGTTTAGTTTTGTATTTAGCCTTACTATTACACTAACATTTTTAGAAATCTAGTAATTGTAAAATTTGATTTTATCGATATGATTTCTTTTTTTTTAAATAATTTTTAAGATAAAAATTTTTTTTCTTTAGATTAATTGTGGGTCAAAAACATTTCTTCAAAACTTTTTTTCTTTTCCTTTTTTCATTAAATTAAGATTAAAAAATACCACAAGAATTCTGTTGTAATAATGCACTTTTAAGTAAGTAAAGGGTAGACTTTATTAAATTGTTATTCAAAAATATTTTTCGTTAAACATAAATCTGCTTTGAAACATACATGATTCTATTTTAGAAAACATTGAAAAAAAAAGTTCTACTATCTTCTTTTTAAATGGTCAATTTATACACTTTTTTCAAAGATTATGTTTAAATTTTCAGTTGTCGCAAAGGAATGAAATGTGTAAGAGATGAAAATTTATTGTAAGTAACATTTAGGTGATAATCTCTTGAACAAATAGACTCTAAAATAACTCATTTTTTATTTACTGATTTTTTATTTTGTTTATTTGAGAAAATTTATGAATTTTTGCAATAATGCCGAACGGAGATAATGGAAATTTGAAGTTGCTAATGGTTTCGAGATCAGATTGTTTTTATCATTATCTACGAACATTACGAATTCGTTTGAAATAGTAATAACTTCTCTTCTGTGTTTCATTGCATTTAAAAAAAATTCAATTAATAACATATTTGTCAGAAGATAAGGGAGCTTTTAATCTATGTATTGCAAAAATCTCACCTCGCAGTTCTTTTAGATGTAAGAACATTTTACCAGTCAGTAATAAACATTAAGATGAGATTAACTTTAAGGGTCTTAAACGCATGGCATGCCGGTCACTAGTAGCTAACCAATGATGTCTTGGACACCCTCCGACTTATCTTATTCAGTTTAAAAAAATAGTTCTAAAATTAAATTTTTAAAAAAACTAGAAGTGCAGAATTATAGAGTGCAAAATCGTGACTCATTAATGTTAGTTTTATTAGTGTTTCATTAATAACGAAAAAAAAGTCATACGAAATAAAGTTTCACCCCATTATTCACAGCTATACTTTTAAGCAGCTTTTTTAAGGATTTTTTTTAATGTTTTTAATTGGAAAAACAAAAATATCTCCCTGTGCTCCAAGGAATATCACACAGGGCCCGAAGGTACAACAGAGGTACAGCATAGTAACATAAAATTTTTACATTATATTAAAAAAACAAAATTGAAAGTAAGAAGAAAGCAAAAAACAGAAGAATGAAAGAAGTTAAATGACTCAATGGATAAATTTTACAAAAAGTTTCTCAAAGTCTCTTTTTCACTAGATCAGTCAAAATCGAGAGCCATCTATTATTCAAGTCTCTGCAAAGATCGTCCCTTTCTTGTGAGACCATCGGGCATTCTAGGAGAATGTGAAAGGGGTTGTCAATACTAATGTTACAAATACACACGTCGCTGTTTTTTAAATGAAATCGATGGAGTTACCTATTTTTAAGGATTTGCATGTTCATTCAAGAAGTTTTGTGGCAAATTGCTGTCAAAACAATTTGCCTCGAGGACTTAACCTCAATGGCCTCGGAGCGACTTGTGCGATAAGAAGTATTCTACTATTACTTTCAGTTAGGCTATTTTTCAGAAATGTTTTGCCTTTAAATGTACAGGTAATGACGTGTTGTCATAGTAATGCAGTAAAGATGCAAAAAGAATGATATTATTTTGAGGAAAAATGGAGCCTTGTAGGTTAAGGCAGTTTACTTTATTTGCAATGAGTGTGCAGCGGTATGAAAGAATGCAGCATCAAAATGCGTTATAAGCGCAACTTAATGTATTTTAGATGGGATGGACATTTCACAGAATCAAAAGCGAAACTATATCTCTTGCAATCGTTATTTTCCATAAGTGGTCTGAAGATAGTATTCGTGCTAGCAACATGATAGTCCAAACATAACGAAACGTGAAAGGTCATTTATCGGTTGAGAGTTGGCTAAAGAATACCTTTAGTCAACATTTATTGCATTTAATGCAACTTAGCAATGCAAAGTTGTTTTAAATATCAGCTTGTCTGGAGGTAAAATAGTGAGAAGTGAGGAAGATGCAACTTCAGACATATTCAAATGTGTTTTCTATACCATTGGATGAATCGAAAAATGCTATCAATTATTAATAACTCGATAAAATTTCACTACAATATAGAAATAGCTAGTGTTACCGCAATTAGAAATGCAATTCTCATTTAGGATTTATATTCTTGCTTAAATAACATTTTGGCTCAATGTGCAAGTTTAACTTGAGCAATATACTTACCATCACAGAAACAGACGAATCTTTACAGAAGAATGAATTGTTGAAATGACACAAAAACATGAGGAAATATTAATATAATAGCTATTTGAATCATACATAAAAGAAATTAGCAAAAGCTGAATTTTCAAACTGTGAATATGTCGAGAGTGTGTAGTTGATACAGTAGTTAACTGACTTGGTTCAAGGGTGGCATTTAATTTCAATTTTTATTTTAACTTTTATTTTATTTTTATATCCGTTGTTGAACAGCCGACCCAATTTTTGGGCTTACGACTACTGTTGTTCAACTCCGTAGCTTGTAATTTTGAACCAATCCAGAATACAAGGAAACTCTTGGATCAGTACCCCCAGAGGTATTGATTTGTTACGGGAACGTGGAGGACTTTGTGACTCGACAGATTTAACGTGCATCAGTCACCATTTACTACGCGAGGAGTTTTCGGTCGGCGGGGATCGAATCCACGAACACTTGGACATGGACCCCAGCGCCCTACCGACCAATCTATCCCGGCTTCAATTTAAGTTTTTGACAAAATTCCTCAAAAAAAAAAAAAAAAAAGAACTCCGTATTTTACTCTTAAACTAACTGCTATTCTTCTCATGCAAACTGAATTTTTCGCCTGTATTATTTAGCATATGTGGGACTCACGTGATTTCTCGAGTAATGGCTGTGACCCTTGTCTTTAAAAGTTTTATGACTCTTAGTCTACACTGTTAGAGATATTTTTCCACGTTGACTCATATTATCCCAGAAAAATGTTTCGAACTTAATAAGCATGATTCTGGCTGAATCATATTATCATGAAAGATTGTACTTTCCTGCACTTTATTACATGTTTCTGCGGCTCAATTTAGAAAATAATAAGTTTTAACTTAACACCTGTACAGAATTTTTTACATAATTGCACCAATTACAATTATTTTCTTCACATAATTGCACAAATCTACATAATTGCACAAATTCTTTACATAATTGCACAAATCAGAGTTTCTTGTTCAAGCCTTAATCGATTTTTCTCAGAAACTTTGAGTATTGGTCCTCGTTAAACTGTGCTACCGTAAAGTGCTCGACTTCGCGTGCAGGTCGTCGGGCTACCGAAGCGGAGACGCCACCCCCTCTGCAGAGGATCAAAATTGTGATGGCATGTCTTCGGATCATTCTCCGAGATGTTTCCCAGACCGTCGCCAATAGCCCATTGTGCAGCTCTAGTGCGACGTAAATTAACAACAACTGAGAAACTTTGAGAAACATTCTGAGAAACATTGAAAGACTTACAATATTATTATAACATTAGGGAGGAAATCAAAAGAGAGCTTGGCGGAATGCTAAAAAAACTCAAAATCTTGCCCTTTTGCATTAAATAACCACTTTTACTTTGAAATAGCTGAAATGAGAAAATAAGTTAAATATAAACAGTAAAGTATTTAAAAATAGTTGAAAATAACTTCAAATATAACAACAAATGTGTATGGAATATTTCTTTAATCAAAATATAATGAAATAAAAATACCAAAAATGCTATTATAAAAGAATTAAATAAATGCTTTAAGGTAATCACCATTATAACTTTAATTATTTTTATGTTGATGACAGCCTAATATATTTTCGAATATTCTTTATAAATATTATGGATCTTACCATATAATTTTCCCTCCAATTAAAATACACCGAGAGCAAGGTAAGTAAATTTTAGACCAATATCTTTTTATGTCACATAAAGATATAAAACTGAACTTACACTGAGGGTTTAAGAATAATATAGGTAACACAATACGAAACAATTAATGTAATAATAAAGTTACTAATAAAATAAAAATGAACAAACTAGCACATTGTTAGAATTCATAATATTTTGGACCATTAAACTGAATTGTACATTAGTTTTTTATAGTTATTTCGAAGATTATTTCTTAGATTTTTTTTCCGATGAATTAAAATAACTTATTCTTATGATTGAAACAATCTCCTCGGAAAAAATATGCATGATATCAAAATGTTTACTCATTGCTTCAAAGAATGATTTTGTTTAAATAGCAAACTTTTGAAACAATACGAATCACGGCAATTGTACGAAATTGCAAATTAAACAAAGAAACATTCAGGCATTTTGAGTGATTGATATTGTTAAGTTCCGATTCAGAAAAAGTAAAGTACCTATAATTAATATTTTATAAACCAGTAACCATTACGCCATTAAAGTTTTGCATGGCTAAAGAAATTTGTATTAGTCTAAAACAATGTGGCAATAAAGTTCAATTATAGCGTTCACGATGTCATTCTAGATAGAAATCTAAATCATGGGAGAGCAGTTACGGTAAATCACATTAATTATGCTCTGTCTGGAGATTGCCATAATCATTAACCGTTTAATTGATCTTACTTCCTTCCCATTCTCAGGAAATAAGGTCAAAGAGGATGCAATTAACCAACGAAACTAGTCTTTTGATGAAATCCAGCCCTCACGAAATATTTTGCAACGGGGTGTAGGAAATAGGAATCCTCTATTGCGAATGTGCTAATTTGCATTAAATATTAATAAAAGAGAAATGTTTTGCAACACAAATGTACTTTAATTTTACTAACTATTATTATTTGAAACTATTCCGATATATTCTAAGTAAAGTTCTGACATTAAATAAATAGTCACAAGAAACTGAAGCCGTAAGATATTACTTGATAAAAAAGAACTTTATTTGCTTAAAAAATATACATGTTCGTAATTTCAGTCGGTATGTTTCAAGCTCTAAAAAATAGGCTCCCATTTCCTAGATTTGCCAGACGTGAATGAGAAGAAATAAGTGATTTGAGTTATAAAAAAAAATTTCAAATTGCCGACAAAAATTTGAAATATAAAGGTGAGGAAGAAAAACAGAAAAAATCCATAGTAGTTCAGAGAGAGTGAAGATGAAACACACAGAACAAGAAAAACTTATCTAAATTTTTAACTAACTAAATTTTTTAAACTGAATTTTTCCAAATTAAAAACGTGAAAAATCGGTTCCAGTCCACACGTGGACAAGGGGAAATAAAGAAAAATATCGTAACGAAAAGACGAAAGTATTTAATTTGTGTTATGGAGAAAATATTATTGATTGATGGGAAATTTTAAGGTAAAAACGGCTTTGCCCAACCCAATTTTTAAATGTAATTTTTTTTCAACATCAAATATTTTAAAAAAAATTGAAATGTTTAGGAGATATCAATAAGTAATTGTGAATTCATGTATAGTTTTATTTTTACGATTTACGAATGCTTGCTTCTGAAAATTCTCAAACTATGAAATTGTTTTTTTCTTCTTGTTTTTTGTTTGTCATAATCTGCTGTTATGGACATAAACCATTTGCCATCTTTAATCTTCTATTGATTTTTTCATTTTATAAATGATTTTTTAACACATGCTCCTTTTCCTTAAAGCATGATATGAATTCCGCTTATTCTAATTTATTCATTCTGAAATCCTAATTTATACTCTTAAAATTATCTTGCAAGTAAGAAACCTTAACCATAAAGAAGTGACTATATAGAATTGTTCATTATTAGTACATCGTTTTTTAAAACATTTTCGTTCTAAAACGTGCTAGACAGGGTTTTGGTAACATTTATGTTTCCTTCCTACATTGTTCACGAGAGTTGTATTTTTTCCTTCAATGTTTTTAAGAGAAATAACTCTTCAATATTTGTTAATTGCTTTGGGTTAATTTTTTTCATGAAATGCTTCTGCTCAGAGAGAAGAGTAATTGCAAAGATTATTATAAGAACTATATGATAAATTGGGTAAAGTTTTTTAGCACTTTCTTTGGTGAAATCATCAGATTTTTTTAATTGCCATAAAACCGGAAAACACCTAGAATAAAAGCAGTGGTATAGAAGCTTAAATGAAAATGAAAATTTAAAAAAAAGGTTTTTAAGACGATCTAAAGCTTTTTTATTCTTTTTGAGATGGGCGAAAGCATTTCATATAAATGTTTACGAAAATATCAAATACCTGGAAAGGTATTAGTGATTTTATCAAATGACACACTGTTATAAAATTTAGGTTTGATGAAAACTTTAACTCATATTTAACATACTTCGATCTCGATAAATTAATAAAAAATTGTTATACAGGGTTGTTATAAGATAACTTTAAATGTTTCAAGCCTTATTAAGAAAAACTAATAAGTTTCTAATAAGTTTTATAATAAAATTCTAATAAGTTTTGTCTCAAGATACATTTTAACCTTTTTTAAAATCATTCAAAATTGAATTTGTTTTAAATTTTGTGTAAGTTTGAAATATTTTGTACTATTTATACATAATTATTAAAAATTATCACTCGAAGAGACCCTCTGATCTAGCAAGGTCGTGTGAAAAAAAATGATCAAATATTTTTCCGTTCCGCAAATCTCTATGCACCTGAAGCTCTAAATTTTGCTCCTTTTGCTTTATAAAAGCACAAAACTCAAATCCATTGAATGAGAAACTCATCTCAATTGTTACGCGACTATCTCCTTTTTCCGCAAAATCGCTGAAAAAGAGAGAGATCACATGACTGTAGAGACTCTTATGTTAAGGACAAAGGGAGATGAGAAAACATAATGATGCGCTTGCTTTACTTACTATTTCAGCTATACGGTTAAGAGAGAGATTCATAAAAACTATCAAAAACTACCGCTGCCGTAGTTCTAGAACATATTATGAAATACCACTATATTCAAATATTAGGGGGACCGGAAAGTAATGTCGTTTCGGCGCATTAAATATTTGTTAATCTTAAAAACCAATTCATTTTTTTTCGATCCATTTCAATTTATTTTAAATCCGGCATTGAAAGGTCGCTGCTGACGTGGGTGAATACATTATTGATTAAAAATAAAATCTTGATAACAAATGTCAAATGCACCGAAATGAAATTACTTTCCGGTCTCCCTGATACAAACATTGATTTCATGAAAAATTGCCCTGAAAATATCAAAGGGAAAAACTAATTAAAAAAAGTGGTCATTTAGGTAACATGGTAAATGTTACAATAACGTTGTTAATTTTACCATATTCCATTGCTTTGGACCGTGCTTTTTTTCTCAGTTTATGAATAAGTTACCGGAAAGATTAAACATTCAAAATTGAATGTCGGAACTAAATATCCTTTAATCCTCAAAATAATCTAGCATTAATATCCCTCTTCTACTTCTTTATGTTCGAAACTTGATTACATAATGCAGCGAAATAATCCACAAAGGATTCAATACAGCTTCCATAATGCAGATGAAAATGTGTTTCTTTTATTGCATAAATCCTAAAACATTGTGAGCAAAGAATTAATATCTTCTGATCATTTCATCATATGTGTAAATATCATTAAGAGAGATATTTTCCATGAGAAAATTGAAAGATATCTGAGATTGAATGTCTCAGACTTATATCTCTATAACCTGAAATTCTATTCCAAAGAATAAATTTTAGAAATGGAAGAAACAAATTTATTTTATCAAACTGATTGGTTCTAAAAAGTATATCTTCTAGCATGAAAATTTCTGAGCACTTTCTTTGTCTGAATGTTTTGTTCGCTAAAAGAAAAAAATTTAAACCTACTTATTTAAAGCTTTGCTTTTTGATAAAACCTACAAATGTTTAATCTGCAAATAATATCTAATATTTATCATACGTTATTACATTATTTTGTTAAATAATATTTTATGTGATGATGGTAGAAGTTTTCTGATGTTATTATTTATTTTGAAATGAAACAAAATACTTTTACTGAACAATTCATTGAGCATAACAAGTATGTCCCTTTATCAAGTAATTTGTATTCTAAATGGGATTCCTTCAAATTATGCACTCGTACTTTTTTTGAACAAAAGAATATTTCTCTATTTTCGATAAAAGATAATTATCTCACCATTTTGCGTCTTCTCATTGCACAAAACAAATGACATGATGTAATCATTTGTAAACAAAGAAGATCCATTCCATATGTAAATAGAATATCCATATATCTTTGACTGTTATTAACATGCAATTACTTTAAGCTATAACTGTATTTACCTATAATTTATTTGTTTAACCCTTATTTCGTGATATTTTCCAGTAATGTTTGCTTATCAACAATTATTCTTATTATTCAACATTATTAATTTTTTAATTTAATTATTATTCAAAATTAAAGATTAGAAACTAAAATTATTGTTTCTTTATTATATTATAGAGTGATAGCATGATATTGCCATGTTATGCAACATATTAAGATTATTTAGTTACTGCTTTAGAAATATTAAACGGTTAACAAGTTATATTTACTTTTATTAATTGCAAATTTATTTTCATAATAACTTTTATGTGAAACTGAGTTTAACCAAGAGAAGCAGTTATAATATTGAATGCAAAATAGCTAGTAAAAATCTTAATGCAGCATTAAGAAACAACTTTTTCACTATTGATCATCTTTGGAGGAAAAAATAACTAATTTTTCGTAACCAAAGATTAAAATAAGAATTTAGAACATAAATTTGAGAATGAAGTTGCAGTGATAAAGAAGCTAATTATCTCTTACGGCAAAAAAAGAAAAAAAATTAACCACTTTTTTTATAGTACTTGTTTCGAAAACTACGTCTGTGGAACAAAATCTGTGTTAATATAATAGTTTGTCTGCAAGAAGCAAATATGGTGACAATTAGCAAGCAAAACGAGCTAGAAAGAAGCTAGCCTTTAAGTACGTTAATTATAATTTTGTATGAGAAATGTCTCGTTTTCGCTTAATTTCTTACCAGTTGCCTCCGGCGAGTAGCTGGTCCGCCTTTTTAAACAAGTAGAATTTCAAGTATTTCCGTTTTTAAACTTGTACAGTTAAAAATCAAGACAATGTGTGCATATAAACTCGTATTACTCAAATGAGAGTGTATTTAATTTTTGTCTCTCATACGTTCGCATAGAATCATTTAAGGAATAGTAAAAATGCAGTTAGAGATGTCAAATAATAATTATTTTTTTTAATATTTGGCAACAAAAAGTTTCAATCTTGAAATTGAAACGCCGTTTGGATGGCATATTTATGTTTGGCATATTGGATAGGAATAAGAATATTTATGTTTAAAATTAATATCGTAACATATCGTTAAATGATCCAAAGACATTAGCAGTCTGTAATAAAAAAACGCCGTGCGAATCGATAAAGCCAATTAAAAAAATATTAGGAAAGTTCTATCTCTAACAAAGGCTTCTGACAATGGAATTTTGTATTTTCGATATTGCACCCGAATTAAAGGACTGCGGAAAATGATGATTATTTACATACCACCCCATAAAAATTTGCAAACTATAAAAAAAATATATAAAAGTAATTATCAAAATCGGTACTCAAATTCTCGTGTTATTTGCAAACATACATACAAACTTTCGCTTTTATGTATGGGGAAATTTGGTGGTTTTCTAGGAAAATAAACAAAACGTACCACCAGCCTTATTTTTAGGTTAAACTGCGATTGGCCATAAAATAAAGTATAATTAAAATATTTGTTTTTAATTTTGGGTGAAAAAAGAATTTTAATTTGGCTTATTATTTTCCTTTCCTTATCAACTGTTAACTAAAATATCCCCAAAAATCGATTTTGTTTAAAGTTTCAAAGAAATATTGTAAAAACAATGAAAAGTAAAATATCAAATAAAAAACTATACGAATATGTTTCGATATCTCAACCATTCAAGAATTTTCTTGAGTAATATTAGAACTTTCAGGGAACCGAAAAATGTTAGCATCAAAACTATTAAAAGGATCAAGCTGGTTTTCAAACAAATATTTTATTTGTATAATAATATTACTTTCAATTAAAAAATGTTTTTCATTTCAGTTTCTTATATTTTACTTACAAATAGAATCGGAGGTCTTTTCAAAAGTTAGAACAAAACATTTTTAAAATTAAATGTAGTTTCACGGAGAAATAAATTCTGGTAAAACTACGGTACTGTATGGTAATAACATTTCTGGTAAAATCAACGAAACCCCGATTTTTGCTCCGTCTTTCGAAGCGAACTAATTGCAATCAACAGGGGACTAGAGAAAATCTTGAGTGAAGGGCACCTTGGAAATACTTGGATACTATCTGACAGCCGTAGTTCAATTCAACACCTCAAAAATTGGGCCCTCATTGGAGATAAAACCAGTTTTTCGATCCTACAAAAAGTAAAGCTCATTTCCCAACAGCATGAGGTCCACTTTCAATGGATCCCGTCCCACGTCGATATCCACGGCAACGAGTTGGCTGACACTCTTGCAAAGAAGGGACTAGACCATCCAGTTCCCTCCACCTCAGAGCTTACATACCTTGAACTTTTTGCAAGGCAAAAGGCCCAGAACAAACAAAAGTGGCTGCTTCCACCTATTCACTACTGGTATAAAGCAGAAAGACCAGGACTCTCTCTATCTCTCCCTGGTGATAGGCAAACCAACACCTGCTTATCCCGACTGGCCAGTGGACACCTAAAAAGTCTCACATTTTCTGCAAATCAAAAAATCTTTCCTCTTTGCCCTAAATGCCAACAAAACCAGGCATCACCTGAGCACATCTTGAACTGTTTAGGGCTGGACTGGAATGACATTCATTCCTCTCCCATTCTGGTTTCGGATTTTCTGAATGTCAACGGATTCATTGATCTGGTCTGACCCCGTCAGACCAGATGGGAATTAGCAACAACAACAACATATTCCTGGTAGTAAAACCAAAGTATATGGCATTTAAACCATTCATTTGGTAATTTTTCTGACCATATATGGTAATGGCTCTTCAAAAATTCAGGTTTTCAAAATAATAATTCTTATTACCACAAATTTAGCAAAAAAACCAAACCTAAGAGTAAATTTAACAAAATAAATGATTTTTATGCCTTGCTCAAGGATATCATGGTAAAATTACCTTATTGTATCACATTTATCAAATTTTAACAGATATAAGAAGATGTTTTACTGATAATTTTACCAAAATCATTACCAAAGCACTTCGGTAAAAATTACCGAGTTTTTTTGGTGTTCCCATAAGGCCAGAAACACTGTAAATTTTACCATATTCCGGTTGTTTTGACCTTACGTCTTTTTTCTCAGTGTACAAAGTGGCTTTACAATATGTTTGCAGGTGAAAAATTAGATATACTAATCTTTAACAACCACAACTATCGCAAACTTAAAGTGCAGATACATTAGAAAACATTCTATACAGAATGTCAAATTTTTTGAGAAAACTAGGATTTGATATGAAGAATTAAAAATAATTCTATAATTACTACATTTTATTTTAAAAACAGTGTCCGGTTTATTAAGTCAAAACTTAAATTTCTGCTTATAATTGCATATGAACTTGAATAAATTCGAATAAAACTGAGCTCTTTTGATTCAATAATGTATAGATTTACCATTAATTATTAAATAATGGATTTTAAAAATAGCAACTTTGATAAACATTTTAATTCAACCGGTAACAATTCAGCCTGTAATAAAGTAAGAATTGCAAAATGAATTTTTATAAAACAGAAATCTTGTTCAATGCTAATTTTGTAAAGAAGAAAATCAAATTTGAGAGAATAGAGATTAAATCAAAAACTGTCAGAAATCTTTGAGCAAAATTCGCATTTTATTAAAAACTAATAATGCACTCTGTATATTCGAAGAAAAAAGCGTTCTATAAATGTGTGATACCCGCATTTATTTATAACGCAGGAACATGGACTCTGGGTAGCAGATAAAAACAAAGGCTTAGAACAACTCAAATATGGAGAAATGTTTACAAAAAGAATTTTTTAATTTGCGTCACCCATATTTTAGCCGAAGGAGATGCAACTTAAAACAATTTAAAATGCATGTACACTGTAAAAAACTCTGAATCAAATTACGGTAAAAAGTACCGGCACCGTGTTTAAACAAAAAATCTGATATACCGTAATATATATATTAAGAATTACCACCATCACTCTAATTAAATAAATATTTCTTCTAAAACTATTGTGTAATATTTTACGTTAAAAATGGTTTTCACCGTAAAATATATATTATGGATGAGGCACCTGAAGTCCCAGAACTCTATTCCGTAATTTGATGAGGAATTTTATACAGTGTAACATTTGTGTAAAGACGACAGTTGAGAAAACGGAACGCTACTGTTGGTTGCATTTGAAAAAAATATCTTTCTTGGGTTAAGTCTATCATTGAAAAGTATTATTTTAAGTCAAATGCGTGTGAATAGTTTTTATTTATTTATTTTATTACGCACTTTTTATGTCATAAAATTGCCCTTAAGTAACAAAAGCGAGATTTTAACGAGTAGATTTAATATTTAACGAGTAGAGAAGATTTTAACAAGTAGAGTTTAGGTTCTTGTAAAAAGTTGCTCATTTTAATATGCTTTGGTACTATTCCACTAATATTAAGACACATTTCGTAGATTTTACAGATATATTAACATTTTTATTTTTTAAGTTTACCCTGCTGTGTTTTCCAGTTTTGCAAAATTTGCCAAGCCGTAATGATTTACACGCCTACATTAGATATAATAATGAACATAACAATAAATGCTGTGTTCTAACTTTAATTCTAAAAAAGCGTTTCATATTATGAACCTTTCCTCTACTTGGTATTGAGGAAAATCTGGATAAAACAACTAACAAAAGTTTTCGATGTAATCGAGTGAAATAAACCTTTAAAATGCTCATAATAAAAACATTTAGCTCGAACAGTTGGCAATCTCAGGACATGCAATATCTTGGACTGGCTCATGGCATCAAGCGACAACAAGTCTTATGACTTAAGAAAAGCAACAAATGTGAATAAGATGAGAAAAAAGTTGTAGGTGAAAATCTGTGGAAGTTTCGATCTACAATTTTGGATCGAAATTTTTGATCTTCATTCAGCAGTGGACAGAAAACATTGGGGAACAAATTTTTTGCTGCATTTAGACAAATACTCGATCGCCTAATTTGGATGTGGTGATTTCAAATCTGAAATTAGTTTTCTCCTAAAGCTACATATTTTGTTAATTGATATCTTTAGTTTATTTTTCGCAGAAATATACAAATTTAAAAGTGTAACATATTTCAAGGGTTGCAAAAATGTTACGACAAACTTAGAGGGCTTAAGACACAGCATCAGGTTTGAAATTGATAGGAAACCATGCCTGGAAATGCCATACATGAAGAAACAGTTCATGATAGGGAATCACATCTAGCAGCGTATTTCAATATTTCCGTACATGGGTTCCTATACAATTTTAATCCAAGTGATGTGCCTTAATTCTCTTAGAAATTAGTCGCTATATTTATGAGAACCCTTGTTATATATATACCGTTTTTATACTTGTACATTTCACCGAAAAAGACTAAAAATATTAATTTTAAAAAAAACTGTTGCTTGGAGAGAGAAACTGATTACAGATTTTAAATCAGCCATACGAAAGTATCTAAGATCTGTTTCAAAAATCTTATGCAACAAAAAAATTGTTCCTTTGTATAATAGTTGAATATGAGGATGATGATATAATGGTTTCATACAGCGATTAGAAAAGTAAGGAAAAGAATAATAAAAATCTCATAAGTTTGAAACTTATGAGATTACTAATAAATTACAATAATTGTGTCTAAGCGACTGTAACAAAGTTATATCGATTAACTGTGCTAAAAAATTAGGATTCTTTTTCTCATTTAGTATTGAATAGTTTTCTACATTTGCATTTATATGGTCTTCAAATTCATGTTATTAAAAAACAACTTTCCTTTTTTTAGGAAGGGACTATTGGAAATGATCTTGTAATACATCCATTACCACCAAAAATGATAGACTATGATGAAGGATTTGTCGATGATGAAGTGTTTTTGGATGAAGATGAAGCCGAGGAACTGAAAAAGACGAATGTTTCAAATTATCAAAAGCCAAATTCTTATTATTCTAAATTACAGAAAGGAAAACATATCATTTACAAAAAGAAATTGCGTCCGGTATTAAAGGATCACCATTCAGATTACTGTAAGTATGGCGACATGGTAATAAATTGAAGAGTAATTGAAAATTGAAACTAAAGAAAGGCAAGCAAAAATTTTAAAAATTATAAATATTTTTTTCAAATTTTAAAGTCTACACTTTTGTAGAGTCACGATGGTAGCTCTAGTGGTTAACTGTCATTGTGAAGAATTGGGGTTCGTTCCACTGAGGTGGCTTGTAGCCCATCCAGCTTCATATCTATGGGTACCTGATTATCTAGGAAGTAAAGGTAGCTTATGCCGTTTGTCATCATGCCGTTTGTCTCGAATTTGTAGAGCCTTAACCCAGGGGTCTGTTTAGAAGAAACCCTTCACAAAATATCTTTTCATAAAAACGGACCCTTCACAAAATATTTGAACTTAAAACGGACCCTTCACAAAATAATTTATCGTTTAATCGGACCCTTCACAAATTTGTTTATCTTCATTATTGTTTTGTTAATCGAATAAACCCTTCCCAGGAAGAGGGGGGGGAAAGACAGATGTAAACGAACTAAGTTTTGTCTTCGGCAGACGCTGTTTCCTTTATTCGTCCGAAATTAATATTTTGCTGCAGCAGTATAGGCTAAATACCAAATATTTGTATGTTGCATCTCTAATATAGTAACAACAATTACTGTTTAGTTTTTGAAATTCAATTTTTTTTAATTATAATTTTACAGTGTTGAGCATAATCCTGCATCGATTTACAATTTAAAAATTCCTTGAAAAAGTTTTTTGCAGTAACAGGACCCTATTTGCACAAATTCACAAAAGCAGGAAACTGGTTGAAAAAATGTGACTTGACGTTTATTTTATATTCACAAATTACGAGTAATTTTTTCACAATTTTACAAAAGCGGACCTTTCACAAAATGTCTGGACAGACCCCTGCTTAACCTCTATGCGCCCCTTGGTCCCCAACGAGTTGTTGCGGGAATACTTTACTTTTACTTCTATACTTTTGTTAAATCGAAAAAATAGGAACTTTCGTAAACAAATTTCAAGGAAGTGGGATTTCCATTTCATAAATTTCAATTTTAATGTTTCATAATTCTTTAACGATTATGTACAAAATTATTAATCTATGATGTTCAGTGATGACCAACTTAAATCTATATTCTTAGAACCCGCACCAAATGAGAAATCAATATACTGAGCACACTGGCCCTCGTGAAATAATTATGCTTTAACTCCTCTTTTTTTTGCTCAGTAAAATGGTTTTGTTGTCTTTAGTTCAGTATTCCTCAGTAATGATTCGTTAGATTTTGATACCGTTTTGGTTTTTTTTCTCTATTTAAACAGTTACCTATAAAGTGAAAACCTTTGACTTCTTTTTTTACAAGGGTTCAATAAGAATATAGGGAGGGTGGTCTATACGAAATACTCTGCCTACACACAAAAACATTAATATGTAACACAAGTATGTTAGTTAATTTTACGTTAGGTTACGTAATTAATGATTTTCTCCCTGAAAATGTTCAAAGAGAAAGGTAACTGAACAGGGCTGATTAATCACGTTTAATTGAAAACCTAATGTCAGCCTTTAAAATGTGAGAAAAACTTAAAATTTATTCGGCAAGAAGTTAAATTTTTTTTAATAACAGAATTTTTTCGTAAATAAATTTTATTCATAAATTTTAAATAAATATCTATGAAAAAAATTCAATTTTTTTAAATGTGTTAAATTTCTTTGCTACATAAAAAAAATAGTCTATAATATGACATTATTCCAGTTTTAATAGTAAAATAACTTCAAAAACTATATCGTAAGCCAATTAACTGCTTGCATTAGTAACTAAGCAATAAAGAGCTCGGTTTCTTACATCTAAACACGTCACATACAGACGGCTGGCCGCAATCTGCTTTGTTTGCAACACACAACTGACAAAACCGTAAACATCCATTAAGCATTTATATAATTGGATACAATCTAAAAAAATGATTTACCATTAAAGCATAATATCGATACCTTAAAACATATCGTAAAAATTCACTGAATTTAATAAGGAGTTAAGTTGTAGAATGTTCTGTTCCATTATTCCAAGCTGACCCATAATTTTACCAAGTATAGTTTTATTTTATTTCATTACCGTCATTAAACAGCCTACCCAATTTTGAGCTTACGACTTCGAATGCTCAACTCCGTAGCCTTGTAATTTTGAACCCAATCCAGAAGACAAGGGAACTTCTGGATCAATATCCCCAAAGGTATTTATTTGTTATGGGAACTTGGTGGACTTTTTGACCTGAGAGATTCAACGTGCATCAGTCCGATACGCAAGAAGATGATAGCTGAACTCTTCGCGGACTCCTCTGCTACGCAGTAACCAGTGAAGTCGAAATGCAGTGGCGCTATGATCACGTTTGCGTAGAGGTACCTCATTTGCTCACTGAAGCTTGTAGCGTTAGGACGTTTTTGAACATCGTAACTGGCCCAATCCTAGTTTTTTGAATTTTTTTATTTATCTTTCTTTGTTAATTTCTTTGTTTTGTCATCATCTAGACGTTGCCAAAAGTTGGGGGATTGTTGGAATATACGAGGTGGGCCGATCACTTGACCTCGGGATTTTGATAACTGTCACCTCAAATATACGTATTTGCTTGGAAGTGCAGAAAAAATAATCCGTACACCTCAAAAAGAACCTCCCGAAGCTGGTTGTTCTAAAGTAGACTGCCATCAAAACCAAATCAACTCAAGTGTGAATAAAACTTCATGCACTTTGATTATACACCTTGGGAGATTGATCTTTTAAGGTTGTTTTTTAAATGGACTTTGAATTAACCTCAAATCAACCTTGGCACCTCAAAACAACCTTATATAAACCTCAAAAATACCTTACATTTTTGTAAGGATAGTGCACAAAATAAAAATTTATCATTCTAAATAACTTTTGTTCGATTGATCTTATTGATATCTTTTTTTATATGTGACCACACACCACAGCAGTTTTTTTTACCACAGTTTTATTTGGGAAATTGTCTTAGAAACGTAACAGGAAAGTATTCTATTAAGGAATGTGTCTACCCTTAACTTCTATGCATTGTTGGGACCGAATTTCAGGCCATCAAATTTTGTTCTATAATTGCTGATTTCTTTGACATTGGAAGGAGGTTAGGTAGCGATTCTTTGGTTGGTACTTTAATACAGTGGTCAACCATGTGCCATTAATCTAAAAAGTGTACTGAACATCAAACGCTAGATCCATTTTCAAGTTTATTTCTTCAAATCGTTCAATTTCTTTCGTATATACGTTCAGTCTCGAAACATTTGAAGTCGTTCAGTAATCATAACCCTTAATTATATAATTTTAGACGCCATATTAAAAATAATAAAGTTCGTAAAATCTAAACTTAAAGGGCCACATATTAATATATAAATTAATCAAAATACATTGGAAAAGCTATCGAAATCCTACCTTATCAAAATCCATCGAATTATTATCAAGGAAATCACATAAGAGGCGAAACTAAAATTTTCAACACAATTTTTTTCATGAAAATTAGAAGACATTCTTATAACTTATTTTCAGTAGGAGATAATTTTTACAAAAACGCTTTTTAGTTCCCTTTGAAAAATGATATGCTCATGATAATCTTATTTCCATTTCTGGATTTCCTTGATAACTATTCGTTAGGGTCTTATAACTTTTATTCATAACAAAAGACTAAAGAAGAATTTGATATTTACAATCAATTTCTACACATATCGGAACAGAACTGAAATATAAAACGTTAAAATATTTCAAAAGTTTCGTATAAATAATTTTACAAAAAATTTCTTAAAATTTTAAGGAAAATCCCCCCAAAAAAACTGTTTTAAGGTATCCGACTACCTTCGGGACAAAATTTTTGAAAAATAAATATTTTTCACAACATTATTGCAATTTATATTGTATATTAATTTAAATAAACATATTTAATAGAGAAAATTTTAATATACAGGAAATTTTTTGTTTAAAGAGTATTTTTTAGATAATTTTAATGAAAATAAATCATTAACGGAAAACACTCTACACAAAAAACTATTGTACATGCAGCTATCAAACTTTTTGAGCCGTTTCGTATAACCCTCTGAAGTGTTATGAACCTCAACTTAAATGATAGCATGAAATTAAAAAAATTTATGGAGTGTTAAGCATATTTTTCCATTTTTTTTCACATTTTCTTCACATTATCTACTGCAAAATATCTCATAAAACAAAAAATAATACAGTTATCTGAATTCTGGAGGTCTGTTACATAACCACCAATACAAGAAACAATCTCTGAAAGTTTGAAGACAAATTTATTATAATTAGTTGAGTTATCTTGTTTTCCGTAGACAAAAAACAGCAAAATTGTCATTTTGAGAAAAACACAATTAAAGTTTATAATTACATTTTTTCTAAAAACTATAAATGCTTGTCAGTAGGAAGTTATTATATTTTATGGGGGGCACATTCCTTCACACATTTTCTTAGTTTTATTTAACGTAGCGATATTTTAACGTATTATTTAGCGATATTTTAAAGTATTTAGTGAATAACATCAAAAGTCTACTACTTATAAAGCATTTTACACAGGAACAATTTTTTATTAAACAACCATCTTACTGTATTTTCACACTTTATATGTCTAAATATAGTTTTTATTTATAATTAGAAGTAAAAAATATTTTTTATAATATTTATAATAGCTCAAATCTAGAATTTTCTTCTAAATGCAATTTGTTATCATAGCAAACCGGACAACATAATGAAGCTAATATCACCATTAGGATCTCAATATCAATTATTCGATTGCCACACAGATTGTTTTTATCCAAAAGCATCAGTTCTTTATTGACATCCTTAGAAATCGATAATTTTGAAGAGCTTGAAGTAATAGATTCATCTGCTTCACACAATTTTGAATAAATGGTATAATCAACTTTTCTCAAATCATCGCTTTTGGTGGCATGTTGATTACCGTAATATTTACGTTTCTTAGATCGAAAAGTACGTCCTTTACCCATTTCAATAAATTCATCAAAATAAATAACAAATTTTTTTGAAAGAAATCAATAAATTTCTTCAAAACAAATCAAAATCAAGATATAGAAAGTACGCTTCAAATGTAAACAAACTATCAGAAAATATGCTAACTTTTCATGTTACCCACAAACAGTAACCACGAAACGTAAAATCTAATTAAAATATAATTCAGATTATTAGCCGTGAGTTTAAGAGCTTTTAAAAATTAAATATCTAAGAAAAATAAAGACACAAATAGAAATGGATCCGAAACTATTACCTACTACCGGCTTCATTTTTGTAATTTCCGGTAAGTTGGACAGCTGTCATCTGTTACTAAAATAGCTATAACTAAAGTTCTGCTTGACGTGCATTCAAAAACAAAACAGTTTTTAAAACTAGAAAAATTGGGCATTATTATAAAGCAATAAAATAAAAAAGTGATTTTTTGTGAAAATCCTCTTTTTTAAGGTAGTCGGATACGTGAAACGTCGGACGAAATTGCAAAAGAAATGCAAATGTTATCAAAATCTGAACCATACTCATAAGTATAGAAAAGGTTGGTAACCCACGTACAAACATGCACTTACAAGGGAAACTAGGGAAGTGTGACTCGCCAATTTTAAAATAAACTAGTGGGATGTCTGCCTCAAGAGGAATAATTTTAAGGGGCAACATTCGTTTCGGCCCATAGAAGGTCCTGTGAGAGATAAAAAATAATTCAATGTATAGAAAAATCGATATTTTATTACTTCAAAGCAGACTATTAGTTATTGTAATTGTCTCATACTCCAATTAATTTGTAATTAATTGGTTAATTAATTAATTTTCTAATTAATAAATCAATTAGCTGATAAATTAATTAAATATTAATTAATTAATTGATTTGCAATTACATACTCCAATTAATTTGGAAAATTTTTGAAAAAAAAAGTAAAAAAATTTGATGTCAATTTTTTTTTTAAATCAACCTAACAGGTTTTTCTGAAAAACTACAGATATATAAAATTTTCAAAATCAATTATGAGAATAAATATGCGTTATATAGTACGTGAAAGTAAGTACCACAAAATTAATTGGAGTATGAGATAATTACAATAACTAATAGTCTGCATTGAAGTAATAAAATACCGATTTTTCTATATATTGAATTTTTTTTTATCTCTCACAGGACCTTCTATGGGCCGAAACGATTGTTGCCCCCTAAAATTATTCCTCATAAGGCATACATCCCACTAGTTTATTTTAAAATTGGCGAGTCACACTTCCCTAGTTTCCCTTGTTAGTAATTTTTCAAAATCTTTGAAAAGATACTGAAATAAATACTTTCGTGATATTTTAATGGCTTTGATTTTGATATGATACTAGTTTGATAAAACAAACTTTTAGATTTCATTTAAGTTTTTCTTTAGTTTCTGTCACTGAAAAAAGTTTAGAATCTAGAGTTTCTTTTTAAACAGACATGGATATAATTTTTCCCTAAACACACTCATTAGTTATTCTTCCATTATATCAGAAGTATACCTTAAGGTTGATTAAAATTTTTAATCAAAATAATAGGTCGTTTCTATTTTAAAGTATTTTTCTAATTTATAAAAAACCCATTTCCAAAAGGCTTTAAAATTGAATCCTCAATTTTTAAGAGACAAAGACAACAATTGCGAAAGTTTTAAAAACCGTTAAGAGGTTTAAAGATATAAGACCTAAGAGCTACATATCAAGGGAATATGTCAGTTTTATTGACATATGTAGGACGCCAATCCCGCAAAGGAATTTAAAAATCGTTATTAACCTTTGGAAATTTGAACTCAAATAAATCTTTGTCTACTGTATATATATTATTAATTGCTTAATAGACAAACAGGCTTTTAGATATTGCCACGAGTAGAAAAGAATGGGGTAATCAGAAATTTCAAATACATTTCATCGTTTTTATTATCTTTAGTGCATTGTTCTAACAAATAAAAATTTTAAAAACAGTTTTACATTTTTGACAGTATCTTTTTAAATTTACTCCGAAGAAAACACATTTCTTGATTTATTCCTGGAATTTTTCTGAAAAATATTTGCTTCTTGCCATTTAAAATTTGCATGAGATAATGAAAAAATAAATTTTTTAAATTGGTTTTATGAGCCAGAATTATGTTGTTGTTTTTTTACCAGAAATGACATAACCATACAACCTGGTAATTTTACCAGAATTTTTTCATGTGTCTACGTTTGTTAAGAATAAAATTGTTTCTAAACTTAAAGCGTTTTGTAATTAGTAAGAATGTGCTCAATTTTTTATAACATTATTTGTTTGGGTGATCTTTATTTTTCCCTATCAAAAATTTACCAGGGGTGTATTTTTAAAAGGGTTATTTAACTCATTCTTAAGAAAAAAATTCCTGAGCTTAGAATATTTTTTTAATGCCTACCTGCGTTAACATCCGTCAATTCAAGCATATACAGGGCGATTTTGATGATTTCTCTTTCAGAGGCGCCATATTAGGTGGGCCAACGTCACTCACACACTGCGGACAGATAGTACAGAGAAGGAAAGAACATCCATGCCTTGCCCGAGATTCGATCCCAGAACCTTTATGTGAGCTTAGAATATTTAGAACGCAAATTAAGTCTAGACGTGTTCATGTAGATAATGAGATTGAATTTTAAAAGGGCTAAATGAAAAACAAAAATATATATGCAGGCGAATATAGTTCCTTTTTTATGCAGGCGAATATATTTTCTGTTATAAATAAATCTATTTATTTAAATTTTATTATTTATAGTGCCTTTAGAGGAAGAGTTTTTGGGAAATTTTACGCACCACCGTTCTAAAAGACAATCACCGGACACAGTATGGCCCGAAGTACTTTTGGTCGTAGATTATGAATCTTATATTCTTCATGGTGGCAACAGTAGAGATGTAAAAAGATATTTTATCAGCTTTTTCAATGGGGTAAGTACCATCATTAGCCTAATTATTTAAATAAAAAATTGCTTAATCACTTCATTTAAGATGTTCTTAATTCTATGCAGCTAATATGAGAGTACACTTTCATAGCGATTAAATACTAAAAGCATTCTGACATGCGCCAAAAACAATGTGATTTTTAAAAGTGTTCTTTGTTGGTATTAATTGAAATATTAAAAGTATAAATAGAATCATTTAGATAGAAGTTAAACGGGGAAAAAAATTGTGTAAATTTCCAAGATATGTCAGATATGTATTTATTTTTATTTATTTTACTCATGATGGTGAAAACGAGAAAAATTTTATGTTCATAACTTATAAATTTGTGTTTAATGTCCAAGGGATGGCAAAACGGGGAAGAAGCGCTTTCCCAGGACAGAATGCTCCCAATTTATATGCATTGAAGACTACATATACGCTTTTCATGGTTTTATCTTAAGATTTCAGTGTCCACAACTTGAATGCAGGGCTTGATCTAGAAATGCGGGGCCCTTGGCACAAAACTGTCAGGGGCCCAGGTCGTTACTTTAAACTAAATTTACATGTTGTTTAATAATGAAGTGTTTTCAAATTATTTACAATACAAGTAAATTACGATATATTAGTAAATTTAAGCTTATATTTGTTTCAATTTTTGTAAACTCATAACTCTAATAGATAATTCTTAAGGAAAAGCACAAAAAGGAATTGTTTGTAACATTTGGGGGGCCATAGAAATGCAGACCTGTCGGGGCCTCTCAGGCCTAATGATGAATCAGGCACAGCTTGAATGACATTTTTATACTAATTATGTTTATACGAGAGTACCGAATTGAGATCAAGTTTGTGTGAGGCAGGCAACACAATTAGGAGACAATCGGTAAGTGATAAACATACCAGAAGCAGATTTCCATACTCTTGCATTGTCATGCGCACATTACTTCAGCACATCCTAACGCAAAAGTATAGGAACTCATCACCTGTATGCCTTTTATTTACCACTTGCGTTTTCAATTAGTGTCCTGCCAGAATTAGAAAAGTTTGTTTTATATGTGATAATGTGGGCCATGAAGGGAGAATCGCGCGATTCCGTGTGTATAATCATGATCTTGAAAGAGTTAAACTTGATACAAAGCTATAGTTTTGAACTATATTTAGCATTTTGACACAAAGAATTATCTGGGCTTTAAACCGGACACATGCCGTATATATTTAAAAAGTTATTAAATCAATTTGGAGAGATTTTTTCACTTACATGAATATTAACAGAATTATTCAAAAAAATTTCTGAATTTCAAAATTATAAACAATTTCTGAATTTTTTTTCAAATTTTCATGAACTTAGACCAGTGATTACCAACTTTCGGCTCGCGAGCCGCATCCAGCCCTCGACGCCTTTTTTTTGGCCCGCGAACTAAAATATATCATTGTCGTTTTTTTAGGACAATTTTCGTAAAAAATCTATATGGGTTTTAAATACTTTTCTTTCGTTTAAAGAAACTTTGACGAAAGAGTTCGAAAAACAGCCATTTAACCAATGATATTCAAATTTACGATTATATTCAGTTATATTCAGACTGTAACAATTCCGATTAAAAATAAATGCAACAATAATAGGCAACAATAAATTTAACATAGTATTTTGTTTAAAAAACTTAAAATATGTTACATGCATATCAAAAACATCATTTGGAAAATTTAATTCGTACTCAATATTTAATTAATGACGTGAACATAAACTCTTCACTTGACATTAAACAAAGAAAATTTACGCAAGAAACTAAACAGAAACATAATTTATATTAAGAACACTTAGTTAAACACACATAAGTTAGATATTAGTTAGACTTATATGCATAAACTTCCAAGATTTTAGCACTAAGCTCAAACTCCTGATACTTTATATCATAAGATAAAAATATTATTCGAATTATTTTCAAGTGAATCCACCAATCTATGATTTAGATTCAATACCTCTAAGTAGGCTACAATGAGGGCAAAATAAAAAGACCTCGGGTTATGAAATTCTTTAAAAAACAATTCCGAACAAGTTTGCAAAAATGAACATGACCCCGAGGAAGTCATTTAAACAAGGCAGACAGATATGATAAGGAAACTACTCTCTTAAAAAATACTCATTATGTTTGAAAAATACCTTAATGTAAGTTCTTGAATAATGCTAAGTAATGCAATGAAAAAGAATTTTTAAATAAATTCCGCGATGGAATACTTAACGAGGAATACCTTATCAATGGAGGAAGTAACATATTTATTTATTTTAGTAGTTTTTAAAGGTTAAGTAATTAAAACAATATTATCCTAATTACTTAAATTACAATGTTAAACAATGGATCAAAGAGTCATTTTTATATTTTCATGTAGCCAAAAAGTAAATTAAAACATTACATTTTTATTTGGATATCTATACTAGGTCAAGTAAAAATGATTGAATGACAAAAAACATTCTAAATAACATTTAATTCTTAAGGTATCCGAAGGTAGGCTTTAAAAACCACACTGATAATTTTTTTTTGTCGAGGAAAGACAATCTAAATAGCAGATTCATGATTTGATGAATTTCTATGCTATATTTTCAATCGACAGAGTTATTAAAATAAATAGAATTAAACCAATTATAAGTACTAACTATTATGCTCCAACTCTTTATGCAGTTTCTAAAAATCGCTTTATTTTGATTAGCACAATTTACTTAAAGTAGCCAAAGTAGGCACATGCTGTTTAGTTTATACAAACAAATTAATTATTCTCATCGGAACGTAATAAAATTTACCTTTATATTTTTTATAAGAAATGTGTTATGTTCGTATGTAAAAAAAAATATTTGAAAATAAGCATGTAAAATATATAGATATATTTTATATTGAAATACATGAAACAAATATATAGAATATATTGAAATTTATAGAATATTGAAATATATCAAATAAATATTTAGCATATATTGAAATTTATAAAATATTGAAATATATAAAATAAATATATAGAATGTATTGAAATTTATAGAATACTGAAATATATCAAATAAATATTTAGCATTGATTAAAATTTATAGAATATTGAAAAATATGAAATAAATATATAGAATATATTTAAATTTATAGAATATTGAAATATATGAAATAAATATATAGAATGTATTGAAATTTATAGAATACTGAAATATAGGGGAGAGTGGGGTCAATTGTAACATTTTTTACTTAACTATTTTTAACTAACAAAAAATCCAATATATTATTAGTATTAATTGACAGACGAGTAAAGTAGACTCTCTTCTAGTAGAAAAAAAAAATAAATACCTTAATTTAAATGTTGTTATATTAGTTATTAACAATTTTTGACAGTCGTGCACTTGTTACAATTGTCCCCACTTACGGGGTCAATTGTAACACTTCATAAATTCAACTAAAGCATAGTTAATCATACAGATTATCATAGTTGTGATATATTTTTTTATTGATTAAAATAGTAGTGATATTTTAGGAGTAAAAATAATAATGAGCAGAGACCTAAAGGTCTGGTTTCTTAGGACAAGCGCCTTATCTGGGCGTCAGCGGGACGTCAACGTCACGCTGACGCCAACAAAATATTGGTTTGTTAGCTCAAGGCCTGGTTTCTTAGAACTAGCGCCTTATCTGGGCGTCAGCGGAAAGTTGACGTAGAGCTGACGCCATAAAAATACTTTTTTGTTAGCTCAGCGTGAGCAGTCGGCCCAACGCAGACATTTTCTCTCATTGCGCATGCGTTAATAACGTAAACAAATATTTATTTTGAATTTGTATTGATTTTGTTATTGTCGACCAGTGTTTTAGAGAACAAATAATGACTTTGTCCAAGAAAAAACACATTGCAGCTGAGCTAAATGAAGAGTGCTATGTTTAATGAAGAAGCTATGTTTAATGTCAAAATCAAAATCTTGGCTGATTTCAATGCGCTGTTGGATGTTGTCCGCCATTGCTTCTGTGGTTAACGTCACGTTGTAATCCAACTGCAGTTGAGTTGGACGGCAATTGTAGTTCAAGATGAGCGTTCGATGACGTATACTTATCAAACTCACAAATGGACCAATCAGAGGTTAACGCTGATTTCCAGCTGACGGCGTCCTGTCCTAAGAAACCAAGCCTTAAGGGGTTAAAAGTTTTAATTTGTGCTGTGAAAGGTGACAAATAAAATAATGCACATGCAACATAATATAAATGATATATGAAACTATTTGTGGTTCTTAAAGAGTTAAGTAATGGTTTGTAAGCATAAGAAATGGGACCTAAAGGGTTAAACAATTGCAATTGAAATTATGAATTTATTTTCAGCTGTTACAATCGCCCCTTTACTTATTGTTACAATTGTCCCCAAGACGCCATTTCAGCTTCATTTGTTAAAAACAATGCTAGTTAATTGACATAACTAATCTTTTTTTTTTTTGAAATGTTAATTAAGGTCTCCACTTACATATTCTGTTAATAATTTTTATTTGTTTGAACAAAATTACTTTGTTACAATATAATATTCTAATACCAAAAAAAGTACTTACGCAGCGTCAAAATATCTTTTGTGATGTAACTCTTTCAAAAGTACATAAAAATGGCTGACAGCAGGGGTGTACATGTAGATTTATTAAATACACCTTGTGCGCCACCTAGGAACCAAATCTAGAGCCCGACACTCGAAATTTTTGCTCTGTTACAATCGTACCATGTTACAATTGACCCCACTCTCCCCTATCAAATAAATATTTAGCATACATTGAAATTTATAAAATATTGAAATATATAAAATAAATATATAGAATTGAAATTTATAGAATACTGAAATATATCAAATAAATATTTAGCATAGATTAAAATTTATAGAATATTGAAATGTATGAAATAAATATGTAGAATATATTTAAATTTATAGAATATTGAAATATATCAAATAAATATTTAGCATAGATTGAAATTTATAGAATATTGAAATATATGAAATAAATATATAGAATGTATTGAAATTTATAGAATACTGAAATATATCAAATAAATATTGAGCATATATTGAAATTTATAAAATATTGAAATATATAAAATAAATACATAGAATATATTGAAATTTATAGAATATTGAAATGCTTTTTTCAACATTTTTTTTCTTTTTTTCTCACTTAGAAATATTTACTTTTCATATAATATTGCACAAAATCAAAATATTTTTTTCGCAAAAAATTATTTTAAAGCCACATTTTGTATGTTGTTCATGAAATGGTCGTTAATTCTTTCATTTGAGGAAGTGTAAAATTTCTTTTCTAACAACATTAAATTTAAAAAAAAAAATACAAATTGAAGAATAACAAACCTTCGTTGGATCTAACTAAGTTTAAAATCACTTACATTAAGTGAACTAAATTCTTTTTAAAATTAGTTTTACAAAATGGGACATTTAGTCCTTCGGATGTCACGATACATTAAGATTAGCGTTAATAAAATATGATGGTATCGTAATGTAAATCAAAATATTACATCATAATTCTCCTTAAACAAGAAAAACTGGAAGATCGGTGTAATTTTTCAATTCTATACCCATTCGAATAAAAGTGTATATTCCCCTCTGGCAACATGACGTGCTCTATGCCCCATTTCTCATAATGTGTCCTTGCATTATTTGAAATATCATTTTTCTTTTTTATTTTGACCTTTCAAGTCAATCTTTTTGAAAGCTATTAATCACAAAAAGCATCACAAGTGCTAAACAATGCTTAGAAGAATGCCGCTGGGTTAAATATGTTCGGAAATTTCAACTAGATTAGCGATTACGCATTTTGAGAAAAGTTTTTTTTCTTCTAAAAAATTCATTTTGAGGGAATGAAAATGATATTATGTCATAAACCCACAGTGACAGCTATAATACAGGAAGAGATTCGAAAAAGATATCATTGTTGCTACAATTGGATCAAGAGAAAAAAAAAAAACACGAGAATTTTTTGTTATAAGCTAGTTTATAACTAGTTGAATACACAAAAAATTAGGGGGAACTGGTTGTTTTAAATTATGTATCTTAAGCCTCAATAGATCTAAAAATTTGCACCCCACCTTCTCGGTGTGGGTTTTAGCAGCCATCTTAATTCATTAATAGGTCAAAAGAATCGGAAAGTTAAGCAATTCTATTTTGACCAGCGGTTCCTAAATGGTGTTCCGCGGAACTCTAGTAATCCGTTGGAAGGGTAACAAGGGCTCCGTGAATTAATTTTTTTAAAATCTATAATGATTTTCGAAACCTGTAATAAAGATAATACCTAGTCAATAATCCATTATTTACTTATTATTCCCGTAATTTTTAATAAATGATTTAATTGAAATACTTGTGAAGAAATAAATTTCAAAGTAATTATTTTTCTAATAGTAATAATAAATGAATTATGAAAAGGATATTCATTTTATGGAAAATTCCATTAGTATTTCGAATCGAATACAAATTAACAAATTCAACAATGAAGAAGTATGTTTCTCTGATAACCCTTCACAACGTTTTTTTTCTTCTTTCATTTTTTCGTTTTTGTTATAATGTAAACCATATTTCAGCTTTTTCATTTTCTGCTTATGCATACTTTAAAATCAAATAAAGAACTCGACAAGAAAACCCCACAGCATGAAATTTAAATAGCATATACTCATTTATGAGGAAAACGCATAATCTCGATTTGAAGGGAGAAATGTGTGCGTGAAATGTTCGTTGGTAACCGGAAGGATTCAAACCAAGGACTCAGTAGTCAAATCCTAGTAAAACGTAGTAAAAAAGAAAACCCCATAGCATAAAAGTTTTTTTTTTTTTTTTAATGGCGGGCACTTGGAGCTATTGTCCATTGGCCACAGAAAGTGCCAGAATTGCTAATTCTCTTTTCGTTACCCAGTGGGCACCTGTGGCGAAGCCACGGCGGTGGAACAGCGTCGCCCACGTCACACTACCACAACCCGTTTATAGGGCGGGTCACATTCACACATTCACACACAAAGGAGAAAGGACATAGAACACAGATAGAGGGAAAGAAACATCCATGCCTTGCCCGGGATTCGAACCCAGAACCTTTCTGATGCAAGGACAGTTCCCTGCCCCCTACACAGACTGGTCGGCATAGCATAAAATTTAAATAGCATATACTCATTTATGAGCAAAACACATGATCTCGATTTGAAGGGAGAAATATGTGCGTGAAATGTTCGTTGGTAACCGGAAGGATTCAAACCAAGGACTCAGTAGTAAAATCCTAGTAAAACGTGGTAAAACGAAAACCCCGCAGCATAAAATTTAAATAGCATATACTCTTTTATGAGGAAAACGCATGATCTCGATTTGAAGGGAGAAATATGTGCGTGAAATGTTCGTTGGTAACCGGAAGGATTCAAACCAAGGACTCAGTAGTAAAATCCTAGTAAAACGTAGTAAAACGAAAACCCCGCAGCATAAAATTTAAATAGCATATACTCTTTTATGAGGAAAACGCATGATCTCGATTTGAAGGGAGAAATATGTGCGTGAAATGTTCGTTGGTAACCGGAAGGATTCAAACCAAGGACGCAGTAGTAAAATCCTAGTAAAACGTAGTAAAAAGAAAACCCCACAGCATAAAATTTAAATAGCATATACTCTTTTATGAGCAAAACGCATGATCTCGATTTGAAGGGAGAAATGTGTAAGAGAGATGTTCGTTGTTTGAAGGATTCGAACAAAGGACTCAGTAGTAAAATCAATTTCTGCTCAATTTTGCTCTTTCTTAGTGAAGAAATTAAAATTTCCTCGCCATGAAAAGATTTCTCAAAATTGAGCAAAAATTTGTCACAGTATCTCCGAAACGGAGGTCCTTGTTTCGAATCTTACCAGCAGCAGCCACTAACACATTCCTCCCTCTGCATCACTTTTGAGACTATGCATTTTAATCAAATGTAAGCATTGGTGCGTAGTTTCAATTTCGAGTACGCGGGGTTTTCAAATTCGACTATTATTTGTATCGGAGCTATTTTGACTCGTTTTTGCCCACCTTCCAGAAAACCTTACTTAAAGGGAAGGGAAATAAAATGGTTTTACTACTTTGTCTTTTTCAATCTATTTATTTATTTATAAAGGGTAAGTAACAAATCTCGTATTATTTATTTGTAATAAAAAACATTATTACTGCTTTAAAAACAAAAATAAAATGGAAATAAATATTTTTATTTTCTTTTATTTTTCAGGTGGATTTAAGGTATAAACTTTTACATCATCCGAGAGTTCGTATTAGTTTAGCTGGAATGATTGTAGCGAAAGTAAGTAAATATTTTCGCTTTCGATTTATTAAGTCACTAAGAACATTTAAATAAAATTTTTCAAAAATTGTAAACAGAATATTATAGACACGGTGCGTAGCGTTTTTTTATTTAAGTTTTCTTTAAGAACCTTAAAGGTTCATCTTTTATTCAGGGTTTGAAAAAAGTGCTTAATTTTATATCTAAAAGATATGAAATTAAAAATATATAAAAAGAGTTTTTTTTTTCTTGCCATGTCGATTGTCATTCGAAATGACAAAAAATGCATGATTTTCACAGTTTTCTGTGCAATATTTGTCAGAAACTAGTCATTTTATCATTATTATAAAAAGTTTTTCAAAACATTTGGAATTTTATTGATTTCATGTTTATAAATTAAGAACTTTAAACGATAGAAAATAATAATTTTTATTCCTGCTATGATTTTTTTTTGGACAGTGATTAAAAATACTTTTTGAGTATTTAAAAGTTTTTAAAATGTGCTTTTTTTTATTTGAAAAATCTGGCTACGCACCCTGTATAGAAAATAGTACATATATATATATTTTTGGTCTTTTTTTCTTACTTAAACATAAAATATATTTCAATACTTGAATGTCCAAAACATATTGATTTATTTTCGAAATCTCGAATAAACAAATCATACGTCCGACAAGGATTATTATAAAAAATCAAATCCCCACAATACTTGTGGAACTATAAAACTGTATCTAAATTGACGTATTTAAACTATCTAAAACTTAGAAAAGTTATACTTCTTGAAACTTATGATTATTTTAATTCAGAATATTCTGTAATCATCAGCCACAATATCTGCATATAGACTCCTTGTCAAAAATGAATTTATTGAAAATATACCCAATTAAAATGGAAAAAATCAATATTTAATTAAAGAAAAAAAACGTTAAAAAAATTTGACGAATAATCAATTATCAGGATTAAAATCATCAAAACCTGTTTCATTGTCGAAAGAAACATGGAAGAGGTTAAATGTGACTATTTGAAAGATCTTCCAGTTTTATTCAGCAATATTTTTTTTTATCGTTTTCAAAACCACTTTCAAACAATAATATGCAAAAAAAATCAATTCCCTTGTTATTTTCTGAACAGCGCAAGAATAGTTTTAAAGAATTGTAATAAATAAAGTAGTTAAACACAAATTGAAACATACAATGCAAACTTCATCATACTAATTTAAAGGCTTGCAATAAAATCTCGATATTTATTATTTCAAAAAAGTAAACCTTTCAAAAACTTTGTAGTCAAGTTTCGCATTAAACTTCGTAGAGTTTTTTTCCTCTTTCCACCTTCATACATCTAAAACATTAAGAAACTCTAAAGGGATTTCACAATTATGTGATAAGGACGAAACCGTGATAAGCAAACCTAAATGTAAACTATTTTCGACTTAGAGAATTTGTAATACTATAAACCAATTTTTAAATGCTTACAGCGATTGATAAGTTTAATTTATTTACTTATTTTGAAAAACATTTAATTTTTTTCAGATATTAAGATTAAATGTTTTCCAAAATAAGAATTCCATGGAGCGCAAGATTATACACTTGACATTAAAACCAAAATTTGACTAATATAAAAATATCTATTCTAAGAATTAAACAAAAGTTTTAATACTATTTGAAATATTAAAGATAAATTTAAAACGTTTTGTAAATTTAAAATTATCAAAATTATTTAATATTGATATTTTATTTTTTATTCAAAGTTAGTATTTAATTCCTGGAATAGATATTTTTACATTATACTTTTATACAATATAAATAAAAAAAATACTGAAATTTAATTCGAATATTAATTGTGTTAACTTAATGCTGGGTCTAATGAAACTCGCATTTTACAAATCATATTAATTTCAAAATAAGCTGAAGTATTTTAAATAATACAATACATTTTAGCAAAAACATAGAGTCCAAACAATTCTTTTATTTACTGTAAAATATTGAAGTGCTGTATTAAAAATTTTGTAAATGACTAAGTTGGAATAATGGCTATACGCTTACTGTTTTTCTAATCCTCTTAAGAGATGGGTCTTAAAGTAGGATACAAATCAAACAGTTATCATTAATTTGATAGTTATTTTGTCAATTGAAAATTACATAACCTAAATTTAGCCATTTTTACCAGAATTTCAAAATTATATTAAGCATGCAGGCAAGTTCATTAACCAAACAATGCAGTGTCTCTTTATAAAAAAAGTAAATCATTCCAGCTGTGGGCCAAGAGAGTAATGGAGGTTAAGACTCTTCCATTTCAAGCCTAACGGTATGATTGTGGCAACAATGGGACCACAAGTGCGCATATGCCACTTTTACTTCTCAGACAAACTAGCACCCATCGATCTAGTGCTAGATAGACTTTACGTCCCTCTGGGGATCGAACTCCAATACTTCACATTGACAGCTCAGTGTCTTAACTACTAAGCCGTCAGGGCTCATTTAGCCTCACAAGTGACAAACAAAATAAATGATGTTTTATTTTGTTTTATAACCATCGTTGAATAGCCGACCCAATTTTATGGGTTTACGTCTACTAATGTTCAACTCCGTAGCCCTGTAATTTTGAGCTCAATCCAGAAGAATTTGCCTTCGTGGAGGACTTTTTTGAGGAGCTAACCCGCATTTGCGTTACATGGAGAGGAAGATCACGAGAATCTCCCACGGTTAGCCTGACGGCAAGGGGACTCTAACCCATGATCCGTTTACCGCTGAAGAAATTTCACGTCAGCACTGTGGTCGGTGCAAGATGGATGCGGAATTTGTATCGAATGGGATTCGAATCCGGTTTGCCTCATTTGAAGACGAACACTCTATTCCCTGAGCCATCGCGGCTCAAATAAATGAAGTTATGTTTGTCACACCAATTATTTGTTTCCAAAAAATGCATGGTTTGAAATCTTTATTCCCGTTTAAACCATTTACATTTTTTAACGCCAATATATTTTGCTTAATTACTTATTTCTTTTTTGTTTGAAGGATCGGGATGCCACGCCATACTTAGAAAGAAACAGATTAAGGGCACCCAACGCAGACGCTGTAGATGCAGCTGGTGCTCTAACAGACATGGGGAAATACTTATATAGAGAACATCGGTTGCCAACGTATGATCTAGCAGTGGTCATTACGAAACTCGATATGTGCCGAAGAAGATTCCCCAATGGACGATGCAATCGTGGTACAGCAGGTAAGATTTTCATCAGGAACATCCGCATTACATTAACATGTTTTCTATATATATATCTTTCCTCTGTTTAAGCTAAACATAATGTTAAATTTAACAGGTTTCCATCTATGGCGTGGATATTGCCGTTTCACTACCATACTAAATTCGTGGGGGTTGACCTCAGCAGTAAGCAGGCTGCTATTAAAAATTATCTGTACTTATCAGTTCATTCAGATTCATTTTAAAGCAAGCTTAAACGATAATTTATGATTGTAATGTTGTATACACATATTCATTTCCTGTGGCGGGAATTCTGCTTTTCAATGACTTTTTGGTCTCAAAAATGGATGATAAGCTATTTGTTCCGTCGTGAAATGGTGTTCGTAGTAGTAGATGCATATGACCTGAAACTACAGACTGTCTCCATATACAAGAGTCACTGCGTACACGAAGGTAAAATTACACGTAATACATTTTGAAATCATTTGTGAACATAAAGGTAGACAAATTTATACTTCCGCGTTTGTAAAGTAGTGACTACTATTGTGACAGTAGACTAAAGTCGTCTATGGAAGGAAGAAAAAGGATAAAGACAGAAAAATATCATACTGGGAAATAAGACTCAAACCTACTCTTACTGGCATCTAAGAGTGCAAACCAACTGGATTAACAAGATACTAGGCAATCGACCCAATCATAGAAAATTGTGTTTTTTAAAAATTTATTTTAATAAAATTGAAGAAAAAGAAATTTACAGAGAATAAATAGGTTATTACTATACAAAAGTAATTCTGCTTTCCAGTTTTATAGATTTTAATAGTTTTCTTTCTTACAAGTTAGTGAAATAACCGGAACAAATATTCCATGATAATGCATATTGATATTAAATTATAAAATTATCATGTGTTTGGCACACAGGTATCATTTACAGAAATATTTTTAATTGGTCTCCATAGCTACACAGTAAAATACATTCCTTACAACATCCTAATTATAAACAACATCCTCAAGACTAACAAATAGCCATGGCAAACTAGATCGGAATGAAGAAAATGCATTTTACTTAGCTAGTTGCTAAACTCGCGCAAAATATTGCTCTTTTTTGCATGTAAAGGCTAACTGTTACAAGTAGATGAATAGATTTGAGCTACAACTACTAATCTAAGAAATTTTACTTCCACATCTGATTTTATTTTGCAGGATTTGCGTACGTTGGAGGGGCATGCGTTGTAAACAAAAGATTAGAAAAAGTCAATAGTGTTGCAATTATTGAAGATAGTGGTGGATTCAGCGGAATAATTGTTGCCGCTCATGAAATAGGCCATTTGTAAGTAACACATTTTTTTTTAAAGATTTTCATTCTCGCTTTTGTACAATTTAAGTTTGTTATGAACTTATAACGAGTTCTTTCCTTGTTTTCTAAGACAATGCTTTAGATATACATATATATTAAAATTTAGTGAAACCACAAAAGTTTCATATTAGTTCTTCAACTCTTAGTTTTCAAAAACTTAATTCCTTTGGTTAAATCTGGAACCGAATTCTAAAAACACTCAGGTGGAAAAAATTAAATTTTGTTTTTAGACTTACCCGACAGAATAATAATCTTAATTCATTGCACTATTTGAAAGTAGCGCATTAACATTAATTGTATATTGCACAATTTGAAAGTCTCCTTTGTTTATACTTAAATCAAATAACCAGGCCTTTTTTGGGTTGAACATGATAAGTTTATCCTATGCTTTAAAAATATTAACAAATTAAACAAATAACAAATTAAATTAAAAGTTGATAAACGGTCATTTTTTTCTTAAAGAACAAAGTTAGTCTTTGAACTCTATCCTGAAAACCAATTCCATGAAGAAAAAAAATTATATCTTGCTTCTAGGTCCTATAGATTGATTTTGAATCCTTAAGATTAAATTTTTTTTTCTGTTGATACTAAGTTTAAATAAAACAGGTACAATAAAACAGGACATTCCTTTATCAACAAGTTCCAGAGATGTAAAAATTGATTTTAATTTAATTATAACACTGGGGGAAAACTTTTATGCTTCATTTATACAAATTGTTGATGTTGCTTCATTTGGATGTGGGGGTTTTGAATTTGAAATTTGTTTTCCTCCTAAATCTACAGTTTTTTTTATTTTTAAATGGCATTTTTAGCCTATCTTTGACGAAATGTGCAGGTTTAAAAACATTATAGATAATAAGGGATCGCGTAAATGATGAGACAAACTTCTGAGGGAGCTTGGGCACATCACGATTAAAATAGCGTTGAAACTCATGATCTGAAATGTCATTGTACGCGGCTAGGGGCGCTTCTCTATTATGATCTTTTCAGAAGCACACGAAGAAACAGTTCATAATAGATAATCGCCCGAGCATGGGTTCCTGAGATATACCCTATGGGGAGTTTGTCCCAAGCATTTGCACGATCCGCTTGCAGATACAAATTTTTTTAAACTTGTACATTTCGTCGAAATATAGACCAAAAATGTCTTTTTTTAAAAAACTGTAGCTTGGAGGGAAAAAACGATAGCAGATTTAAGAGCAGCGACGCGAAAATATCCAAGATCCGTTTTAAAAAAATCTCATGCATTAGAAAAGGAAGAAAAAAAATTGTTCCTCAGTGTAACATTTCGGATTAATTAAGGATATATTAGGCATAACATAGAAAAAAAAGGAAATCTTCTCTCATTTTTTTCAAGCAGGCTCTAGAATTGTAAAGAATATAATTTTTGTTCCAGTGTTTAAAAATACTATTAATATCGTTAATTATGTTCAAAATGATTCATAAAATTAGGCCATAAACAAAGGTGATAAGAACTATGCACTGAGATAGTAATTAAGTTAACAATCGCAAAACGAAATGAACGAAGGAATTAATTTTGTTATTTCAGATTGGGTTGTGTTCACGACGGCTCTCCCCCTCCAAGTTACCTCGGAGGACCAGGAGCTACTCATTGTCCTTGGGAAGATGGTTTTATCATGAGTGATTTGAGACACACAGAACGAGGTTTCAAGTGGTCTTCATGCAGCGTAGAGCAATTCAAACATTTTTTGAAGTAACACTTTTTACACTGAAGTATACAACTTTTTTCTATGTTTTTGTTTTCAAATGCTTGGTAAAAGTTTAAAAAAATCAGGAAGAAAAAAATATTTTACTTGCTTCTTACTCATAATTTCTTTAAATTACTTTTTTTTATATTATACCTACATATTGAGCAATTCAACAAGTTTTTGAAAAACCTTCTTCTCTAACACCAGATACAAAAAAGAGGTTACTTTTCGGTTAGGAAATTCAACTATTTTTTTATATTTAATTTTTTATTTTAATTAATTTTTATGTGTGTTAAAAATAAATAAAATTTTTAAAAAATTGAAGTTGGTAAAAGTTTTTTTGGTGACTTTTCGCTTACTCTCGGTTACCAAAAAAAAGAAACCATGTAAATAAGGAGAAACTCCGGCCCAAACACGCAAATTATGAATATCATGAGCTCTAGAATTCATATTTCTTAAAAAAAATTGAACGAATAAAAATTTAATTAGAGGATTTCTAATTAATTATAATCAATATATCGAACTTAAAAGTTAATTTTCCAGAATACATTTGAGTTTTCTTCCAAAATCTTTGGATATTGACCTTTATTTGTGGGAATCGACATGTTTCTTTTAGCATAAAACATTTCGTAGCATTTCAATTTCTTTTTTTTTTTTAAATTCTAATATTTTTTAGCTATTCCTAATCCTTTTCTAAATAAAGCTGTCAATTAGTTTTTTTTTTTTTTTTTTTATTTATTTCATACAGAGCGAATGTAAATATTTCTATTTTTCCAGTTCGGAATAAATGTAATAGCTAACTTTTTATTTCAAGGTAAAGGCACAACTGATTATTATGCAATGTCTCAATTCAGTATCAATATCTATTTTTTAACTTTCCTTCTTCAACCACATGAAACAATAACATAAACGTTATTAGGTTTATTTTAATTTTTAACCAATCTTCATCTTAAATTTTTAGATCTATCTTAAAATTTTAGACAAATTCTTTAAATACTAACACTAGATGTCTAGGGTTGGTTAAACTGGCTTCAAGTCTGGAATTTGATTGTTTCAATTAAAGAGACCATTTTAACGCATTAGATTTATTTTCGATTATTAACTTTATGAAATTGAAAATATAGTGTAACTCGGAGTTTACTAAGTTAAGTACTTGATTTGAGTATTTAGTCAGCAGCTGGAAGCTGAGAAGAATGTTCGAACAAAACGGAAATTATTTTCCCTTTACAATGGTCTCATCTGCCTGCCGGCGTGTATGTGAAGTTCTTGATCACCCGTGACTCGGGGCCTTGTGCCAACGGGTCCGAGATTGCTTGGTCTTGCGTGCTGTTCGGGGTTGCTGTCGTGATGGCGGGACATCTAAATTTTGGCGTATGGGCCCTTTGGGTCTGGGTCGCATCCTTCACTCCTTACCATGTACCAAACCAATGTTTTTTGAAACACTCTTGAAAAAAAGAAAGAAAAATATGGTTCTGGGTGATTAGGTGTACATATATTGAGTTATTATAACTCAAATATTAGTAGGCCATGATGGGAACTATGGAAACAACTGATACTTTTCTATATATATATTTTTTCCCCTTCAAAATTCAGGACTAGATTTCTGAAAGATAAACATAATAAGATAAGAAGGTAATATTAATTTGCAACCCATCTTTTTAGAACGTTTTTCGCATATTTATTAGTTTATTTATATTGAAAAAAAACTATCAATCTAAATATTTTGAGACTCTTTATTGCATTTCTCAATACTAATTTTCATTTTTAACCTAAAGTTTAAAAAAAAAAAGTATAACTGTTCATATAGGTAATATATAAAAACATAAAGTTACCTATATATGACCTGTTAAAATTAAAAAAGAAATTGTTTTATCTAAATTTTAAAATGATCCAACACTTGTTCATAATTATTAATACTACTTTTTTTTGTTTGCTTGTTTTAGTGGTGAAACAGCCTCATGTTTATTCAATTTCCCCCACGAAAATGATCTTTTAGTTCGAGTTCTGCCAGGAACGATGCTTTCATTAGATGATCAGTGCAAACGAGACAGAGGAACAACTGCATGTTTTGTAAGTAATATTATAATAGAGGAGTTGACTTAAAAAAAGAAGTTAAGCGAACAAAAAATTCGTTTACGCATTAAAACAGATCTTCAATTTATAATTTCGCAACCGAAGATTTTTTTAAGGTGGAGCCGTCAGATACTCATAAGTATTTCAACAAACGTTTTTCTTTTTTCTCCTGAAAAACTTTGTTCCTTTTCATGGTCAACTCCTCTTATGTACTGGAATAAACTAAGTTAGAAGATCGTAAGTATTAATTTGTACCGCGAAAACATTGAAGCATTTAAGTGAGTAATTAAAGTATGAGTTCCAATAATAAATAATTAATTTAATATAAAGCTGCTTTATTTTTAATAAAAATTTTTATCATGTAGAATTTTGGGAAGTAATAAGTTTGTTAAGCTCACTCTTTTTACTTTCAAGAAAGCATTTCAACAATTTTGTACAGTTAAACAAATTATCATCTCGAATTTATTACTTTTATATTTCAGAAATACCTCTAGGTACTTCGACAGTATTTACTGAATTTTTTATATACAAGTTTACTTTTTTAAAATCAACAATGAGTTTTACTTGCAAATATAAAAAACAGGCATAAGTTTAAATAAAAAGTCTTGTGTCAGCTTAAAAAATTTAGAATGAATGAAATATACTTAAGCAAACGTACGACAAAATAAATAAATAAAATTTAAAAAAAAAAACTACTGAACAAAGGCAACAAAATGCAACCAGTGTAACTGGATTGTTTATAGGATTTATTTCCTTAATAATTTCATATTAAACCTTTATAATATTTTATGACAATAAAATTATGTTATGGAAATTTTTTTAAATTCAAACAAGATATTTTTTGTTGATTTGTATAGAAAGATGCAAGAGTTTGTGCACAACTCTTTTGCTTTGACACAGCCTCTGGTTATTGTGTATCGTACCGACCAGCTGCTGAAGGATCTGTCTGTGGTGACGGCCAGGTAATGATATTACTCATAAATAATTTAAAATGTAAAAAACAAAAATGAAATGTACAAGATATTAAATACACACATTTAATGCATCAAATAATGCATGCTAGTTCTAGATATAAAATTTTGCAGAGGTCTGGAGGTTTAGCGACTTTCGAAAAAAAAAGTGTCCGAAAATAAATCCCTAAACAGTTTTATAACTATATTTTCTAACTTTAAAAGACTATGGAGAAAGAGATTTAGCAATGAAATTTACCACATTTATAAAGAACATAACATGCCCACATACATCAAAATTAAAAGGGTGAAAATTGGAGAACCGTTACTGAGAACAGGTCAAAATAGAAGGGAATCCTTGAGAAGGCCAGGGCTCACTCTAGGCTGTCGCGCCAATGATGATGATATTTTCTCACTATACATTTAGCAAACTTTTAACATGAGTTTATATATAATAATAGCATAAAATAGTTCACATAAGGCATAAGATCATTTGCAGAAATTGATTTTTTACTTCAATTAAACTATGTTTCAAGTTATTGCATTCCCAAATCAAGAAACCTAAACCATCTATAATAAGTGCATATTATGAAATCAAATTAAATTGTTGCTGTGGAAATCTGTAATTTCTGAAATTCTTTTAAAATCTAGATATAGTGTATTTAACCTCTTCATATTCATAGTGGTAAATAAAATAAAACAACATTACATAAGAAAATAGAAAAATTTTTACAATCCTCAAACTAAATAGCTAAAAATACTTTGTTATGTTAAACATATAAATTATATTTTATTGCCATTAGAAACTGGAATGTATGAAATGAAAATTTCACTACTTAAATTAAACTAGGAGGCTTCGCCCCCTGCTCGCTGGCGCTCGTCAACCCCCGGAACTGCTTTCGCAGTTTATTTCGGATTGCTTCGCAATCCGATGCTCGCTTTGCTCGCTCATTGGATACATTCTTAACGTCTAGCTTTTGTATACTTTTTTGAACACTGAAGTTCCGAACACTTTTCACTGTAGAAAATTCTAAACCTGTGCATTTCAATATTAATTTGAAATTGCAAACAGTTCGCATATTTTTCTTAATCACACTATTCTAAATTTCAGTAAAGTAACTGTTGTAAGTTTTGTTTTAAAGTCTTTCCCACCAGAGGGCTAAAACCATGTGTTGTAAAACAATATGAAATAGTACTGAACGCCAGATGTAAAGCATCGGCTTCGATAAAGATAATTTTGTGAGAATTTTTCTGATAATTCGGTGAGAATTCACCCGATTAGACATATGATGCTCACTACGTGCTCTTGCGCGCTGAAGCCTATCAATTAAAACGTATTAGTGTTTTATATAATGTAGATTAGCCATATGATGCTCACTACGTGCTCTTGCGCGCCCAATCCTATCAATTAAAAATGAAAACTGTTGCCAACGCGAGAAAAGAAATATCATCGGTTTTATTGATACATACGTATTAGTGTTTTATATAATATAGATTAGAACAATATTTAATCTCTATCTAGGTTTGTAAAAATGGGCGATGTCTAGCTGAATTAGAAAATATAATTCCCGACTACAGTCATGTCACAGAGACTTATGTCAAAGCTGAAGAACGAATAGATAATCATAATCAGGATGAAAACATTGAAACAAGGATACCAGCGACGACGTTACCGCCACCACAAAGAAGAGCTCGTATCAGAAGGCCAAATAGGAGACCAATCAGAGACGTCTCTGAGAAAGAAAATTTAGTTGAAATGCTTTCTAAACCTAGTAAGTTATTTAAAATGTAATAATATTTATATGTAAATCTAAAGCCGTGGTGGCTCAGGTTATAAAGTGTTCGCCTCTGAAAGAGGCATCCCAGGTTCATATCCCAGCTATTACTCATTGATACAAATTATGCTCCCAGCTTGCACCAACCACAGTGCTAACATAAAATATCCTCTATGGTAGATGGATCATGAGTTAGAATCTCATTGCCATCGGCTAGCCATGGAAGATTTGGGGTTTATATCTCCGTGTAACATAAATGCGGGTTTGTTCCATCAATAAAATTCAGAGTTATGCCGGCTGTTCAGCGCCGGTTGTAAATAAATATGTAAATTTAATTTATTTACACATTCATAAAAGGAAACCTTAAACAGTTAACTAAACACTTAATTTTGTTTTAAGGGAAATGATTATTGTTTATTTCTGAAAAAGCTTGGTTTCTTAATTAAATTAATTGATAAATGAAAATATTTTAACTGTTCTGAATTATACTAAAACTAGAAGGCTCAGTCCCTGCCCTCAACAACCCTGGAACTGTTTTTGCATTTTGAGATTGCTTTGCTCGCTCATGGAATACTTATCTCTTTTAGTCTAGCTATGCTGAAATTTTAAAATGAAGTTAAAAAATTATGCAATCTAAAAATCCTGTGGAGCATTTGGTTTATAAGCATTTCATTCAATTCATATACATGACGATTTTAGGTTTAATAAATTATAAATATCAGTGTTTGGCAAATTGCCAGTTTTTTTAGTCTTACATAAACTTGTACGATAAATAACAACAAAGGTAAAAGGAAAATATAAAAAATGCATAGCTGGCCGATCTTGATTGATAAAACATAACTCGCTCCGTTAATAATTAAGCATCATTTATGCTAAAACATAATACAAAACAAAATATAAAAGTTTGTTCACATGAATTACTTGCCTTTAGCCTTTTATTTCTGCCCATCTTATAGCTCAATTTTCTAGCTTTTCGTTACCCAAGTAAGAAATAATTTTTATTCAGATATTTGTAAACATGTATGTATAAGCATTCATGTTTATAACAGCGCACTCATTTCATATTTCAGTTCCTCCTTGCCAATGCAAAAAATAAACTTCATTAATTTTTGAACAATGTATTCATTAGCATTTCTTACAATATATAAAAAATCCAATTCGCGATCGCAACAAACTATAGGGGGCGTTGTTGTATGAGACTAATACCTGCGATTTCTATATGAACAGTCATTCATTTACTCTAGAGACGTCGTTAATGTAGCACGTAGCATTGCAACGTTCCTTCTTTGTTGTGGCTAATTAAATTTAAAAAAGAAAAATGCCTGATATTCTTTCTCATGCAAACGAAAACAAAATGGTATCTCTTTTTATTAGAGAAGGAACATCCAAAACACATCGGAAAAATATTTGTACATTAACAGAAAAAAATATGTATATTCTTATAAGAGTTAAAACCTAATGCCCGAGAAATAGTATTACTAAATTTAATGGTATAACATGAAAGGCCCATTTAAACTTTACATTCTATAGTTTTAAAAATCATATTACTTCAAAAATTAAAATGAACAAAAAGTATACATAAGCCTCATAATTTTATGAAATTTAATTTTTTAAACAAAGTACAGTTTTTTGACAACAATTTTTATCAAAAAATTTCAAGTTTCAATAAAAATCATTATTTAGAAACTAAGAAGCGTAAAATAAAGAATGCTGACGAAACAAAAACAAAATAACAATTCTTTTTCGTCGCCATTTTTAGTGCTACGAAAATTCGTCTTTGGGATTTGCCAAAAACAAAACAAGAAGCAATTTTATTTTTTCAGGAGGGAAATATTTTACCGAAAAAACGAAAATGTACCAATTCCCACAACATAAAACTTTATCTTGGTAAACGTACGTTTTGGAAATGTTATTTCATTTGGAATCTTATTTATCAGAGTTCATATGGCGATATGATTGTTTTGAATCTATGCTAAACTCTATATCGGCTCATTTTCCACCGAAATCCGATTGACTATTTTGATTTTAAATAAAGTGTTTTATTTTATGAATTGTCGCAAAAATTTTAAGTATAGATTGGCGGCACTTAAAAACCGCCAAATCTGTAGCGGCGGTGGCGTTAATACGTAAGTACCGAATTTTTATTCCATACTTTTCTGAATCATATTACTTCAAACATTGGAATATACAAGAAGTATACATAAATACATAATGTTATACCATTTAATTTTTCAATAAAAGTATTTTGAAAACAATTTTTATCAAAAAATTATAAACTAAAAAACGGAAAATAAAGAATTCTTAGGATAAAAAAACGATTTTAAGAATTCTTTACATTGAAATAAAAACTTTCATATTGTTTATTTTTTTATTATTCTTATAGTTCTTAATCAGACGTAAAAAAGCATTCTGTAGAGAGCTATCATCAAATGAAAAAAAAATATTTACAAGCAAATTTTTTATTGTAAAAATCATTGCACTTACCTGATTTATAATTCCCGGAGAATTCCAAAATGAAAAGTTCCTTGTCTGAAAACTTTATTCTCAAATAATAGATACATAGTTTATCCCTTCATTACTTTTAGATAACATACTACACAGCAAAATTTTATAATTGATATGAATTTGAATGTGTAGCTAAAAACAGAATAGCTGAATTCTAGTTGAACTTATTCTTTCAAAACTAAAAAATACTTACCAAGAAAACGATAAAAAAATTAATTAAGAATTAGCATAAATGGCACTATTTCAAGTAACTTGGATAATTTTTTATTGTTGTTTTCCGAATTATATGGATACAGAAATATATACTATTCTATAACGAAGAAGAATATGCTATAACTATTACAATTCTGTATGTTCTGAATTCATATTTATTCACTGGAATGACGAAAGCAATGTTGACTTCACTTTAATTCGTAATGAATTGAAGACAGAAGAAATGCATTTTACCTTAATACACATATCTGTAACAGTATCCGAAATCGGAAGTCATCAGTTGCAAGTTTGTTGATAATAGAAATAAAAAATTATTGAGGAATTTTTCTTCAAATGTTTGGCGTGTTCTGTTCCTGAAAGATTTACTAATATTCTGGAGATTTTTTTCAAGTTCTTCGGCCTTTTCCTTAGGGAAATTTTGTTTCTTATTTGCTGCTAAAAAATGGCGTCTGATTCTGTCAATGATTTGGATGGAACTAAATGAAAACGTGATAAATTAATGTCTGATATTTACAGGCTCCCGCTAGACGGCGTACTCGAGCGTTGCGATCGCGAAATGATGGTGCTGCAGCTTTTGATTGCTGTCAATACATTTTTATTGGCAGGAAAATCACATGGATTTAGTTATCACACATAATATTTCTATTGGTTTGGTTGTCATCAGCATAAAATATATAAGTCATAAAGTTATTGTTTTCCTATAATTATTTTTGTTTCACACATGGTTTCCCAAATTTAAAGGTTAAAATTACCAGTACTGTTATTACATTTTTGTTTTTGTTGATAAAGAAAAAAATTTAAAAACTGATCTTTTATTTTTGTATTTTTTACAATAGCCATTCTATTTAAATCAAATTTTTACTACAGTTCTCATGATATCAAAATATTATCGCATAAATATTACAAGAACTTTCTTTTTATTATTTCAGACTTAGAAGACAAAGTAGATTACCAGGCATAGAACACCACCTGTGAAACTTGATCTCAATAACAAGCCTAAACACTGAATGAATTTAGTTCAGTATTGTCCAACAGCCATTCATCCTTAAACGCCTATATTATCACTTTCAAAGATAGGCAGCAAGCAAGAAGGTCAAAATACCTCATCTAAGGCCATCATATATTTATAAATTACATCAAATTGCAGCATTTCATTTTCATCTGATATATATTAAGCATTATATATCTACCACGCACTTTTAGACTGAAACTAAAATATAATTTATTGCAAAAAAAAATTTAAGTACAAATTTGGTTTAAAACATGTTGAATTATAAAGAAAAATAATTGGATAGAAATCATCAGCTGACTAAATATTAGGATGATGAGAAGTATTGAATTAGACATCATAATGGACATCTGTGATATTTATTGAAAATGAAACACGACTGAATGGCTGTCACGTGAAAGATTTTTGTGCTGTGATATAGCAAAGCATAAATAGTGCCACGTATAAACTGTTAACATATTGGACTCAGACATTAGTAAAGGCACTGTCCGATAAACTGCATTATTGTTTTTAAAATTGTTTAAAAAAATTAAGACAAACCAGTTTGATGGTAAAATCATCAAGGATGTAAACTCATACACCAAAAATCAATTTTACATGCAATGAAAATGGCACAAATTATGGGTAACTGAAATAATGTTTAAGTCACACTTCTTTTTTTAATTTGAATAGTAGATAAAATAATATGTGATAGCTAAATTTTTGAGCCTCTTACTTGAGATTTTGCTTCACTTGTATAAGGCTATTTTCCAGTCAATCAAGGTTTTTTTCTCATGTTATTCAATAGGAACAAAGTGTATTGAGGTGAAAATTTAGGACAAAAATATCTGGAAGCTGAATGCTTAAAAAAGGAATCTTCTACTTTTTTACACCTAACAAAACATTCAACTTTTCAAAGAATTTAAAAAGCAACTTTTACTAGCAACAGCAATATCAAACCAAGGAGAAGGCTGTAACAGATACAGATGTGTTGAACAGATGCAAAATAGAGCAGAAAAGGATTATTGGAAATATTACATGTTTTAAAGGGAAACATCATAAATCACATTTAAAGACCGTTAAAACTTATTATGAAGGGCGTGGAACAATAAAATGATAAGCCACACTTAAAGTGTACAGGAGACAAATTCATGTAAGTGTACAGGTTCCTGTAAGCTGTTACATGTATAGCTGTAGTGTTTCTGTTTACAGAGGAAATTCTCTAAACTTACATTATACTTACCAGAAAATAATATTAAGAAACAGTTTGATGCAAACTTTAAAAAATGTGTGTCTTTTCTCTACACTGCTCCAAGTCTTTTATAAAAATCAAATAACATAGCTTTCTATGCACAATTTGAATAAGATATTTCTAAATCTGTTCAAACCTGAGTTCTTTCTTCTGTTGATTTTTCATGAAATTTTAAATTAAAATAATGATTTGCCCCAAAATTTATGTTATAATCTAAGTGATGGCATTACATAAAATAAATGGACTATTACAAGCATATTATTCCAGAAAACTTTCCTATTTCTATCATCTTTTCTAGAAGCTAAATGCTGGTTAAATTTATGTCCATATTATATATAAATTTAGTATACAAATTATTAAATTTACTATAAATGTAATATATATAAAAATTTTATTCCATTTTAGTTAATGCAATGCCCAAAATAGTTGTACATTAATTAATTTTCATGAAAAAGAAACCAATTCCTCATGGTTACTTTATTGAACTGGTCTGTCTTAATTTTTGTTCTTTCACTCCATTTCAGAATTCTAATTCTGAAATGCATGGTGAAATGCTCTGGTGGTAATTGGATAAGTTTTACCTTTGGGCCACAATGTATTAAAAAAGTGTCTGTCGAATTTTGAAGAAAAAATGCGCATAAAGTAATGTGCTTTTTACAATCTTTTTGTGCAAAAAATTACTATTTAAATATACGGCAAAGATATCAATTCTTTGAAATTGTATGTAAATGTGTTATTTTTAAATAAAAAGAAAAAAACATTGTTTGTACACAATTTGTGTTACTTACCTCACTATTCTTACAGAAAATAAGGTGAAAACACCATGTGTTAATTAAAAATTATAATAAAAGTAAAGTATTTTTAGTTTATTACATTTTTACACCAGAGTTTTAGTTTATGTATTAACTAAGCATACAATAGAAAACATTACATACTTTTTAATGAGAGAATTTATTTTTCAATCAATAAATGAATAGCTAAATATCAAAAGTTAATAATCTTGCCCAGGCACTGGAAAAAGTTAAAAGTGGCAGCAAACTTATTTCATATAAAAATTGTTAAGTCTTGTTTAGCACAATTCTGAATTAGCTACAAATTTATATTTTGATAAAAACTAAATGTGTCGATAATTAAAAAGAGAAAACTCTAAAACTTCTAAAAGTAACAAATTAGGTATATTATCTAAATTATAAATTTGGCATCCATTACCCTTTTTAGTGAAAAGTGGACTGGTCCTGAAAATTGGTATTCCTTACAAATAAGTAAAAACCTTTCAATATATTGATATTTAAATTAATACAACCATTTTATCCAGTATTACACTCAATAAATAATCTTATAATGTAGATTATTTCTATTTAATAATAAAAGTTGCATTTTACTATAACATTACAAGATGAACACAATACCCTTACTGTTGATTTCAAGTCAACCCAGAATGCTACTCTAGTGTCTAATCAGGAGCTAGCATAAGATCAAAATGAGAGTTTAAAAAATAAATTATATATATACCATACAGAACTTAATTTAGAATCGTGAATGTTGAAAAAATATTAATAAATTCATAACAATTATACAAATGATTATGATTATTTATAACAATTTAATGATAAAATACAAATGAAAACAAAAATATCACAGCTTTGAATAATTAATATGTAACATTCTTAAATATTTCCCCATTACTTGTGATTGACAAACCAGTCATTGTTGATACATAATTTGTTTGGAAAGAATTATGTGTGACTTCTTTTGTGTCTAAGAATTTCAGGAATCGTTAAAAATAGTTCTTCTTGACAAGTAGGACAAAAATATGGCTTCTTAAATGGATTTTCATTGTCAGTAGTATCAGGTTTTTTATCCTCCACTATAATAAAAAGTTAACAAATAATTAGATAATAAATTTAAAAATATTTAATAAATAAGGGTTTAATAAAACATTTTGGATATTTTTAATCAGAAATATCTCTTAAAATGAAAAGATAAATTCCGCATAAGATTCAGAGAATAATATAAAAACAGAAAATGAAAAGTTATTTCTTCAATACTAAACATCTGTATGTCTCTTTCAATACTAAAAGAAAATTATCAAAGTAAAACGGCCAAAGGTTTTTCTTTCTTCAATTTTTTTTCTTTTAAATCTTAACAAATTATCAATGCAATTAATTTTTATGGAAACTATGCATGCAGAGATTAATTTTCAATTATCCTTTCTGTTTCAGCAATTCATTGTGGTTTTGTTGATAGCATTCACACAGCCATACGTACCTAACATTTCAATTTATTCATCTAATTTTTTTGGCAAAATTAAAGCTAGAAAAAAATTTAGCTGAATGACATAGTCTTTCAAATTATGTATATCAGGAATGCTCATCAAGTCAACCACCTGCCAATCAAGACAATAGCATAAGAGAAAAAATTATTGCGTAGTTGCCCTCAGTTAATAGATGCTAATTTCAATACATTACAGTTTAACAATGATTCATAAAAACTATTTGCAAAAAATAAATAAATAATACACTTTGAAAAACTTTTTAACAAATGGTTGGAATTTCAGTACAAACAATTGATTTTGCACTTTGTATGCTTATTCATTAGTTCAAAAAAGTATTTTAAGTTATGAATTTGGAACAAAAACGTGCTCTCTCAGAATAAACATACCCTTTTATTGATGAGTTTGAAATTTTGACCCTCAACATGATCTCTAACAGCAATCGGAATAATTTTCAGAAGTTTAAGGCTCTTAAATTTAATTTTCTGCACATTTCATTAATCTCCTTATTTTTTTAAGCATATTATAAAACTCTTTTAGCCAAAAAAATTTCATGCAAACAAAATTCATATTTAAAATTTATTTTTTTACATTTTAATTAAAAAATTGCATTAAAATTAGTATAGTATAAGGAATAAAAAATTTTACATCATTTTAACATCTAAGCAGCATTGTTAATGACTTCAAATTGAAGAATGAAAAGGGACATAATTCAAAGAAAATTTCAGCAAAAATGTCTGTAAAAAAATCTCAACGTAAATTAATACCTTTATTAATACCTAATCTTTAAAAACAACAAAATTATAATTATTGAGTAGTAATACATTTTCCTTTTTAAAAAAAAACTAAAACTCAATTAATATGAATAAAGATATAAAACTTAAAATTAATAATTACAGTTATACTAAATGAATCAAATACAATAACACTTTTTTTCCCATTTACTATTTAAAAAGATGCAGATTTTTACAGTCATGCTAATAAAATATTATAAACTTAAACTATGATTTCCTAAGATTATGTTACAATTTAAAATTATAAAAGACATTGTATGATTATCTGTGCATGTTTTTCTATTTCATAACTGTGAAAAGATTTGTGCAAGAATATCAAAATTCCAACAGATATGAATTTCAGCCCCTCATCCTGAAAATCATTCAAACATTTCAATTAGTGTGTTTGGTAGGAAGGTTTGAAAAGGAATTTTTCTCACCTGTTTAATATAAGGTATAATAAATTAATATGTAGATGATTCCATTTTTGAAATATTTAATAGATAATAACAGTGATGCTTTCCAACTTTCTGCTCTGCAACCGATTTTCACTTAGAATAATTGCACATTCTTTAACATCACTTTATCTTTGATGATTGTAAGAGGAAATCATAAATGACAGCAAAACAGGGTGACACACTAAATTGATAGTTTCAAATTTATCTGAAACCATGAGTTTGTTTTGGTAAGAGATATGTTATCACAGCATGTTTCCATGTACTAAATTGTTACTATGGAGATATTTCTATGCACCAAATAGTTACATGCTAAATTACAAAATAAATGGGAAAACATTACATTTAGACTATCTTAAATAAGCAGTGAGCGATAGCATCATTTTAGGTGCTAAATGATACTGAGTGTAGTTCAACTTTATTTTATAGAACTTCTGAAAATGTATTTTGCACGTGTGTAAAGTCATCAAGATAGACAATATTTTGGACATCTCTTCTTTATGAACTAATTAAAATTTTTGTGCAACTTTAAGGATCAGGTGCTACAATTACCCCTGCACCTGCTATCGAAATTGCAAGATCATAACATAAACAGTTCTGAGGATACAAGAGACACACAGAGAGTCATGCAAACTCCTTATTTTATTGTTATAAATGATATTACTACTTCAGTTGAAGACATGATTTTGTAGAATACAGTCTTAAGAAGTTGCATAGGATATGATGATCAAATTTATTTGATTAATAATAAAATTGTTATGTAAAATAATCAATTCATGTGCATGCATATTTTTATGAATGAAATGTTTTTTAAAAGTGTTACAAATAATTTCTTCAAATCTGTATAAAATTAGCATTTAAAAGCTAATATTAACATCTTCAATTATTAAAAAAATAGAAGGAAAAAAAACACTGAATGTGATCCTATTAGGTAATTTTAAACTTACTTTTTTGTTCTTTGCATATTTCTTTGTGACGAATTTGATCCAAAACAGTTGCAACCATTTCTTTCCCACATAAAGAACAAGTCCAATGCTTTTGAATATACTGTAAATGGCCATCTGAATCTATCAAGCTAATATAAATTAAATTAGGCTAAATAAGGTATTGAACTTGTATTTAAAGTAAATATACTAGATTTTAAGTACAGAACAAAATATAGTTAATTTATCTTTAGCAATTTCACACTAAATTAATGATTCAACATAATTAAAAATAATTTCAGATTTATAATTGAAGTGGTCAATGTTAAAAAGAGGTATGTTACAAATCTACACTTTTGAGAACCCCCCCCCCCAAAAAAAAGTGATGAAAGATTGTTTTAATTGCTTCCAAATTGTTGGATTTTTCTTTAAACAGTCTAAAAAATTACTCGGTATTAAACAATCGGTAATTGATATTCCAAAACCAACTAAGAACTTATTTTCGTAAAAATGCCACATATCCTCTTTTAACACTAACCGCTCCAATTTATAACTAATTCAATTATTTTTACTTGAAAAAATTTACTTAAAAAAGTCATGACTTTTGAAAGAAATTCAGTATACAGTATAGATAAAAGAAAAAACTAATAACATCAGTATTATCTCACGCATTATCAATGAACAATCTAGGAAAAAAATAAAGACTAATTCATTTAAAAATTAAAATTTTGAGAGAAAATATTTAAAAATTATTTTAGTTTAAAAAATATTTCAAATTATTAACCATAAAAGGATAGCATAAATTTATTATTAAAATGATTTTAAACATTCAACATGAAGTTGGTCACTATAAATTTTATGCTTCAATTTAATAATATATTTTTAAAAATAGTCACATGTATATAAAACAGTACTCACTGCTTAATGTGATTTCTTAGGGATACAATCATTTTGACAACATTAGCCAACTAATAACAATAAGCGAATCACGAAATTAGATCAAATTACCAATAAAAGCCACACATACACTAATTAAGCCACATATAGTCAGCGCTATATTTATTGTATAGTGCGGTGCAAAAAAAAAATAATAAGTAAAGGAACTGTCCTAAATAAGTTTAAATCTAATGATTGAGTCTTCACGAAATAGGACTCAAATTTTAAACACACCACTTTTTTGTATCTCAATTTCTCAGAAACTATTCAATCGACTATGTTCAAGTTTTGTATTTTGTTTCGTCATACAAAATTACATACTTTAAAATTATGCAAAAGTTTGTTATCTTTGGATGAACGAATTCTATAACTATGTGCAAAATTATGGTTATTCACTTCATTAGTTTTGGAGATATTGTAAAATAAGGATAAAGTAAAATTAACAATATGGGTTTCATATTTTGGACTGCTCTCCATACTAAACTATTGGGATCATATTTCCCAAACCCCCTATATTTTAGGGCTCAGATACCTGAATCCATCAATAAAAACAACTATGTTTATTCTGAGAAAGTACGTTTTTGTGCCTGATTTCATACCTTAAAATATTATCTGCCCTAATTAATTAGTATATTTGAGGTCACGTCCGTAGAACCATTAAGATCGAGTTTAAGAAAATGATTAGTTAAAAAGATATTCAAGGTGGCTCATTTTTTGTGCACTGTACATAAGGATTTAAAATGCTGATTTTTTTTTAGATGTTTAATCATTTCATTTCCAACTATTCAGATCAACAAACTCCATATAATTGAGCAGGACTTAAAATATTGACTCACTAGTTCTTAGTTCAGATAAAAGCTAACACAGCTGAGACATGAAGAAAATGATCACATGGCATTAACAACCAATCACGTCTCTGTCCACCTACAGTTAAAAGAACTCCTAAGATGAAAGAGGAAGAATACTCTAAAATTTAAACACTAGAGCAGAGAAAGAAAAGAACAGGTTCTTTTTGGAAAACACAGCAAATATTTCTTTGACTAGATGGCTTTCGAAAAAATAAATAAAAACTTTAGCAATAAATAATGTTATGATCATAGAAAGCTATAATTTTAGATACAAATGAATAGAAAAAATCCGGACAAAATGATTTTGATAACAATTAGCTATCTATAACATTAACTACGGTCACATTAAGCAGAGGAAACAGCTTGAAAGATGAAAAAAGAGGAATAAGGTGGAATTTCACAAAAACTTTAGAAGACCTTGATTTTGCTGATGACATTGTACTTATTTCATCCAAATGTACAGACCTTCAGCTTAAAACAGACAAATTCCACAAATATTCAAATAGTGTAGGTTTATTCATAAACAAGAAGAAAACTAAAGTAATGAGAATAAATCAAAAGAAAAATGACAAAATTAAAATCGAAAATCACGAAATAGATGACATAGAGTCATTTAGCTATTTAGGTTCTATTGTAGATAAAAAAGGTGGAAGTATTGAAGATATTAGACATAGAATAATCAAAGCAAGAACATGTTTTAAGGGATTACATAAATTTTGGAGAGAGTCAAATATTGAAATAACGACAAAAATAGTTGTTTACAAAGCTATTGTTAGAGCAGTACTATTATATGGTGCAGAAACCTGGAAACAGACTAAGATCGAAATACAAAAATTAGAAATCTTTCAAAACAAATGTTTAAGATTTATTTTTAAAATTTTCTGGCCTTACAAAGTATCAAATCAAAATCTATTAAAGAAAGCTAAAATAAAAACAATAGAAGATGAAATTAAAAAACGAAGATGGAGCTGGCTTGGATATATCCTCAGAATGCCCAAAGAAAAAATTACATCTGTTGCGCTTACATGGGCCCCTGATGGTAAAAGAACAAGAGGAAGACCCAGACTTACCACCCAGCGCATGTTTTTGGGCGAATTAAAAGAATGTGGAATATCTGGCTGGGAGGAAGCAAGATCTATTGCTAGAGACAGGAAGCATTGGAGGGATATGCTAGAGGCCTTAAGTGCCCAAAGGCACGTAGAGGATAAGTAAGTAAGTACATTAAGCAGAGACAACTGTATATATATATAAACTTAATGTTACAATAACTAACAGGTGATTAAAATTAAATTTTTAAGAGAAATTTTTTTATATAAGTAAGAAATGCATACCAGTTATAAGTTAAATATTGCTTTATTTGCAATCCTCCTTTAACTGGATGTTCAGATGCATTTTGAGCTTCTTCCAATAAGCCAACAGAAACTGCAACATTTCCTACGAAATAATGAGAAATAATTTGAACAAATTTATATTTCTAAATATAATCCAGTAGCAGAGCTGAATTTAAGCTTGGAGGGCCTATATAATATGACATGTTGTACCTTCTTGTGGTCCAACATATAGTTTCTTAATGTCAGCTGCAAGAAGCCTTCGAACTGCATGGATTATTTCAGAGTGGAAAAATATAGAAATCAACTCATATAGTTTCTTGCCCATTTTTTGAATTTCATCACTTTTGGCTTCTTGGTCCATTCTGTACTCTGTGAAACCAATAAATATAGTTTCAATAACAAATAGACATTAAAAGAAATAAACTAAAATTAGATAGGAAACAAATATGAAGGAACAAACAACTCTTATAAGCAAAAACTAAAATTATAAAGGAAGCAAAAAAGTAAGATTTTTCTCATCTTATTAATTTTTTAAAGAGTTTCCTACAAAAACAAGAATTACTCCTTAGAGAAAAACTAAACTTAACAACTATGAATAATTGATAAAAACGCACATAATTAAAAAAAAAGTAAATTTTTTTGCTAAAGAATATAAATGAGGAAAGAAAATTTAAAGAACATTCCTTACATATTTTTTTTTCATAGAAAAAGGATACAAGATGTAATTAAATTACATTTTCATAATTGAATGAATATTTTTGTTACTAAATACAATATAAATGCTTGTTAAATAGGTTTAGTCATTACAAATGGCAAATTTGAATGAAGAAACATATAGATGAAAGATAAACTCTGCTTTTTTTAAAAACAGAGTTTAGCTTTCAGAGTTGCTTTATTTCACAAATAGGTTAAAGAAAAAAATTTAAAAAAAAAAAAAACACTTAAATATTGCAGAAAAACTTTGCAAATATAGTAAGAAATTATAATTTACAGACTGCAATTATTTATCCTTTAAAAAATCACTTTATATAGATTGTATTTTTAATCTAATGCAAAATTAAGAAATTCATCCACTAGGAAATGTGTACCTGAAATTTTCATAGTTTAAATTTTAACAGAATTTAGTTATTTTACATTTTTTAAGTGAAATGTTTTATTTATTTCCTACACGAAATGAGTAATAGCACTATAAGACACAAAATATACATATGGAAAACACTGATTATACACATTATAAATTAGGATTGCAAAATATGCCTTTGATAAGTTAATGTGTAGCTCCTTCCCTTCCAACCAAGAATTAAATGGAACATAAGTGGATTAAGAAATTTTATAACCAAGGCTCATTTTAGGAGAAATTTAAGTTTGTTAACAGATTCTAGACCAAAACTTACTCATTAAAAAGAACCCCACAAAATATTCTTCCCACTAATATGGGCTCTTCACAGATTTCTCTTTTGGAAAAATAGAGTACTAAGTTCATTACGTTAAAATTTCAAAATGAAGAGGTACTTATTGAAAATATCAAAAGATATAAATCTTTTAAAGTAAATTTTTTTGAAAAAAATTTCTTAATGCAAAACATGTTCAAAACAAATGTAGAAAATATCTAAGCAATTTATATTCAGGAAAAAATAATATTAATTTTTCTGCAGAAAAAGTTGAAAACATATTATAATTACATTTTATAATGAGCTACGTAGTGTTTGAAAATTTTTCAAGTCATTCAAATATTTTTAATTTAAAAATGTTTTGTCTCCTAATTTTTTTAAGACAAATTCATATAATTTTTATTACACAAAGAAGTAATTCCGTACTTAAACATCCATTAATATAAACATAATTCATTGCAGCTTTCTTGAAATTCTATGAAGCCTTTTTTTATAAAGCCCTTTTATCAAAAAATTTGCACACACTTATTATAAACAATTCAACAGTAAATCAACTATCTTGAAAAAAAAATTCTGTTTAAGTAATTCTCATTACTTGCTTCTTTCATTACAAATCACTTTGAAGAGATCCTAATCTCAATTTTTAATCATATTAATAAAAATTTTTTGTTTGAATAACATTATTTAGAAAAATTATATGTTATGTTAGTAATATATAACTATAACAATATATTTACCTTCAAAGGCTTTTTGCAATAAGCGTTGCCAGGCATCTCTAATTTCAAAGGCTTGACTTACAAAATCTTGAATGGGTTCTGTTTCATGAAATTTTAGTTCAATCCAACCATCACACACGATTCTAAACAAATATAGTTTGTTTAACCCTTGAGCACACAATTTTTCATTATAAATGTTTCTTTTTATAACCAATACAGGAGTGATCGTGAGTCCAACTCACAAATCCAGAAAATTTCTCGAGTAATATTTAATAATGCATTTTATTAAGTTAATGCCTTCAAATTTAAATTAGTGCTTAATCTCTAAATTTAAATCATTGATATTTTAAAGACATGAAATTCTAAATAAATTGCAACATGATTTAAATGAATAAGTTTACTTTTATGTCTAATCACATTTATTATTCTAAAAAAAAAATAGTTACAAATGAAAGAGATGCCAAGTATAAATTATTCTAATATTCTATAGTTCAAATAATTCTAATATTTTTTAATAATATATATATAAAAAATTTAGACGTAAATGTGATCGATTATTTCTTGAAACTTCTAGTACTTGGATTTCTGGCTCACGGTTAATGAAAAACCCAGAAATCCAGAATTTTTTCCAGAGCACAATCATCTCTGTCAATAACTATATTTTATCACAATTATGAAAAAAATATTTGAAAGTTAATGAAAAAAAATATTTCATACAACTAGTTAAATAAATAACATAAGAATACAAAAAGATATTTAAAGAACAGCATTGCAAATTAAAAACAAATAAAATATTCTTGCAACATGTTTATGAAATATGAAAAGGAATTGATTTATATTGTTATATTTCCTTATGATTATAAGTATAAATTTGTTACAATTTGTAAAAAAAATAACTAAAAATTATAAAAACAATAGATTTACTTAGTATTTGGTTGGTCTTAAAATTCTGCAATAGTTTAACGGAGATGAATAAAATAGAAGTAATAAAATACTAAATAGATAATAAGTATACATTGGTAGCTATTTTAAAATATTCAGAAAATGAAAATTAATTATATAATAAATTTTGAAAATTAATTCAAATATAACTTGGCTTTTTTTATTTATTGTTTTGTGTAAAACATAATTTTGTTTATAAATGTATTATAATGAAGTTGTAGTTATCAGTCATGCAATATTATGTCAGTAACTGCAAATGTAACATCATCAAGATTATTTTTATTGTATTATTCAAAACATATTTAGAAATCCATTATCTCTTAACGAAATAAATTTAACTAAACAAAAATAAGAATTACCAGCTTACATAAAATTATGACATAACATATAATTTTACATAATATATAAGTAAAAAGCAATCAAATATAAAAATCAACAAGTACATACAAGACCCATAATCTAAATAAGAATAAGAATTATAAGTAGAACATTGAATAAATAATAATATTTTGTTTGGTATCATATATTTACCTTGTAAAATCTTGGTTTGTGTCAAGTGAGTGTGACAAAAGAAGCAAAGTATGAGCTGATGGTGCCCGCAAGCAGTTAACTAAAAATGGTTTTGTTGTTTCAAGTAAAGACCTGAGAAAATTTGCAAAATTCGCTTAATAAACTAAAAATACACATTTTATAATAGCTAATAAAAATTTTTTTGAAGTATTAAACAGGGTGCATAGCCAGATTTTTCAACAAAAAAAATAAGCACTTTTTAAGGACTCAAAAAATATTTTTAATCACTATACAAAAAAAAAAAATAATAATAATAATAATTAGAATATGTGTAGTAATAAAAAAAATTTCTATTGTTTAAAGTTCTTAATTTGTTCAATAAAATTCAAAAACAATTTCAAAAAATTTACATTATTATGATAAAATAGCTAGTTTCTCATAAATATTGCAAGGAAAATTGCGAAAATCATGCATTTTTGTAATTTAGAATGACAATCAACAAGGCAAAGAAATATTCATTTTTAAAAGATAGAAAATTTAGCACTTTTTACAAACCCCAAATAAAAATAAGCACTTTTTAAAAACGCTACGCATCCTGTTAAAACATAGATCAGATAATAATTTCAATATTTTTTATACACATTACTTACATATTGTTTAATAGATATGAATTTGAATTAATGTTTAAATATAAATCATACATAAATTCATGAAAATGAATATTTACACAGGGTTTTTCCTTGCTACAAAAAATTTATGTTAATAATTAATGTTTATATTATTAATGTTTATATTATTAATATTTATTTTAATCACTCTTGCAACAAAAAATATTTATTTTAAAACCAAAATTTTTAAAATATGTTAGTATTTTTATGTAAAATATTTTAGAAATGACACCTTTTAAAATATATTTACATTTTTTAACATAAAATTTTTATTTATAAATATATATGATTAAAAAAACATACATTCTTTAGTTCGGATTGAACATTAGTTCTGACTGTAGAGCAGAAGAATCAAAAAAGTATTTTTTTTACTTATTATTTGATTGCAATTACATTCAATACGAAATTTAAATTTTTTAAAAATATATAGTTGTGTTCATCAATGTTATAAAGAAAGCATTTCAGATATTTAAACTAAAAATGTTTTTCAAATATTCTAACAAATTCCACCTAGATAACCTTGCATTCTTGATGGACAAATGTTGTTTAAATGAAAATAAAATAAAAATCTTTTGGCCTATTTTGTTCGCTTCCATACTTTATATCAGTTCAAATTAAATTTCACCAATATTTTCTGTTCAAAGAAAGTTGTTTTTTAAAGCAGAATATTATAGATATGATATTAAACTTTTAAGCTTTCTTTTAATGCTAAATGAAAGACAAACTTTGTTTCCTCACAATAACATAAAAATTAAAGCTAGTTTTCAAATATTAGACAACTTACAGAACAAAAAAATGTCTGAGTAAATCAGTTTTTATTCTAAAAATAAACTTATTTGCAGAATCGATTACTGCATTCTTTTAATTTTTCCTTTACAGTATTATTATTCATTCATTTTTTTTGATAAAAATCAAACACAGCAAGACACTTTTTGAAAACTTATTCTACTGAAAGTTTATATGCAGCATTAATCCCTATAGAGATTACAGGATTGGTCATGGAGAAATACTGTTATTCTGCTTCTTCACCTGTGATTAAGCTTCAGTTATTACGTTTAGCACTGATAGCTGAAAAGTTATTTTTATTCTAACTATAAATGTAACTTATTTTTTGCTTTTGTTTCTGAACCTTTAAACTATTTAACAAAATTATGGTTCACAAACTTTTATTTAACATTTTAAAAAATCTTACTGGAGAGCTTCTTTTAACATGTCTCTTATACAAAAGTCATAAAAAGAAACTTATTAAAAAGCTTTCAAAGATTAAATTTTACTTTTTTACTCCTGCCCAAAAATTTAAGTAAAACGCAATGATGCAATATTTTTTTTAATTATTTTTGGCCCTAACTAAACAGATATATAAAAAAAAATCTATCTTCCATATCAGGGAAAGAAGCAAAAAGAAAATGCATGAAGTTATGTCTTAAGTAACTGCAAATATACACCATATTTAATACAAAATAGAAATATCAACAATAGAAATATCAGAGTTAAATATTACATTATGCTATAATTACATAACAAAATAAAGAATATAATTTGTAGCAAAAATGAGAATATAACTGACTTACAAAAAATAAAGTAGTTGATGATTTTTACTCATATGAGTAGCAGACCTAACATGCTTTAATTCAACTATATCTGTCTCTTTCAATTGCAATAAATCTGATTGTAAAGCTAAACTACCATTAGGATGAAGTACTACAAATGGTTTTCCCTGAAAAGAAGAGTTTTGTGAAATAAAATAAGTTAGTGAAAAACTTTAAGAGAGAATTTTATCATAATAATAAAATTCTAAAACAATCAATAAAATACATTTAATTACAGTTGACAAAGAAAATGTTAGTTATAAATAGATAATGCTTCAAAAAAATATGAAAAATATGAAAATAGGAATGACTTTTTACTCAAACTAATAATTTTTTGATCGGTGCATAAAAAATAAACACATTTATTGGTTAATATAATATTACTAATGTTGCATACTATAAGAATATATTTTTTTAAAACATAAAGAAAGTTAAAAAAATACAATAAAACCTATAACATATTTTCGTAAAAGATTATAAAAGAAGAGATAAGATTATAAAGAAGAGACTATTTAAATTTTGAGACTTAAGAACAAACAAGAATTAGCATAAAAAAAGAGCCAAACATTAAAAAACATACCTTTGTATGAAAATGCAGTTCACCAGAGGATTTCTGAGAATTATGTACATCAGAAAGTGCTATACGTGGGTACAAAGCACTGCAAACTATAAACTTTAAGCACATCATATCACGATAAGAAGATACTTGACTTTTAGATGATAACATCTAACAAAAGATTTTAAAAAAATTTTACGATTATTGAATTGTAAAACAAAGCAATTATGGAGTAACTACCACTATAAATACTAAATACCAATTTACTAGTATACATGTTAATTTATTCTACCTTGAAGCACCTTTTGATAGATGAAAGTTGACATAGTCGATAATTAATGCAATAATTTGTATTATTTTATTTAAAAATGAAAATTAAAAAGAAAAAGCTTTATACATTCTAAATTTTTTTAATAATAAACAAAGATATCAGTTGTTAAAAATTGATACCTGCAACTTATGAAGGTTTCAGCAAAAATATACTAAATAAAAAATAGGTATAAAATTTTAAAAAAATACAATTAAAAACACTTGAATACATTTCATCTTTCAAATATAGTTAGTATTTATTAAACATGCATATATTAATTTTAACAAATTGAAAATACAATAAAGTAAATATTTTTGAAATTACATAATACAATTTGAAACTATTGAACATTTTATTTTTTGATTATCTAATCATGACAAATGCCTTACCTGTACTTGCCAGCTATTATTTGATATCCAAAAATCGACATCATGAATATTAATAGTACCATCTTCCTCATCACGATCTTCATTTGTATAAACATCACTATCAAGTTTTAATATTTTTCTCTTACGAGGAGCTTGGTGATATTGTCTCTTCATATCCCTTAAATGTGAAAGCTCACTGTGCCTTGCTGAACGCTCACGACTACTAGTATGAAAATGACTATCAGAAAGCAATTTATTATCCTAAAAACAGAACACAAATTCTAATTAAAAACAGAATGATACTGAATTAAACACAATATATTTTAATTTTTACAATTTTCAAAAAAAAAAAAAGAAGAAGAAGAAAGAATTAGTATACTTCAGATTGCCTGCATGTGGATTATCAAGTTTCTGAACTAATCAAGACTGTTATCAGCTTGAGTTAAACATTGATTTTGGAAAAAAATAACAGTTTAGGTTTGTTATTACCACCTGAATTAAAAACATGAGAAACGAAAACCATTTTATTCATCTTTTAAACATGATTCAGTAGATGAGGTAGGTTTAGTCTTTGCTTATACAAATTGGGTGGCAGTTCAATTTCTTGTGTTAAAGTCTGAGAATCAGATTGGATTGCATTTTCTATGATCATATCTTAGTGATTTTGAATCCATTCTAATATAATGACTCTAGTGGTTTCAGGGGCAGAGAAGTCCATGCAGAGTTGGTTGGGAAAATTGATGCTGAAGCAGGATGACTACTACCATCATTGACCTCTGATAAAAATTACAGCATGAGCAAGCTCAAGTATTGTCACTGAGAAATCACTGTCACTAAGAGATCATCACTGAGAAAAAATCCCAGACCATTGATAATACCTGTTAGCAATATATATATATTGATAATAGTTCTGGTACAAGATTGAGCAACCAAATCTATTGGCCCGGCATATTTTTAGAAACTAATTTTAAGGCAAAGATAAAATAGGGCATCTTATGACCTTTAATGTAATTGATAAGGTGATTTCTGAGATTATTCATTTGATGTCTAAATGGTAAATAATTTCTTTCTTAGTGAATGGGGACAACCAGCCTTTTAAAAGTTTAAATCTAAACTAAAAAATATCTAGAAATTGGAAACTGAGGTATCTGCTTGCAAATTATCAACATGCTTATAAAATAAAAATCTAAAAACAAGATAAAAAAAATAACAAGTGAGTTTCTCAAATGTGCATTAGGATTTAAATTAAGTCACTAGTTTACTGAATTTATAAACAATTCATTCAGAAAATTTCTAATGATGATCAATGATAATAGAACAAATGGAATTAAAAAAATCTAATATATTGTTAACAATAATTCTAAATACTTAATAAATAGTAAATATTTATACAGCTCTATAAAAAAAATTGTAAATAGAGAATTAATGAGATTAGATGTAGTATAGTAAAAATCAGCTTCAGAAAATTAAAAAAAAAAGATAAATGTAACATCTTTACATTTTTAAATCAATGCAATACCTTTAGTAGGTCTCTAAATTGGCGCCTGAGTTTTGTCATTTCATAAAATCTTTGTTCCTCTAGCCCTTTTTGGCGACACCACTTACGAGAGTTGCTATGACGTTGAGCTTTAACTTCGAGCCATTTGTGATATGCATTAAGCAGAGTAAATGGGTCCCCGTGATCTGATTCTATCGATTGCCTTGCAACCTAAGCAATGAAAAAAAAATATATTAGTTAAAAACTTATACTACAATAGTTTCAGTTCAAAAGATAAACAAACAAATTATGATTTCTTTAATGAAATTTTTGGAAGTAAATTTTTTAGAACTTTATTTAATAATTAAATTTCTGCCAACAGGTTAATTATAAAAATTGCAAAGAAACTAACTTTAAAAAAAATGCACCAATAAATGATAACTAAGTTAATGTTGAAATATAATGTATATCAGTAGCACAAATAGACTTAGGTGCACCCCTACAAGTTTTATAACTGTGCCCCATCTTAGACTTAGCAACACAATTTTTTTAGATATTTTGTAGAGACATTCCAATATTTATAATAATTTATTTCAATTTAATTTACATTAGTTTGTTTATTTTAATTTTAATTATTTTGTCATTAATTAATAAGGAATTGCGATGGAAAGGCAGAATTTAGACTAAGTACTGACTTGGAACACTGTATATATTTACCGACTTACCACATTGAACTGAAATTTTATTATAATACAGGGTGACAAAAAAAAGTTAGAAACTTTTAAACAATCCAACAAAACCAAGAGTGACGTTAGTAAAACATTTTATTCATAGTAATTGAAATCTTAAAACTTGCCATTCGAGAAAGATTAATGGAATTTATCATTTTTTAAAAATTATGTCCCTCAGATGCATTCTGCCATCTCAAATTCTCTGTTATAACACATCCAGAGTTCTTGGTGGAGTCATGTACGCTTTACTCTTGGGATAGCCGCACAAAAAAACATTACAAACGGACAAATCTGATGATCTAGAAGACCAGGGTACGTTATCGTATCTTCAGATCACACAGTAACCAAACAATATTACACAGCTTCCATTGATTGCCATGTAATATGTGATGTTACTCCTTTTTTTTGAAACCAGGTTTCTCAAACGTGTGGGAAATTCTTTAATTCTGATGTAATGAAAGATTGTAACATCTCTATAACGATCCGCATTAACAGTTACCGTGATCGTTTGCTCATTTTCAAAAAAATAAAGTCAAATGATTCTATGTAATGAAACAGCACACCTTACTAACGAGTAAAGGGTGCTCATGAACTTCATTAAGTAAGTTCATTAAGTCCAGTAATGGTAGCTTATACATGTAATTTGAATGGGCTTCATCTGACATCCACAACTTACTTAGAAATTCCTCGTCATTGTTTATCTATATATATTCCAATGAAAAAACAATATTCATTAAATAGCTGAAATTCAGGTAAATGTACCGTAAGTGGTATGTTTTGCAAGAGCATACATTACACAATTCTTTTCCTCTTTGATAATGATTTTCTAAGTTATCTTGCCGTAAAACATAAGAACTCGACTCAACTATTGATAAGATAGTAATGTCAATTTTTTAACTGTAAAGTCTTTGAATTTTTAGTAGAAATAGTTATTTTTATTTTTACTAAGACACAAAAATTCATACTTAAAAAAGTTTTAAAAAAATATAAAAATAACGATCAAATTATTCAAACAATGCTCATAAATTAATAAAAAAATGCAAAAATACATTCGGCATAAAAAAAAATTTCAAGAAACACTCTAAAAATAAATAATTTACAAGCATATATGTTAGTTTTCTTATATAAATGATGTAGGATATTGATATAAATGAAACATAAATTTCTAAAAATAACTTAGAATCCTACTTTTATGTCAGGATCTCTATTAGAACGATTAGTAAAAGGAGTCTGTACACTCAAAGCTGCAGCCAATGACAACATTGGTTCAATAACTGAAAATAAGCATCCATGTATCAGCATTTTCCCTATAGTTACATCAACGGGTAAATTGGCAAGCATTTGACCCATAGCTGTTAACTCTTCATCTTCAGTTAGAGCACCCTTTGATAATAAAAAGCATAAATATAATATACTCTTCAAAATATTTATATGTTACAGAGAGATTTATATGTTCCTAATTACATAGAGAATCAAAATTTTATTGAAATTCTCCAACATATTTTCTTAATGAATTTCAGAGAAATAATCGATTTAATGAAGGAAAGCTATTAACATAAAGTTCTGGAAAACAGCAACTAGGATTCAATCAAGAGATCAAAGACATTTTGAATCAGTTTAACATTGCAGAGAATTAAAGTAGGAAGACTGCAAAAATATAAGGGCACAAAACATGGGTGTCGTTGAAGGGAGACAGTATATGTACACCTCAATTAGAAATCTTCCCTCCCTGATTAGAAGTCCCCCTCAATATTTCAAACAAATAAGGAAATCTTTAATGAATTATTATAGATTTAAACTCTTGAAAGTTAATTAACCTTTTTGCAGATGTTTAGCAAGCTTTTCATTTTTATTTATGTGAAATTTAGAGAACTAGTGTGACTATGTATTTAAATTTCATCGCCCTATAAAATTTACCATCTGCTATGCCCATATAGCAGGGGGACATCGTATAATGCTTAAAAAAAATAATATTATAGTATAACTACTACATAAAATTGAAGGTGGGAAAGAAAAAAAAATTGATCTGGAAAGTTAATCACATTTCTAACGATTTTCCTAACAAAAACATTTTATTTTGTAATTGCTTACAAATTTTAGTACAAAACATAAACCAAGATTTCCATATTTGAAAACTGCATTTAGAATTGCAATTCTGCATTCAGAAGCAATAGGGATACAAAAAATAATAGTCCAAATGATTGTTAAAAAAATTTTTCACCAGAAATTTCAAGCAATCAGGTGCAATCAATCAAGCAATCATACATTTAAATGAACTTAAATTTAATAGCAAATTCAACCCTTTTAGTTACTTGAAGAAAAAATTTCTTATCAGGCAAAACTTCTCTACCATTTAACACAATGGAAAATAAAATTGGTTTACTCTGTAAAATAATTGGTTTACTCTGAACTTGACAATGAAGGCTGGAAGCTAAATTTGTTCAATATATCACCTGGTTTTTAAGATTTTGCAGTGATTCTTCAATGCTGACCATATCAGGTGCTTCAAGAAAAGGAAACTTGCGTGCATCAGGTAAACCCATTGAAAGCAGTTGAAGTAACAAAGAATCCAATGGTACTCTTTGAATCTCTGGTTTTGTATAAGCACATAAGCCATCATACTCTTTCAGGGAGTACATTCGAAAACAAACTCCAGGACCAGTTCTACCTATCAAATTATCAGAATGATAATAATAAACATACACTCACACATGGACATAAATGCCAAGATAGATTCTTATTTATGAATGATTAAGTGCAACAAAAATGTTCAACGATAAATTTTTTAAAATTATTTCAGTTAATTCTTATAACTGATTCAGCATTATGAGGGTAATATGCCTGCTCATTATTCTCATGCAAAAATGCCTTGACCAGAGATATTTTTACCTTTTAATTAGACTGAAAGCATTAAAAATGGTGCATATACGGTCATAATTTGGAGGGGGGGGGGAAACAGTTCAAAAATGCTAACTTCTTGGAAAGAGGAAGTACTTTTAGTTAAATTTCAAAATTATGATGCAATGCTGAATTCGTTTGAAAGATTATTAAAGGGTGACAAACTCCCAGAAAAAAAATTTCTTGACTTATACCTGATTTTTCCAAATTTTTTATAAAATCTTCCTGCTTTTTGTAACCGATGACATAAATGTTATGTTTTTAGTCATACATTATTCCATTACATAATACATATTACATAATACACATTGCAAAACATTTATTCTTGCTATTAGATTTGAAAATAAACTATTTTTTAAAAAAAAATTGATAAGGATAATTTTTGGGGGGAAATATTGGACTTTCAAATATTTTGAAAATCAAATTGATTCATTTTCACTGGCTTTTGAGATATTTTAATTAAATTCCCAAACATTTCCGGACTTTCCCAGATAGATAAAATTCCCTGAATTTTCGCAGTTCTCCCTAATTTCCTTGTCTTGTTTGTGGCAACCCTGCAAAGGTCACATATGTGAAAAATATGAAATAAGATTTTATTATTTAAAATAGTTTTCTTAAAAGATTTTTAAAGGATATTTGCAAACACGACTATCTTGCGGTTATGTTTATAAGTCGTTTAAGGGTCCAACCTTTAAAAAAACTACAAAGATTAGTTAAGACTGCTAAATTTGGTACATTTTCTAGGTGTACTAATCATAAAATCAGTAATAGATAAGTAACTATTATTAAATGTAATGTAATAGTGTTATAAAATAAAAACAATAGTATTTGAAACATTTACTTTTTTGACACCATATTACAACTAAGATAATAATGAATCATAAGATTAAACGATTACTTGTTAATTCTACTTTAAGATTTGAAAAGTTCAAATCTTTTTATATGGTTTAAAAATCCTCTCACCGCAATTCATATTCATATGACTTAGGAATCACACATCACAATTCTTTCAATTTAGAAATCATGCATATCAATTACTTTTTACATGATTGAGTAAAAATTGCACAATGGATACGCAAATATTGCATTTAGAATTTTGACAATAAATAAATAAAAGTATATATTTATACCAGCACGTCCTTTGCGTTGTTCAGCACTAGCTTTGCTAATCCAAAATTCCTGTAGCTTCTGCATGTGGCAAATAGGATGGTAGCTCATTTCTTTTACTTTTCCAGAATCAACAACAAATCTGACTCCATCAATAGTTACTGATGTTTCAGCAATATTAGTAGAGATTATACATTTCCGCACTCCATCTGGAGCAATGTCAAACACCTAAATTTTAAAATTTTCACATAAAATTATAGTTTTAAAAAGATGCCACAACAAAGAAAAAAATTACTATCATTTTTCAAAGCTGCATTTGAAACTGCAATGATAACTGATTATTAAGTCCTTCAGTAGCTTTTGAAAAACATCATTTTTGTGAAAAAATAAAAGGAAATTATTTGTATCTTGAGGAAGTTTGATTGAAAGTTCAGTTGATTGTGTTATTTGAAGAAAAAAGAGAAAAAAATAATTATTTTGGAAAAGAAATTTGATGAAAAAGAAATTTCAAAAGTATATGAATTTTTAATAAATAAAATGAATTATTTTGAAATTTTTTCACTACACCATTTTAGTTAACCTGGCATATTTATTTGAAAGATTAAATAAGCATATTATTAAATTAGGAGCATAACTACTTATGGTTTTTCAAAATAAATTTATTGATCATTTAACTCATGTTTAGCTAAATATATTTTAGAACTCAGATTATCTGACACCCAATCAATTATCTTATCATCCGAAACCCCCCTTCCCAGAAGCATTAAAAGATTCACAACACATGCTTACTCATTAGATTTAATGTTACCTTTTTTTAGACATTGTGCAAATAAGCACCACATTCAATTTAATCCAATTATTGTTATGATGATTAATCCCAAATTAAGTCACTAGGAAAGTACGAGGAAACAGGAAAAAAATGCATAAATTACTTTTTTTTTCATGATATTCTACCAAAATTTTATCTGTTAAAAGTAGAAAAAAATTTTATACAAATAAGTGTTTATTAAACCTTTTTGTAATTTTTAATTAGTTTGATTAATTTCAATATTTATACATTTAAAAAATAATTTTGAAAAGATCCTCCAATTATCTAATGATTTCGATTTTCCTAAATACCCCAACTCCTGAGGCTGTCAGATATTCGGGACTCTACTGAATTCATTTTTTCAGTTTCATATTATGTAAAGAATATTTATTAAAAGAAATTCTGTGAACTCAAAAGAGTTTGTTTTCAGCATGAACTAACATAAAACTCCATTCAAATAAAATTTATAGCAATAAATTAGATAACTTCCAATTTTTATTAAATTTATGCAAAAAATAAACAGCATATAAATTTTGAACATCATATATTAAATGCAGTTTCTGTTAAACACTGGATTTTTTAAGCAATATTCAACAACAAAAAGATTTTGAAAACATCTAAGTTCATCATTTAATTAATATAAAATGTTAAGCACAATAAATAAAAATGGGAGTTAATGTATCAGTCATTTTAATGGAAGTTTAGCTATAATGGAATGTTCTAGTAAAGAAAAGCTTATCATAAAAAAAAGACTTATTTTGTATATGAATGGAAATTCTATTTAAAAGTCAGTAAGAAAAATTCCAAACTGGTAGCTTAATTATTTAATTCGAAGATAAAGATTGGTAGCTTAATTATTTCATTTCTTAAACTTTATTTATTTCTTGTTTATAGTAATATTTTGTTTTTTTTTTTTGTTGCTGAAAGAAAATTCAATGTTATTGTTGTAATTTACACTTAAAATGAAACATTTTTTAAAATTTAAGCAGAAACATGCGTAACAGATTATATTGTTGTAAGTAGAATATTTGCATAACAGATTGCTTATTTCGTACAGAACTTATCTTTAGAAACCTTATATTAATGATATTACAAATTAAAATACAAATAATATAAATTATAATGCCAACAAAGAATAAATAAATAAGAGTACTAAAAAAAAAAAACAATTTCAAAAACCAATAACAGAAATAGAATAGTACAGTAATTTATTCCTACAAAGCTACAAAGTTTGTTAACATATAACATTTATAATTGGACAAAACCATAAAACCCAATGTTTTCAAAATAACCACTATTTGCAACAACAATAGTGGGCAGTCCGAAGACAAAATTAGCAGATCACATACAATAGAAAACATTGTTTCAGTGTTTTCCAGTTAGTAACACCATCTGTTGACAAACTTTGTAACTAATTTCAAAACTTGATAAAATTATTATCCTAGCTTTCTCAACATATCACAGCAAATAGTGTATTTCTATTCCGTCCACTTTTTTATTTTATTTATTTTTTGAAGAAGTGGTTATCTTTGAGACATCTGAAGTATGAATAAAATAATGTATAATTATTGATGTTAAACCTTATCTTGATCTTCCAGAGACAAAGAACTATGCAATGGCAATATGATCCATTTGTTACTCTTTTCAGCATATGCTCTTGATGCTTCTTCTACAATTGATATCTCTGTCATACCACTCAAAAATATGAGAACATCTCCCCTTTCATCTTCTGGGTACTTTTGATCAATGAGATTCAGTATTCGAATATAAGGACCAGGGTTCAGTTTACCAGAAACAGATTTTTGTTCCTCAGTAGGAATTGGGTAATACTTCAGTTCTATAGGAAATAATCTACCAGGTACCTAAAATTTATAAAAACAAATATAAGAGAAAAAAGTAAAATTAGTTTTTTTTAACATGTTATAACAAAACAAATATTTCAAATTAAGTGGTAATATTCTCATGATATAAATTAAAATATTTCATAGTGTTTAGTTTCTGATTGTTTTATACTCTTATTTGACATAATGAAAGGCTTTTGTAACATTTATCTTATGCAGTTTAATGTATAAGACTATTATATTTCTAACTGAATAGATATTATACTTAATACTAAATAGGTAAGACTGTTAAAAAATAATAAAATGAACATTAGCACACATTTAATTTGAAAAACTAAAAATATTCTAAATAGTTTCTAAAGATAACAATTAGGTTAAAATGTAATTTTTAAATAAATTTATCTCTTTGTAAGAAAATTTTTCGAAAATATGTCGTCACTTTCTTAAAAAAAATTAAAGCCTGACCAATGTATCTGCAATTAGTTCTTTTAAGAATGAAAACAAATCATAATTAATATTACTTCAAATTGTTCAGCCATAGTTGAATAAATTATTAGGAGAAATCTTTTCTAATTTGTTATTTGTTGATTGTTACGCATGCGCTCTGAGACTCTTGCTAACTAAAATATTTTTGACTGCTCGCCAGTCAGTTGCATTAGCGATTCCGCCACTGCATGTTTATTTTGGCCTTTGAGAGTTTCAGGGCGCATAATTTTCTTTCCCCAACTATTTTGGAAGTATGTTATAATTCAGTATTTATTGTAAAGTTTTTAATAAATAGTTTATTTTGGCAATTTAGTTCTTACCTCGTTATTCGATGGCTCATATGTTAAATTCATGTTAGTATTCCCCACACAAATGATGTTTATTAAAATTTCAAATCTATTCATCCTGACACAAGACCATTATAAAAGTAATAAGATAAACATTAGCAGAAATTTCAGTTAGGGGCCATTCAAATATTACATAATCACCTAAACGGATGGATGGGACATCCAAGGTTGCATTGCCAAAAAATATGTGAAATGAGGAAAATATGAGGAATTTTTAAGAAGAAAAAAAACTTACTTGTATCACAGGGCAATTTTGAAAATATTCTGAAAATAGCTCAATGTTGATTGTAGCAGACATCAGCAATATTTTTAAGTCTGGTCTCTGAATTGTCAAACATTTCATTATACCTAGCAAATAATCACATGATATATGTCTCTCATGAACTTCATCCAAAATGACCACTTTATAAGCAGATAACATTGGATCAGATGATACTTGCCTCAACAAGAGGCCTTCAGTTAAGAACAATATTTTAGTGTGAGCAGTTTTACTTTTTTCAAAACGAATCTGATAACCCACTAATGATCCATATTCATTTAAAGTTTCATAAGAAACTCGTTTACACAAAGAAATGCAAGCAATTCTACGAGGTTGAGTGCAAGCAATACTTTCGTATCCTGCAGCCATCAGATATTGTGGCACTTGAGTTGATTTACCACAACCAGTATCACCAGCTATTAATACCACTTGATTACTTTCTACAGCCTTTAAAATGTCATTACGATATTTACTAATCGGTAAATTTTCTTGAGCCTCATGCAGCTTTAGAATTTTAGCTTCTTGTTGCTTCTTTTGGCAGTTTAAATAGAGCTCAATAATGTAAGCAAACTCTACCAAAAGTTCTTCATTCAGAGCAGATTCTTTATCATCATTAAATATGTGTCCTTTCATCATCATGTTATTCAGTTCAGCCAAAGTAAGAGAAAAAGTTGAATTTTTGTGTGAAGAGTGGCTGCTTGATGAGCCTAAACAAATAAAATTGAATTTAAATAAAGAACTATTCATAATACCTGTGGAGTTTTTAAAAAGACATAGTAAAAATAAAAACTAAGACAAATACAGCAAAAACAGGGTGCATAGCCAAATATTTCAACAAAAAATAAGCACTTAAAAAATATTTTTAAGCACTATATACAGTAACAAAATGCAAAATAATTTTCAAAGACTTTACATGATTATGATAAAATAACTAGTTTCTGACAAAGAACTCTTTTCTTGATTACATTAGCCATCATAAAAAGATATTCTGCAGTTTGATTTCAGAGGGAGGAAAATGAAGCCGGAAATTGAGAATCTCTTGCAAAATGCAGCAGAGTTACACATGATAGGGTAAGAATAACAGGGTGGCCGCTCAAATCAGATTTCAAATTTCCCTGATTTTTCCAGTAAAAATCGTAAAATTTCCAGGTCAGCGTGTTTTTCCCCCCGCTAAAGTGTAGTATAGGTACAAGAAAAGTGTCACTATTAGTGATTGATTGGCTTTGCTGAGAAAAATAATTCATTGAACAAAAGATTTCAGAAAAAGAGTGCAAGATGAAATCTCTAATTAAATTATAATTGTTTTTTGGAGAATTTTATAAAGTTAAAAATACTGAAACATTTTGAATAATTTGATAAAAGAAAAAAATACCCCCGAAGCATCGGAACAAACTTGAACAATTAATGAATTCAGCCCACAGACTAAAAGAAGATTTTAAACAAAAAACGCTACTTTTATAAACAGAAGCAAATATCCTAATCTTTTCTTCCACATTTTTGCCTTTCGTAAACTGCATAGTTCCATAATCTCCAAAGAGGTCAAAGATTTCTCCAATCATTTCCCAACATAAAAGAGTTTGAAATGGCATTCAAGTTTAGCAGGGTAATAATGAAGAAAATTTTAATGCAAGAAAAGTATTGCTAAGTTGATGATATTTCAACTTTTTTACGATAAATTTACGTCTAAATAGAAGAGGATAAAACGGATGGTAAAATCATTTAAATTAAGTGGAAAATTCCAGCTTTTCTTCTAAATTCCTTGATTTTTCCAGGTTTTTATCCAAATTTCCCTGACTTTTCCAGGTTTTTTCCAGTATAAAAAAATTCCCTGATATTTCCAGATTTTAAAGGTTTTCCAGGTAGGTGGCCACCCTGAATAATTCTCACTGAATCCAGCTCAGTATATGCACATGAAGACCAGCAAGCATTTCATCAAGCATGTAATATGATTGGCGCTTTCATACGCTATGGAACGACAGTACGCCAAAATGCATTGTGTTGGAATGATTTGTGAAAAACGTTTAATAGAATTTTGTGAAAACGACTCTTTTGCATAATACCTGCCAAAAATCAACATGGTAAAGAAAAAAAATTTCTCATTTTTGAAAAGGTAAAATTAAGCACTTTTTAAAAAGTCCCCATAAAAAAAGCACCTTCAAGGGCTTTTAAAAAACGAAAATCGAAAATAAGCACCTTTAAGCACTTTTTAAAAACGCTACACACCCTGAAAAACTTACCTTGAACAAAATACAAGTTTTACTTACAACCTTTATAGAATTTACATTTGAATCCTTGATCACACAGCAAACATCTATGTGATAATACAGTTTTTGCCAGACTCTATTCTATATGGTTTGATCAACAATATAAACAGCACATATGTCCCTTTTGCGTGCAACATTTTCTTGGGAGATTATTTAAAAGATTTTTTTTCTCCTTACCCTCCTTATTGAGTGATGCAGCAAAACTGTAAGACACAGAGAGAATAGAGTCTAGTGGGAACTGGACAATAACATTAATGTTTGCTGTGTAACCAAAGGTTCATACATGGAATATATATAAGGGCTGAAAATAAAACTTTCTTTCTATTATAATAAAATTTAGAATTAAGAGAAAATTATAAATGAAATTTATAAAAGATAACTTAAAGATTTTAATCCAACCTTTGCATTAGCATGAAATAATTTTCAAAATAGTTCATGAATTATATCTAGAAACAAGTTAATACAACCTTTAATAATATACATCTTTTTAAGACAAGAGGTTCATCAATCTAAATTTTCTTAATTTGTTTAAATAACACTTTAGTTAAATAACATGCTAAGTGACATTTTAAAAAAATTCAAACTTTCAAACCTAAACACATGTTACAATTAGCAGTAAACATACATAAAACATAAATTAGTAATATCTGGTTTTTCACTTAAGCAATTTTCAATTTGTAAACAGATTTAAACATCGTCCTGATAATATTCCAACAGTTTCCTGATAATGCTTCAGCATCTCCTTGGGGATATTTCATTAGCTTCCTGATGATGAAAGGATAGTATTATATTTGAAAAAATGTCACCTAACATATTCTTCCACTAAGCTCTTCATAAATTATGCATAACAAAAACAAATCTTAAAACAAGAACACATTCAATTTTACCCACCAAAAACTTTATGCCTGTTAACTAAAGAAAAATGGACAAAAGAACCTAGTCTCAATAGAAAAAATTTCATTAAAACAACTTTAACTCAATAGTATATATGTAAAATACAAAGTAAACAAGTAAAAAATATATATGGTGAAACCTCCTGTTATGGACACTTCTGCAAAACGGGCGCCTCTCAGTACGAACATGTTTTCAATTCCCCGTGAATCTTCTATATGGATAATCCATTATGTATGTTCTCTGAAAAGCGGACACTAGTGTAACCAGACACGGACAGTCATTTTTGCCCTGAAAAGTTATTTTCAATCTCTTCAAACCAGACACTATTTTTCCTACATTTGAAAAAGAAAAACTTTTCTGCCTTAAATTGCAAGGAAAAAAATGCAATTTTTCACTACTTTTAGTTTAAATTTTTTGCCTTATCCATTAATAAAAAGATTGTTAAGCTATTTCACAACTAAAGAACCAATCTTTCTTTTGTCACCTTGCCTTATCTTTACAAAGAAAGAAGAGAAAATGATACTGCTCATTCAGACAGGGATCACTTTGTCAGGATAACACACGTGATGAGACCCCACAAACTGATATGATATCTTAATGTTCTCAATGCTTTTTACCCACTGAAAATTTCTTTCATTTTCTTATCTATTTGAAGACTGTATTTAACACAGATGGGGTAAAAAGAAAGAGAACAGAAAAATAATCTTTGACGAGTTCATATAAATGAAACATTTATTCAGACACTTGATAGACGATTAATTGTAAATCTATCAACTTCATAGGTCCTCCTGCCTTACAGGTAAAAAAAAAATTTCTTCATTTTTTCTTTTTCTTTCTGTGAATCGCAGGAGGTTTACTTTCAAGGAGGTATTAACCACATCTCCTATCAAGTGATGAGTAGATGTTAGGGGGTGTAAACATAATAATTGATAATTGAAACCGACTGAGGACTTAAGCTCATTTGACTAACTTGAATATCTGTGTTAACAGGAAAATTAAATTCATTTATTTGTAGCTACATCTAGAATTATGTATTTATATCAAACTTCTTCATGTATTCTTTTTGCATATAGAAAATATTTTTTAAAGTTTAAATATATATTGTTGCAGATAGTTATTGCAGATTATTTAATTATTCTTGCATCATTGTAAATATTCTAAAAACAATTTAAACTTCGTTATTAGGGTTAACGGACAATTTTTTCAGTCCCAAGAGTATCCGCTTAACCGAGGTTTCATTGTATATAGATATATTTAAAGTAAAAACATATTATCATACCAGACTGTTCCTTTTTAGATAAGGCCTTCTGTTGAACTTTTTGATATTTCTTTAGAAATAACCAAAACTCATCATACTCAGGTGTATTTCTGTGGAAAAAAATAAAACATAAAATAATTAACTATTTCATTTCATAAGTAACATAAAATATCCACAAATTCAATGGCAGAATTGAATTAAAAGTTTTAAGTTTAACAAAGAAGATATACAAAGATTATAGATATATATTTATACACACCTGTCTAACTTTCACGCTTTCCGAAAATGGATTTTCTGAATTATAGTAAAATAAATACCGAAAAACAATCTTACTAGAAAATATATTTATATTTGGACTAGGTTGAAATTTACTGCAAAGACTATTATGATTTTATATATTTGTCATAATAATTTATTTGTAGTAGTGGTCAAACTTACTTATAATTTTTATAATAATTAAAAAAGTTTAATGAAATATGAGTCTTGCGACCATTTTAAATATGAAAATAAAATTTTCCCAAAAAACCGAAAGAGTTAACAGCTAAGCATATATATATATATATATATATATATATACACTAGGACATGGCATGAATTATAAATGTACTTGAAAGACAAAATTTTTAAAATTTTAAAAACTTTAAAAATTTTTAAAATGCCCTAGTATAGAGAACTTTTTAATGAAAAAATGCATAAAAATGGAGTTATAACCCGAAACCATAGACAAATAAATAGAAACATATTTACAGCAAAATAATAACAATATTAAGTTAAAATAAATTCACCATTGATTCAATGATTTTAATATGATCCACATATATGATATGATATATCTTTAAAAGTCATTAAAATAAGAAAATTAAAAATATCAGAAATGTTTTTTTACAATCAATATTTAACTTTTATTTATATTATTTCTGCTGACTCGGGTTTAATGAGCATGCTGATTTAATAAGCAAATTGCCTTCATCTCTTTGTTCTCCTAATAAACAAGTTTGATCGTAAAAATGTATATTAAACTAAAATAAAAAAATATATATTTGTAAACTTTTTTGGCTGGTTTTAGGGGTGAACCAAAAATTTAAAATATAAGCACTACTACATAAATTAAAAGGAAAAAGATGAAACGTTATAATCTATTCATAGACCGCGACAACATTTTCCACTCAAATTTTAGATAAATTGATAGTGATCACAATGATAAATCCTAGTATATTTTTATGCTTAAAAATAGACTGAAAATTCACCAAATAACTACAACACCAAAAATATCAAACTACAATTTACCTTTTAATTTTTCCTTTATAGTCAAAAAATATTTTATTTAATGTGCTTCTGTACTCAAACCAAGGGAAATAAGCATTGCTGTTTTCAAAAAATACTCTTTCTTCATTTGATATAGTACTTTTTACTGGCTCCTTTTCTCTTGAAGATTTGGATATTAACTTTTTTGAGTGATTATAATCTTCAGCATCTTTTGTTGAAGTTGAAGAAGAATGTTTACCAGTTGAATCTTCTCCTTTTATTCTTTTCTTAAACTTTTCCATTTGATAACAAACTAAAAAAATATATTTATTATAAAAACATTTCAAACAGTAAAGTCCTAATAATCCGAATCACAACAATCAAAAATATTAATTGTGCATGTTATGGATTCATCAATTGATTACTGGATCAGTAATCGCAATGATTGCTAAATTCAATTACATTACTTTATGTAAATAAGATTTATAACTAACTTCTATATTTTATGCTTTATATTATTGTAAAGATTATTATTCAAAGATGCCTTTATTAGATTATTATTAATGTCGTCATTATTTTATACAAATAAAAGAAACACATACTCATTTCTTTGCGAAGATCGTTCAAATACACATAAAAGCTATGCAAACCCCCAAAAAACTATGCAAATTATAAATTTATGATTATTATAAAGATTGAAAATGTAAATTGCAATGATAATACTAGTAAATATAAATTAAGGCACTAAAAATAATAATGATAGATTTGAAACAAATTCCATTTTCTGATTGACTAACATTTTATTTACAAAGAATTAGTTTATCTTTACTTAGAAAGAATTCAGAAGGTGTAAAATGGGACTTTTAGTATTTCCAAATTCATTTGATGCTTTAAAATAAAGAATATAGGTAGCAGGAATATAGTGTCATACATTTAAGGTTGGTTGGAATCTATTATTTTTATTCTGAGCGCCTCATTTGTGCTATAGTCAAGGGTCTGTCCAGACCGAATTTACTACCGTTTAGCGGTACCTTCACAAAATCAACTTTAGGAAAAACGGTAGTTTTACAAATTTAATTTTAGGAAAAACGGTAATTTCACAGAATACTTTATCTTAAAATTTTATTCATTGTCTTAAGAAATGATAAATCCATATTCTTGCCATATTTTTGTGTTGGATTTTTAAATATAATTTTTAATTTTTCACAAATTATGTCCAAATTTTCATAAAATAGGTACCTCTCAAAAAAACCTAGACAGACCCCTGATAGTGTGCTTTGTAAATCACACATGAATTCACTACTTTCTCTTATACTTTCTAATAATATTATCCTCATTATAGTGTTACATAGCTCTTTATAATCGATTGTGATAATCAACTATCTTATTTCAGATGTAACATTATAGTTAGATGCAGTTTTGTGTCAATATATTCCTTTTCTAATAGAAATATTAACTTATTCTATGGGCTTTGGTCCCATTTACCAAGAATTAAAAGAACTCTAAAGCTTATTTGAACTATTTGTAAATTTGTCCACATGTTATCTATCTAGAATAGCTGTAAACATGGCAAAAGAAAAAAAAATTTGATAATAAAGTATGAATAAATGTAGCGATTCTTAAAGATAAAAATACTAAATTAAACATCAAAATAGAAATCATTTGAGGCCCCAATCAATTTACTAAAAATTATTTTTAAGAAAACTCAACATTGAACATCAATTATATGAAGAACAAATAAGCCCCTTTTTTACAGTATTAGTGACTCAGAAACACATGAATTGAAAATCACACATGAATTTTTTAACTTCAAAAGGCAATACAAACTATTTTGCCCACATTTTTATGTTACAATGCTTTTTTGAATAGTGCTACTTAATAATCTTTCAGACTTAAATTATTAAACTAGGGCTTTATTTCTCCCTTTTTATAAGAACATTCACTTAATATGGGATAACTATGGTTTACAATGCCATGAATTATTTGAATTTTATTGTCATAAGCATTATACAAATCTGCCCACTTATTACTTATTCAGGTACAACCATGATTAAGAAAATAATATCCTGAAAACTATGCATGCTAAAATAAAGTGATGGTGGGACTTAACTGTGTTTATATATTAAAACAGAATTTATTTACTTCGTTAAACATAGTAAAATGCTTAAATCTATTTGTTAATAACAAACAACTATTTACATTATAAAGCTACTTAATTATGTTAAAAAGTCAGACTGTAATAAAGAACAGTTCAATCAAATCGATTATCATTTAGAATTCGATAAGCACAGTTGATTTGACTTGGATAAATTATAATTGTGTAGTATATTTTTAATAAAATTTAGAAGACTGAAGAGTTCGCATCATACTGGAATGGCCAGGTTTCTCTCTTTTTTTTTTAGTTCTTTCAACAGCAGCAGAACACAAAAACAGAGAAAAAGGTAAACAACAACGTAATCAATCAATACTGTTGCCAATATATTTAGAATTTGATCTATAAAGAAAAATATCAAGTGGATATTTTTTCAGCAGATGCTCATTATAGATTTAACAAATATAAAACAGACTTAAAGCTCAGAAATAAAACGAAAAATCATTTAATACAACAAGAAAATCTTCTTAAATCAGTGTTTTTTTCTCATTTATGAAAACTTTTGGTTTAGTCATCTGATTGAATTAAATTTATAATGTGGCTGTTGAAGTGAACTAGCAGTGTTTATAGAGCATTGATTAAACAAAATTAAGCAGTCTTATGCCATCAACAATATTCAATCAATTCATCAATCAAATACACAAATAAATAATACCGAAATCAAGATAAAAACGTGAAAACTTTAAATATGGCTAAACTTCACACACTAAGCAAGATATTTAACACATCTTTAAATCGTAAATTTTGTAATTTAAGATACTTTAAGAACTGTAATCAATTAAACAACTATGAAAGCTTTCGAGCGGTAAGATTAATATGTTTCTTCTGATATAATAATTCATGTTTGCTTTTACATAAACTCAATGCCACTGACGATTCTTTTCGTGGTGCAAGCTTCTATTAAAGCAGCCGGAAACATAGATACATTATTGGGGTATTCCTATTTCAGTAAATGGTTTGGCCAACAGCAATCTCCTAAGTGAAATTTTGCTACCATGTTATCGTAATTGCAGTCTATTAAAACAAAAACTGTATCGTTACTTCCCCAAAGATAATTAAGCATTTTAAACTTTGAGTTTAAGAGTTTTTATCAATTTATGCCCAATTATTTCCGTCTCAAAAACGCTTAGCATTTTTGTTATAACTTAAGTGATGTGTAAGAAATCAAGGAAACGTCTCAAATTGATATTGTAGAAGCTATATGAAACCACGTGTTTAATTGCGTGAAAGTTACCTTTTAGAATCGTATTGTTTATAAACATGAAATAATATTAACTCTATGAGGCATTAAAGACGATTCAGCAAATAGGCAGTAGAACAAGCAGGAGCAAGAATCTGAAATATTTTATAGCTTGTTGACTGAAAAAAATAAATAAAAGTATTAAATGAATTTCTATTTTCAAGAATTATATATTATTCTTACAAATGAGTTTATGTTACATTGTGCTTAAGTAATTAGCAAAACTAGTTTCAACATTTAGTATCCCCACAAATCTAATGTTCAATATTAGTTTTTTTCTTTAATTATTTAATTACCCTTTTCGTACCTATTTTCTCAAACCTTGATGCAAAAAACCTGCATTTAAGCTTATTATTTTTTAATTGATTTCTAAATTAATTTAACTTTAAATAAGATTAATATTTCTTTATAAGTAATTTAAATATTTTATATAGACATCATTGTCCAAAAGCCTTATACCCTGAGGGTGAAAAAAAAATAATTTTAAGAAATTATGTAGCTTACATAATCATATTTTTTGTTTTCTTACCTCTAGTATTTAAATGTTGATTTTTTTTCATGCTAATATTACAACACTTAAATTTTTATATAATATTTTATTTACTTAATTTATTACAGGTTAATACCTCTTCAGCATGTAACTCACAACAGCCACCACCAGAAAATAGAACACTTGTATATGAAGCGCCATTGAAAAGGCGTTTAAAGATAACCAAACTTCTGTCTCTATCCTCTAGCATGGTTGGCTTTGCTGTTTTACCCGTTTTTCTTAAAGATATGTGGCATACAAGTCCCGTGTTTGCTTGTGCCACTGGCATTGTTTCAACAGGATTTCTGTGTACTCCTTTTCTACTTCACTGGATTACAAAAAAGTACATATTAGAACTAACATATGATCCTGTGACTAAAATTTTCTATGCAACTACATTCAATCTTGCCAGCCAAAAAAAGCAAATTACATTCACAGCCTCGGATGTTACCATTCCAGATCTACCAGGGATGTTCACATCATTTAAAGTGAAAAATACTCCTTATTTTGTTGATTCAAATATGGTCAAAGACCCTGATGCATATTGCCTAATGATGGGTTATGACAAACCTTTTGATTTTAAACTGGAAAGTGAAAGAGAAAAAACAGTGTAGCTTACCTTATTCAATTTACTATTGTTCTAATTTTAAAGGATTAATAAGAACATAATGAAATTATCTAGTATGTACTCTGTGTCTAACAGTTATCCTCTTTTTATGCTTTAAATATTGAATTATGTTCTAATTTTTAAATCAAAAAAGGATGTGAATTAAAAAGGAAAGAAAATAGGAAGTTGAAATGAAGGGAGTCATTTGATTTCACTTAGTACCCATGTTGCAAAAATTCCTTTTTAGAAAAAAAAACTATTGACAGAATTATAATTATTTAGAATAATGTAGTTTACCTATATATATTTAAAAAAAAAACAATTGTGAGAGAAAAAAGAGCTGGCGTCAAAGGAGTTAAAAACTCATTGAAAATTTTCTCGTTTATAATTCAATAGTGAAATAATTATAATCATTTCAAATTTTAGATGTGAAATGTCTATACATCTGTAACACAAATGTTTTTTTCTTATTACATAACAAGACAATTAAAAAAATGTTTTAAAGTTTATTAATGATATTCATGTTACTATGTCTAGTGAATAAATTTATAGTTGAAGTATATTTAAAAATTTAGAGAAAATTCCAAATTTGTGAAGGTACTTATTAAATTATTTTATTGTGATGTACGTTGCAAATCTTCATTAAAATATTTGTATGTTGAATGCATTAAGCATAATTCTATTTTTTATAAAGTCTTTATGGTGACAAAAAAAATGTTAAAGAAACCACTGGTTGGCTGTAAAATCTGTGAAATATAACTCGTGAAGAATGTTGAATGACCATGAGATAAATACATATTCTATATTGATATTATCTTCATACATTATATAAAAAATTTAAGTAATAGAAATTTATTTACAGAGATATTATTTTATGGCCTATGCATTAAATATTGCTTTTTAAAAACATCAACTGAAAATGTTGTAGAATCTAATTAAACACACTTTTTTGAAAGTTAACTTCCTATTCTGTGTGTGTTTTCTTTGTGTATTTTATACGAATTTAAAACAATGAGAAACTTATGATAGATTTTTCATTTAGTTTGATTTTTACTCATACTTTAAGTATTATTTAAAACTGAAAATGCTGTGCAGTCCAAATAAACAAATTTTGCTGACCAATAAATATTAGAATCGTTATTGGAAACTTTTGTTGTGTTCTTGATTATTACTGATAAGTTTGAATTTCAGGAATAACAAGTATTATATACTAGAGTCCCATTGACATTGCAATCAACGGGTTTGGTGAGCGACAGCAAATGTTAAAGTTTATGTAAAAAAAAATTATGTTAGGAGCTATAAATTTTGACACTTGACCTCACTTTTTACCTTTAAATGGTCCCATCATTGACACCTTTCTTCTGAGTCAAGTTTATTTTTTATTAGAACTGATAAATTTCTTTCGCCATTTCTCTTAAAATTAAATGCGGAATTATCTGAAATAAATATTTAAATTTTTGTTTTTATGATACATTATAAAAAAGATAAAATCCATACAAATAAAGCGAATACTGCATTCTAAGTTTTTAAGGATTAAACTTTTATGCTTTTATTTTATCAGCTTTAAATTTGCGCTTAATGAACAAATGTTTAATCAAAGATGTCTTAGCTTTTGTACCATTGTAATTCAAAAAGGTGAAATAAAAGAGATTGCGCAAACAGTTTAAAGGAAAGCAGCAATAAATCAAGGGCAAAATAATTTTTAAAAATAATGATTTTTAAATTTTGTTTAAGATAACGTAGTTTCTACTTCATCGGCTTCATTTAAATTCTTAATCTGAAGTTAAAAATGAAATGTTTTATTAAAATGGCAATATTGAACAAACTAACTGCCCTAAATATAATTTTATTAATAAAGAATGAAAAAAATTTTATACTACGCTTCATTTTTTTTAAAAACAATCAAAAGATGGGAAAAAGACAATATGGACAAACTTCCTATAAATCCACGCATTAAATATAATTTTATCAATTAACATAACGAAATGGGAAGTTAAATATTTACATGTTTCTATATTTTGAAATTAAGAAAAAATGCAAAGTAAATAAATGTAAGAAAGTACTTCATAGTTTGGCACTTTTTATTAACGTTGCTCTTAAGTTGACAAACAATTCCATTACAAACATTAACAATTGAGCTGCAGTATGGGCTATTGGCGACGATCTGTGAAACATCCCCGAGGATGATCTGGTGACAACATACATACGCCACTTTCTGTTTTATACTGAGGTTACATTCACACACCATTCAATCGTTCGCATATCGTGATTTTGACCTGAGTCAGAGCATGATCAATCTCCGATCCAGTACCCCTAGAGCAGGGATGGGCAAACTTTTTTGGTCGAGTGCCAAAAATCAAGAAAAAAAATGTTTGGTGGACCAAGTAAAAACTTCAAAACTTAAAAAGAAAAAAAGCGATTTACAAGTTTTAATTTAAATATTTAGTGAGATGAAGGAAATTGCGATTTAATTTTTAAAAGTTCCTTCTATTAAGGTTCGAAGTGAGATGTGCTTATTTTAAGGAACAAGGCTAAATGCTTTTCTGTTAGTCTACTTCTGAAATGATTTTTTCTAAGGTTCATAGTTGAAAACTCTTGTTCACATATATAACATAAGCAAACATAACACTGATTTTCTGGGCATGAAATATTAAATTTTGGAAATTAGCATTTGGTAATGATTTGTAAAACTTTGGCATATTTAGAAACAACTGCTTCAGATGATTGTTAGATTGTCCGCTCTTTGGAGCGTAAAATGCGCAGTCTGCCAAATGTGAAGTTCAATTTACCTATATTAGATTCCATAAGTCAGCTCCTCGAGAAAGACAAACGCTAGTTGGAGCCAATCTAAGGCCATTCTATAAAGAACATCTGCTTTCAGCAGTTTACCAATTGAAGCTGTCTGTGCTAACTATTTCCATCAATTTATGTTTTGTAGAACAAAAATAGAGACTAAAAATGTCATCAGTACTTTGTTAAAAAAGGAAAAACAGAAATAATTTTAAACATAGTCGACAGGAAAATGGATGAATATTGTTTATATTTGCCACTGATCGACAAATAAAAATTCTATCCGCGTGCCGGATAAAATCTTCCGGCGGGCCACAGTTGTCCCGCGGGCCGTAATTTATCCATCCCTACCCTAGAGGTATTGATTTTTTTATGAGAACTTGGAGATCTTTGTGATTCCGTCCCGACTGATTCAGCTTTGCGCCAGCCATCATTTTTTACACAGCCAAACCAGTTTCGAATCCCAGCAATGGCTAGCCTGTACGAATTCCGCACCCGGCTTGCACGACCATAGTGCTGCCATAAAATATTCTCAGTAGCAGACGGATCATGGGTCCCCTTGCCGTCGGACTAACCGTGGGCGGTTTTCCTCTCCATGTAACGCAAACGTGGGTTAGTTCCATCAGAAAGTCCTCCAAGAAAGGCAAAATTCTCCCCAAACTTGATCCAGGAGTTCCGTTGTCTTCTGGATTGGGTTCAAATTACAAGGTTGCAGAGTTGAACATTAGCAGTCGAAAACCCAAAATTGGATCGGCTGTTCAATGACGGTTATAAAATATTGGTAGGAGGAGAGGGTCAATATGGTCGAATTGTCTATATTAGTCCTGATATGAAATATGTATCAATATATTGTTTGTATGCCGGATTGTGTGCGTATGACATAGATGGCTTATAAACTCATGTTTTCGTAAAGATTCACGCATGGTTACCGCTGGATTCGAACGTACGTGCTACTTCCACGTACAGAGCGTTTTGCGAATTTTTGGAAGGGAAAAATGCAAAGATTGGAAACATGCATTTATCAAAAACGTGCTAAAAGGACAATTGAGGTGAGTGCTTTCTTAAGGCCTGGTTTCTTAGGACAGGACGCCGTCAGCTGGAAATCAGCGCTAACCTCTGATTGGTCCATTTGTGAGTTTGATAGTATACGTCATCGTACGCTCATCTTGAACTACAATTACCGTCCAACTCAACTGCAGTTGGATTACAACGTGGCGTTAACCACAGAAGCAATGGCGGACAACATCCAACAGCACATTGAAATCAGCCAAGCTTTTGATTTTGACATTAAGCATAGCTTCTTCATTAAACATAGCACTCTTCATTTAGCTCAGCTATAATTTGTTTTTTCTTGGACAAAGTGATTATTTGTTCTCTAAAACACTGGTCGACAATAACAAAATCAATACAAATTCAAAATAAATATTTGTTTACGTTATTAACGCATGCGCGATGAGAGATAGTGTCTGCGTTGGACCGACTGCTCATGCTGAGCTAACAAAAAAGTATTTTTTTTTGCGTCAGATCTACGTCAACTTTCCGCTGACGCCCAGATAAGGCGTTAGTTCTAAGAAACCAGGCCTTGAGCTAACAAACCAGTATTTTGTTGGCGTCAGCGTGACGTTGACGTCCCGCTGACGCCCAGATAAGGCGCTTGTCCTAAGAAACCAGACCTTTAGGTCTTTATGCTCCGTTGTCATTGCTGGTACGGATAAAATAAATTGAGTGTGATGGGTGATTTTGCAAAAGCTGCACCAGCAGTTCTGGGGAATAAAGAGCGACAGAGAGCCGGGGCCAATGGTTTTTAATAAAGTTAAAAACAAATTATTAGATAAAAACTACAGCATTAAATAAGTCTAAGGTTCAAAAAGAGCTGCGTAAGCCGTTCTTGAATTTAGCGAGTAGGTTAATAGAGCACCAAGATGAATGAAAAATTCACCTACTTCGTCGTAACGAATGCATCGACTTCTGCTATTTGAGGTTATGAGAAATGACGCTTATAATAGGCCATTTCTCTACAGGTTCCTGTTTGGCGAGTTTTTCGCGGGTGATAGTTTTACCCAATTCGATTTTTCTTAAATTCGAATGCAAAAAAAAAAAATTGCAAGCAGTATAAATGTTCCATTAAAATAACGCACATATGTAAGGTCTGCGTGTAACTTAAGCAGCAAAAACAAGTAAAAAGTTAATAGTAAAAAGAGAAATCAAGCCAGTTCCATGTGATAGAGAAAATGTTCATTTTAGTCGTTTCAAATGGGTTGAACGGATTCAATAAAGTCAAATTTTTCAACTTTTACGTTCAAAAAGTTCTCAATGAGTGCAAGTGTACAATCGGAAATCGTTTATTTCTATGAGCAAATTCATTTTATGAACAAAATCATTGCGCGTTTTGATTTTTTATTTGCTTGCATGTTCTAAAATTAAAAGTTGAGTGTAAATTTTGGAAATTTTCTGTTGTTAAAAAAATATCTAATTATTCATTTACTTATACAACGGATTGACATTTCGAGTCATCAGTTTTTTTTATTCATGAATCGATGTTATCTCTAAAATAGCTTTATTTTTATAAACGACCTGCAGCGCCAGGTCATTGTGTTTACAAACACGATGTGACCATGTGAACAGATAAGTTATGGGAAATGTGAATAAAACTCCTGTTCGAAGAAGCTTTTCATTCATCTGGTGAAGTGCTGGCGGTAGATTCGATTTGTAGCTTGATCTCTTATTGAAACTTCGAAAGCTTTGAATAATGTCGAAATTTTTAGCGCCATTAGAACTTACGTTAGCTATTATTAAACCTGACGTCTGTAGAAATCCTTATAATCTGCAGGTATTTTTTTCCTTTTATTAAACTATAATGTATTAATTTTAAATAAACAATTTTGTCGTTTTCAGAACTTAAGATTTTCTTTTATTCATGAAATTCATTATAAATATATGTGTAATTAATTTTTTTAATTTAATTTATGTAATTAGATTTACATCCCTAAAAAGGACAAATTTTCTTAATACATATGTGTCTGCTGCATATTTATTTTTAAAAATTTACTCACTACTTGTTCTTCATAACTATCAATTTTTTTGTTTTTGTCCTTATACAAAATTTACAACAAATTGAATAGTATACTAACTTCTGTTATAAATTTTTTTTTTTTTTGAGTTTAGTAAAGTAAAATATTTCAATTTTCTTTTCTTTTGTTCAAAATATTTTTACCAAAAAGAAAAATGCTTCAGATAAAGTGATGTTTCCAAACATTATGAAAATCATTATATTTGTAACATATTTAAAAATATGATTAAATATTTATTGCTTATAAATTATTTGTTCATTTGCAGTCTTGTTTTGTATAATTTAAAACTGCACAATAATAGCAAATCTTTTATAGCACCTAGCAATTTAAACATTTATTTAGCCATTATTAAAATTAAATACAACAACTAATGAATGCATTTCAAATTACATTTATCATAGATTATCACTCTAGTTTGGAGACTTACTAGTCATTGAAATAGTCAACAAACTATCCAATGTTTATTTCAAATTTCAGATATTTTAACTAAATGCATCTAAACAAATTTATTGAAGCCATCGATAATTATCAACAAACTAATTTGTCAAATTGTTTTTTTTATAAAGTTTGCATATATTTTGGTTTTGGAAAAAACTTAGCTAACATAAATGCATGGTTAGAGAAGATTTATGATCATTTTATAAAATAAGTTTTTTTATTTGTAACTTAAGTGTTAAATAATCTAGTAGGTACTTCCAGAAATTCTAAACAAATGCAGTTTGAATCTTTCCAATAATTTTTAAAGTTTTTTTTATCAGCTCATTAGTTTTTGTTTTATATGCTGCAACTTGGATCATCATCTTTAAATCACGTTATGTGTATTTAAATTAAATATATTTATAATTTCCCTTTTTTGACATATACTTTTGAAAAAATGTTACTATCTTCACTTACTGTAGTAATTGATAAGAGCCTACTGATTTGATAGTTTTTCTCTCCCCTTTCGTCTTTATTGTTGGGAAGATTTTCGTATCAGTACCCGTATCAGTGTCAAAATAATTGCTCTTATCAGTACCAACTTAAGGGCAGTAGCTAAGAAAAGCTGAAAAGAAAACAAATGAGCACTAAAAAGAGACTTAACTAAATTTTTTAAAGAAATTTTTTGCAAGTTTAAGAAACTTTTTACTTACCCATATGGAAATATCCCCATTTAACTTTTTTTAATGAAATGTTTTGATACTCAAAGAAATTAAATATTGTATCAATGTTTAAAAAAAGAAAAAAACTTTACCTCCTGGGATTCTCACCATCACAACCTTTAAAAAGTTTAAAGTTACTAAAAGCTTTGAATTCAATGTTTAAAATAAAATACTTTAAGTTTATGAGTTAAATGTTGGCAGTGAAACTTAACTTCTAATAAGTAATTGTTCACGATTAAGACATGCATACAGAGTTAAATTTTTACTGTGAAAACACATTAGTTCTTTGTCTCATTTTTTCTACCATAAGTTGATATAGTTTTGTTTCAGTTTTTTCTAATAATATATATAATGAATTTATATTTTCTAATATAAGTTCATTTTTAAACTGTTTTTTCTCATGTCTGGATTCTCTGGAAAAAAAAGTTGATAATTTTTGTTTTAATTTCGGGGAGATTTCCATAATGTGATCTGTGGCAGAATAATCTCTCAGCCTTGCCAACTTCCGGCCAGCAGCCTGCGAGAGACTAAGCACATCAACAAGCACAAAAGCATCACAGAAAGAGACCAACTTGAAGGGTATAACTCATAGCCATGGGCAAACATCTATAGGTTTTTTTAATTCTTCCTAAAATTCTCTCATTTAAAATCAATTTGGCACCTTGTCGTTTGTAGTTGGTACGACAGATTACTATACAGAAATATCCCCTTAATTTCAATCACTTGTAGAAGGTTATTTTTACATACATCTTGTATCCGTAGTAAAATAAAATTGGTTTACTGAATCCGACAATTATTCACTCACACAATTAACCAAATCTGATAAAGTATTTTAAGTAATCCATCCAAATATAATTATATGGATTGTTTTTGTTTTCAATAATTATGCCTTTTCCCTTGTAGGACAACTTAAATTCTTTCTGATTTTGTTTTGATAATAAACTTTTTTTTTTTCAAACAATTTTCGTGTAGATAAGTTTTAAATCTTTTAGTTTATTAGAATCTTCTAAAGTAATTTATTTTTTCTAGTTGATAAGGCAAATAATTTTGGAAAACAATTTTTATTTTGTGGACACGAGGGTTACACAATTGAATTCTTCTGAAGCTGAAAAGTTTTATGCTGAACATAAAAGTAAATATTTATTTTAATACTTTTATTTGATAGTATCATTAATAGTTTATTCTATAAAAAATACCCATCATCATTCCTTCTTTCAGATAAATTTTTCTTCAATAGACTATCAACATTTATGTCAAGGTAAATATCATGTTTAAAATTTTTTAATTGTTTTATTGATGAAAATAAATATAAAGATGATAAAAAAATTTCCTTTTAAAGGCTTCACTACTTGGTATAAATATACAAATATAAATAGGTTGCCTAAAGGTTTATAAACACTGACATCTAGCCATAGAATTGTGTGGTTCCTGCTTAACTTTGTTCTATGGGAAATGGTGAAGCATTACAATGGCTACACTATTATTGAATATTTCCATAACAGCACAAATGTGCTGTTTGTATTTTTTGGGTTGCTAAAAGACGAGTACTAATAAATATTCATTAGAAAATGAAGAAAGTGCATGGAAGAAACATGTCTGTCGAAAACCAAAGTTGTGAAAGAAGGTCAAAGTTCAGTCCTGGTCGCTGTGTGACTGAAAATGTATGTCAATCTAGGATGCTATCCACATCCAATGTCAACAACAAGAAGTGGGCAGTGATTTTTTCTCAAGATAAGTCGTGTCACAATATCACAAATGTTATTGTGTAGAATTTACATAAATGGCTGACACTCGTGCAGTCTCTTTACAGTCCTGATCTTTTTGTTTGGAAGTTTCTGAAAGGTAGGTAAATGGTTCCTATCTGATGAAGTGCAGTAGACACCATTGTGAAAGTTTCAAGCTTATTTAAGCAATAGAAAACAGAGTCAATTATTTATATTTAAGCTAATGAAGCCTTCTGATGGAAACTTTTCGATCATCTCTTAATATTGTTTTATGCTTTTGAATATTTAATTTATTGATCATATATATGTATATAGATATAATTTTTAAATGTAAAAAAACATTTAATGAAGGATTAATATCAGTTCTGCTTGTAATTACTAAATTTGTATTTCTTAATGCTATAATTTCAATTTATGATGCAAGAAAATTAGTTTTTATTGATGGTTTCTCAAGTATTCTATCTTAGACTTTAATATAGCATAAATACTTTGTAGATTTCTTTCTGAGTAATATTAATTTAAGTAGAAATTAATTACTTTTTCAATGTTTATGTTGAAAGTTAATTTTATAATTTATAAATTTAAAATTTCTTTTTTTAAAAATTAAATTTTTTTTGTTGTCTTTTTTATTAATTTCAGTGGTTTATTGTCTGCTCATGTACTTGCTAGAGAAAATGCTATCAAACATTGGAGAGACCTTATGGGTCCAACTCATGTTTATAAGTGAGTAATTTACTCTGTTAATTTCTCATTAAATATATATTTTAATCCATCATTTTTGTGCTGTACTAATTTCTCATATTATAAAGCTAATCTATTTATCTGCCTCTAGGCGGTTACATTTTTTTCAAAAATGCTAAAAAGTTTTAATTATGGAATTAAAATACATTTTCTAAATTCTTTTTTTAGAGCCCAGTTTGATGCTCCTCATTCAATAAGAGCAAGGTTTGGTCTTACAGATACAAGAAATGCTTGTCATGGTTCAGGTGAGTAATTTTAATTTTTAGTTAGAATTCAGATGTATCTAATCTAGTTAGAATAATGGAAATACAAGTTTTTAATTCTAAATATTGGTTGCACATTTGATAACTGAAATCAGAATCTTTTATTACTAGTAATTTAATATCTTACGCAAGTGGGCATTTTTTCCCTCTACATTGTTTTTCAATTTCACACAATTCAATTTCTCACGATTTAAATGATTTATTCTGCTGGTCGAAAGTTATGCTTATTGCATATTGTTCGTTAAATGAGATTTTAAGAAGTTAATTATTGCTTATGCTTTATATTTCAACAATATTACATGAACGTTATATTTTTAGTATTATCATTTTAAATAGTCTAAGATATTTTAAAATATTATTTCAAAAGTATAAGCTTGTTCTTATGGGTGATAAGACAAATAATAAGAACATTTTTTATTTAATATTTAGTCAAGGGTGAATATGGTGCAGAGAAACAGATGAATTTCTGGAATTTTTATTTTATACCTTAATGCACAATCACGATTGTTGTAATTCATTTACGTCGCACTAGAGCTGCACAATGGGCTATTAACGACGGCTTGGGAAACATCCCTGAGGATGATCTGAAGACATGCCATCGCAATTTTGATCCTCTGTAGAGGGGATGGCACCTCCGCTTCGATGGCCCGACGACCTGCTTGTGAAGTTGAGCACTTTACGGTAGAACAGTTTAACGAGGACCAATACTGCACACCCTCGGTCCCTACGCAGACTGATGCAAGTGTTACCCATCCGCACACTGACCGTAGCCGGTGATGTTTGACTTCGGTGATCTGCTGGGAACCGTCTCAACGATCAGTCCACTGCGGGGCACACGATCATGATGTCTAGAACATGTTACCACTGATTCTGTGTCAAAAACTTTTCCTTTTTTCTCCTTTACCTTTGTATATAAACGTGTTAATTTTTTTTCCACCCTAAATAGTACTCGTTGCTTTTAGATTGCCTAAGACATATTTTTAAGTTTTAATGAAGCTTACTGCAAATACTATGTTTAATGCAGTTTTGGTTTCTATACAGCTTCTTAACTCAAAACTTATTAATCAGCTGCAAAATAAAGGTATAAACTGACATATTTCCTACTCACTTTTATGGTTATCTACACTTTAATGTCACACACTGTTAAGTGCTTTCATCGTCACGGATTAAAAAAAAATTGTAAGTGCTATTGTAAATTTCCAGATCATTTAGGATGTTTTTTTATTGTGAAATTAATTTTTCTTGCCCTTGTAATAAATAGTCTGATTCTATCTTGATTAAAATCTGATTCTATTTGAAATCACTTTTCTTAATACAATCTTTTTTTTCTAAAAAATTAATAAAACTGTGTATTGGTTTTTAAAAGCAGAAATAACATACTATGCATTTGGAAAAAGAATTTAATAAATAATTTTTTATTTTAGATTCTCCCGACACAGCTCGCAGGGAAATCTCTTTCTTTTTCCCAGATTTCAATATGGATGACTTTTTTAAATACCACGAAGAAACTTTCCGAAATAATGATGTAGTGTTTGATGCAGCACGTTGGATTCACAAAATCAGAGATGCTAAAGCACAGCAAATTTAAAAAAGTGCATTTTTACTGATTTAGGGCTTTGCTAAGCTTATAGAAGATGACTGCTGGTGCCTGTGGCACTGATTTGGTTTTATGAATATTATATGTTATTTATTTTTGTATCTTGTTAAAGCGACCATTTGTATATTTAGTCTATTTGCTTAACTGAAGTTGTGAATTTTATCAAAATGTGTTGGGTAACTGCATCAAAAATTTAGATTTGATGTATTGTGAAAAAAAAAAGCAATTTTATTACCTACTATTGTTCCTAAAGAATATGTACTTTTCTTTATTTGCTTTAACTTATCCTGTGATTTACTGTTCTCCTAATTTTATGTTTTTGTACAAGTACTATATCATTTTTTATTATTGTTTTTCTTGTAAATGAACATTTTAAGTTCATTCTCATGTTTTTATCTATGTTCATATGACTTAATATTTTTGTAAATAAAAGCTTCATTAATCTCATATATATCTTTCTTTGTTGTTATTGGACTCACTGCTACTCTTTTTTCGCTTGAAAAGTTATCGTTCATAATGGCATGAATTTTAATGTTTTAAAACGTTCAATGTAAGGAACTAAATTAATTGAAGTAATCTATTTAAGAAATATATATATAATTAATTAACTAATAAAACACCATCACTTTTTCTAGTTGTACATCTATGTGAAGCATCAGAGTTCATTGTAAAACTTTTTTTTTTTTAACCTACGACTAAAATAATTTAAGAAATCAAACTAAATTTAAATTGTCCAATTAATAAAAATAATTTTCTGTATATCAAAGCAAATTACTATAAAAAGTGTATAATTAATAATCTAATATCAAAATACTATTACCTTTTCTAACTATCCATCTGTCTATGTGAACAGGGGTCGCATTCCCCCTAAAATTCATAAAACTATGTGCAAACCCTAAAATTCCTAAAAATCTGATAAAATATTGTTGGTGTTCCTAAAAAATTAGAGTTATAGGCTAAATATAAATAAAAAAGCAATCTAAAATATAAGAATTTAACTACATTAATTAAAACTGTTTTAATTTTGCCACATGGGAATTCTGATCCAGAGAGAGGTTTTTCGATAAATAAAGCAATGCTTAATGTGAGTCACCATGAGAATACTATTATGTCTCTTAGACTAATCAAAGATACCATTCGAAATTATGGAGGAGTGTTGAAGATCACCACAACACTATTGAGGGCAGTAAAAGAATCTCACAAATCATATCAAGAATATGTTAGAAAAATGATCATGATTAATTTGTTTTTCTCTAACTTCTAATATAAATTGCTGATTTGAAATCTAATATTATCACACAATAGTTTTTCGTAATAAAGTAAGGTAAAGGGTAATAATAAAGTTTTGATTAAGAAGGTAAAAATTAAATAAAAATCCAAGTTGGTGTTAATTTATTTTTTCTCTTGATTTATTCTCACTTTTGCCTGTTCCTGAATTATGCATTTTTTTAAGAAATCGAACTAAATTTAAATTGCCTCGTTAAGTAGAATGCTTCTTTGTTAGCGAATATCAAAACAAATCACGATTTTAAAATGGACCATCTTTCCATATGAAGCATGGAATTATCGATCTGCTGTATATAAATTTTCACAGGTAACAGGTTTCTCTGTATTTTCATTACATCTTGAAGAAGTAGTTATTTAGCCTACTAATTGATGAGCCATTACTACAGTTTTAGTGCTTCATTGACAAATAATCATTCTTAAATTATAATTTACATTAATATTTATATAATAATTGTAATATCCACAATGATTATAATATGCACATCAAAATTTACACAAATTTAAAATTAACTAGTTTATTTAAATTTTTTTTTCTATTACAAATCATTACCTGGATATCTAAATAGTATTTCTACTTATTGTAAAATAATTTTATTAGCATCCTTGAAATTTTATGTGTAATCTCTTATAATATTATTTTTATTCTTAATAATTATAAATAATCAGTTAAGATTTTAAATCGAGCTTAAAAGTGATTTCTGAGACTAAGTGGGCAATACAATGAATTTTCAATGAGAAACTGTTACAATAGCATTTTTTAAGCTTATTAAGTGTTAAATTTACGAAAAGGGAGTTAAAAAATTTATTTTAAAATCAGCTATATTATCTATGCGTTAATATTTTTTAAATTTTCTTTACAGCATTTTCCAGTTTAAATTGAGATTTTTAGTGCCTCCCCCCAAATAAAAAGAAAAAAATACATAAGAAATTTTTTATAATAGAAATTTATTGATATAAAAAAATCTATATAGTTATTTATTTAAGTGCCTATTTTTGAAAATTTTTTTAAAAATATTTTGAAATAATATAATTATTAATATTTTGAAACTTTAAATAATTTATTTTTTACTTATTTGTAAATTTATTCTTTTAGGAGCGAAAATAAAAATTTATCTTTGCTTTAAAGAGCTGTAATAATTTTATTAAAAAAGTCGTGCCAGGGGATAATGTTTTTTTATTTATATCTGTATAAAACATTTTATAACTATTTATTCATTACTTAATGGGTTTGTATTTTTTATAATTTTGTCTAATAGCATTTTTATCAAATTATGTATTTCACTTCAATAAAAAATAAAACTAAAAATTTTTCAACTAAATATGTACCAAAATTTAACACTATTCTTGAACATAAAAGTATATAACGTTATTCTTTTTTAACGTTGATGACCCCAGTGGTGCCCATGCGTAAAGACGGTTCTGACAATATTTATAAAGTTTAATTATCTAGGACTAAACTTTTTAAATGAATGAATAGATTTTTACCTTTTAAACTATGGTTTATATGAGCGTACCATTGGCTCTTATTATTAAATAATCTTATGAAAATGTTATTTATATGCATGCATTAGAGATAAGTCTAAGAAACGTCGCATCGAATTTACATATCATCACCCTGAATTAAGAATTTATCTTGTTTTTTCGCTTAGTCGTGGAACCGATTGTTTCCTTATTCAGTGAAACTCTTCTTTCTATTTCCGTCTTTCTGAGAAAAATAGTCCACTATTTCAAAATAATTGAATTCTATCTCATAGAAGTGTCGAAAAAATTTTGTAACCGATCCAATAAACATCAAGGTAGGTACTTGCCAATTTTCAAGGTTTCCTAATTATAAACATAGAATTTAAGTCTTTCATCCTCCTGGTAATTTTTTTTTTCTCGCTTCACGATGGTAAGTTCATTTTTAGCCCTTCAGTGCAAACTAATTCACGTGATAAACCGTTTGGCCTGCGAGTGCGCGTTCTTCTTTTTTGTTTGTAAATTATCTGATTTGGGAATTTTATTGCACGTGAATGCTGACAAGCTTTGTTGCTTTTATCGTCTAGTTTGGCATTCATTTCGAACACGTGCTCACCGCCGGAGGACAATCACATCATAAAAATATTTTCTTGTGTATGCTAATTATTTAAATGGGCAGCGTGCTGGAGACGTGACTAGAAACACGGAGGATGGAGGAAAGAGCTTTTATGAAAATTAGTTAATCGTGTCGATTTCACTGAAAAATTTAAATAGACTGTTCTATTTATTTTTTTTAAATATTTTTTTTTTACGCTGCTGATTTAAGAAATGGCAAAGCCTGCTGTTTATATTTTCTCTTTAACGGGAAAGTAATTATTTAAAAATTGGCGATAAATTTACATAACGCACTTCAAATTTATGAGTTTCTTTCCAATATATATTTTATAAAAGTGTATTTTTTAGTCGCAATATTACAAAGAAAAAAATAAAATACTGAAATTTTGTGTTTACATTTTCAGCCGAATACATTTTGATATTTTCTGAAATATCTTCTATAATTTTCGACGGTATGGTGTTAATTACTAATGTATGTTAAACTTTAAGTGTGCTAGGAAAATTTTAAAATTTTTTTTAACCAATTTATTTATTTAATACGTGTCTTCATGTTTCTTATTCTATCTAACTTATTTATTTAATCAATGTCTTGACATTTCTTATGTAATCCAATTTATTTATTTTATCCGTTCCTTGTTTTTCTTATTCAGTGGAATGTATTTATTTAATTCATGTCTTGATATTTCATATTCTATTTTATTCATTTTCGTATCTTGATGTGCCATATTTTATCCAACAGCGGAAGATTAAAATTAAAAATTAGAAAACAATTCCAAAAATTCATCATTTATGAATTTGAAATAGTTTAATTAAAATTTTTATTCTTTTTCACTTTTGTATGTATTATATTTTCTTAAGAAAGGTATATCAAAACACTTATTGGATAACAAATTCTTTTTTAAAACTAATTAATTGGTAGTTAGTGCAAACGTAAAACTTAAAAGATATATAGTTCGAATCTATATATGTACTTATTATATTTATCCTTTGACGCAAATGGGACACGGGTGTCCCTCTTGTATAGTTTCGTTATCTGACTCTCTAATAACAAGTAAAATATATTTTGGTATTTTTTTAAAATTAAAAACTGTCTAATAGTTGCTGAAAAAATCTGCTAGGTTATCGGAATTATATTTCTACTAAAATGTGAAATTCAAAACAAGCAGTAAGAAAACGTTTCTTTTCATTCATATGCAAAAATTTATCAATAATTGATTTTGTAAATTAAAGTAATTTCAATGATGAATAAATAACCTAAATAACTGCAAAGAAGTGCAAATTAAGAAAAATATTATTTGGAAGTGAGCCGTGTCTGGAAAATTGTATCTTTAAAACTAAGAAAAAAACATCGGTGTTTCATGCTGTTTCTCATAACCATAGATTATTTAAATGCTAAATATAATATTTCTCGCTTATTTTAACCTAAAGTAATACAAAATAATGGAAAAAGTATGAAAAATATGTTAGAAATTCTGGATCAATGGTAGAAATTCTGCATCATCTGACTTTTCTTGTACCTTAACGTTTGAAAAAACAACGGTTGTTTAATAAAAAGCTGCCATTAAAGTATATTAATGACGATATGAATAAAAATAGCATTTTCTTTTTAACAATTAAAAATATTTATATCTCAGAATTTAAATTTAACGATATTATAAGAACGTATTTTTCATTGCATTATTTTATGTTTTTGATTTACTAAACCTTTACGTTTGCTAATAATTGCTCTTAAAGTATTAGAATAGTTAATTACTGATAATTTCCCAAACAATTTATTATGTATTTTCTTTAAACTCTAGTTTTGGGTTGTTTAAAAAAACCAAACACGTTTTCCAAAAACAAACCAAGAAAGTTTTTATTTCTGAAGCTGAGATTACAATCACAAATAGAAAATAAATAATGTTTTTCGGTTTTCGATTAAAAATCACGGATCTAGAGCAAGCAAACGCGCAGTTTTTTTGTTCTTATGAATATATTTTGATCAACGCAAAGCATAAATATTGTAAATTATGTGTTTTCTGTGATCTTATAAGAATCACGTGTTCCTGTTTATTTTGAAAATATGGTCGTGGAATGAAACAGTTGGAACATTGCCCTGGATTTTTATAGCGTGTTTCTTTAGAAAAGAGAGGGGGAAAATAAGGTTGACTCAGTCGTGGCTCAGCGTTCTTTGACACAGCTGCGACGCGTGCTTTGTTATTGTGATGAAGGTACCTAAAAGGGGCCTCTGAAATATTTTATGTTGAATTATTTTTTTATCGGTTATCATCTTCACTTTCACCTATTTAAAGGAAAAATGAAAGAAAAAGCACGTTTTTTGAAAATTTTTTTTTATTCTAGAATATGTCTGGAATTTAGATATGATTTTTAAGAGAAAATTGTAAAATATCTTTGCTTGGGGCACGTTTCAAGTTTGGTCATTATTGAAACTATGCACCAATAAATATTTATCAAAGGCATCAATTTAAAAAAATGTTTATCAAATTAATAAATATTTGTAATGCATATCAAAAGTCTGCAGGGTCTTTGAACTTTCAGAACATAGTATTAACTAGATCATTTCTCAGAGCCTCTTATTTGTTTTAATTTTTTCTTGGATTGATCTGACGTTTAACATAAACACACTTGTTAGTGACTATTTTAGTCTTTAAGTTTGAGCTTAACAACTTTCTATATAGGATTAAAGAGAAAAAAGTAAAGTAAAATACCTCTGCGTGGGTTATTTTTCAAGTTCTGTTACTAATAACACTAAGCATCATTAATATTTATCAAATGCACCAATTTAATAAATATTTATCAAACGCACCAATTTAATAAATATTTATCAAATGCATCAATTTAATGAATATTTATGAAATTAATAAATATTTATAATGCATATTAAAAGTAAAGTAAAATACCTCTTCGTGGGAGACTTTCAAGTCTTGTGATTAATAAAACTATGCACCATTAATATTTATCAAATGTACCAATTTAATAAATATTTATCAGATGCACCAATTTAATAAATATTTAACAAATGCATCAATTTCATAAATATTTATGAAATTAATAAATATTATAATGCATATTAAAAGTTTGCTCAGGGTCGTTGAACCTTCAGAGTATGAAATTAATTCAATTATTTCTCAGAGGCATTTTTTAATTTTAATTTTTTGTGGGCTTGATCCCAAGTTTGGGATAAACACACTTGTTTTATTTTATTTTATAACCGTAGTTGAAGAGCCGACCCAATTTTAGGTTTACGACTACTAATGTTCAACTCCCTAGCCTTGTAATTTTGAATACAATCCAGAAGACTAGAGAACTCCTGGATCTAGTATTTGGAAAAATTTGCCTTTCTAGAGGACTCTTTTTGATGGAATTAATCCACATTAGCGTTACATGGAAAGGAAAACCACGAGAACCTCCCAAGGTTAGCCTGGTGGCAAGGGGACCCATGATCCGTAATAATTTTATGTGACTGCAAAGCTTTCCGAAAAGCAGCCTTTAACTATTGACCATCGCCACTCATCAACTAATGTGATAACATCAAATTTATATTTTTTGTGTAACTTAAAATAATTTAATTCGAAGCCTAAAGCCTTGTTCAAATTAATTTCTAATGATACAGTATTGTAAATGTGGAAATAAAATGTTAGAAACAGTAAAATTATTTTTTTTCATCAAAAATGCTTTATGGCATCCCGTTTTCTCCTATATTCCTATGAGCCACCATTGTCCCTATGTTTGATAATTGATATTATTAAGGAATATCAAATCAAGTAAAACAAACAGTTGTGATAGAGTTTGAGGAAACTCTTTGTTTACAATCTTCAGGTCTGTAAATAGATGAGAAATAATTACTTGCAAATATAACCAACACAAGTAACTGAGAACGGAGTAAACAAAACCTTGAAAGTTAGTCCTTGGGAAAAAGTTATCTTGATTCGTAAAGCGGAATGATGATAATAAGAGAAAAAATAATACGAAAAATGTTTTATTGCTGGCGTCATGTGCCATCATCATAAATTGAGCGTTTCTATTAAAATATGCATTAAAGATTATTTTTCGTAATTTGTTCCCCAAATACATTTTTTTGTTAGTATCGTGTGATAAGCTTGTTTGACAACCTTTGATATCAATCAATCTTACAACCCTTACAATTTTAAGGACTGATGTTCGGAATGTATTATCAGACTTTTATGCGCTAATTGTGTCAAAGTAGATAAAAAAAGTGAGATAGTCATTTTAGGAGTATTTACCGAACGTATAATAACTCTTTTTTTATATTTTGTGTTGTTTATATCAATTTTTGTGAATTTCTACGTTACCTCTAATGGGATGTTTATATTCTTGTTTTACCTAAGTAGATGATAAAAAGTATTTTAAATGATAGTTTGCGTACAATTAAGACGTAATCCGACGTAATTCTAAAAACTTGTAAAAACAGTGGGAAGGCCAGGAATGCTCTCTCGCCTGCGAAAGTTATCCAGTTTTTGCGCAGAAAAGTTAATACAGTTTAAATAATTTTATGTATTACTTATTATTCAATTACACTTCACCCTCTTAGTCGGAGAGTTTTCTTTGGGTAATTCTAACGCCACTCCAGCCTTTAACAGCATAGTCAATAGCGAAGAATCTTGGTCAGAGATTAATTTAGACACATATGGGCGCTATGCCCTTCAAATTTTTAAGACCCATTTATAAATATTTTGAAACTAATGTTCGGATCAGTACAATCTTGAGATAAAAAAAACACCTTATTCATTAAATAATTTTTGGCAGATTTTTTTAAAAAGTAAAATCATTCATAAAAATTTTGAAACGAGGCAGTTGAAGATTATTATTATCAATTAAAGATCTAATTATTATTAATAATTGTAATTATTAAAAATAATTTCTTTGCTTGTCAGATTTAAAAATTCAGATTAAAAAGTATTAATTTGGATAATTTTTTACTAATTTTTGTAGCCATTCAGAAATTAGGGGTCCTTCGGTCAGGCCTATTAGACCTATGTAATAATCGCGCACAAAATTTCAAATTACTGCTAAAAAAATGTTGCTTTAAATAGGGAATGCATCAAAAGTAGAATTAAGGAATGGTTTTGTTTAGAAGGTCAATATCTATTTTTTAATGTAAAAGTAATTTTGTATACAAGTTTTAGACAATTTTTGAACCGTCTCAAGCGTAGCTGCTTTTGTTCTACCAATGTAAACATTTTAAATGTTAGAATTTTCTCCCATAATCTGTTTTTATTTATTAAGTAGATAATTATTCATTTTCCTCAAGAATAAATTCAATTTTTGAATGTAATCAATGATCTTCTTAAAGTGCAAGTACTCAATTAGGGATAAAAAATATTTTTTTGGAAAACAATACCTTAGTGACTTTTATTAAATTTATGCTGATGACATCTAAAAAAAAATAATAAAGTCAATGAGGGAAAACTGAATCCTACCATGAGATTTTCCAACCAATAAAAATGCACGGACCACAATGGAAAACTATGCCAGATTATTTTATTTAATTTATTGATCACGTGATAAAACGGTTTGACTACAATATGAGCCAACCGTATTTTTATTAACATAGAAAGAAATTGCTTTTATTTTACAAATCCTACAGTTAACGGTACTTTTTAAACTTCTAAAAATCCTTCCCTGGCTTAGGAAATTTCTGAAATGTTTTATTAAGTTATTTTATTAATTTTTTCTCAATATACTGCGCTATCATTGAGGATCATAGAGAAAAAATGGATTGTTCTATGAAAAAAAAAAAAAAAAAGATGAAAGTCGAGAAATTAAACTTTTAGAAGCATAAAAGTAAAGTTTAAAAACTTTGAATGTTTAATAATTCTCTAAAGACACTTAACGGAAAAAATCCTCAAAAGGAAAATTGTTCAATAATAAGAACAAAGACATTCAACATTAACCTGGAACAAAGTTTTTGTTGCATTTATACAAGTACTTGATCTTGTTTGGATGTGGGGATTTCAAATCTGAAAGTAGTTTTGCTCCTTAAGTTACAGTTTTTTTAAAATAAAATTTTTTGTCTGTTTTTTTTTTAAATCAAAATGTACAAGTTTAAAAATATTAGTTATGGCAGGAAGTCGCGTAAATGATACGACAAATTTCTAGGGTAGTAAAGGCACATTATCATGATCAAAATTGCACAGGAACCCATGCTCGGAAATGTCATTGCACGCGGTTCGATGAACTTCCTTATTATGACTTGTACAGAAGCATACGAAGAGACAGTTCATAAAAGGGTAGCACCCCTAGTGGCATATGACGAGATTTCAGGGGTTGAGTTTCTATGCACTTTTAATACTGATGATGTGCGATGACTCTTTACAAGTTTGCCGCAACATTTATGCCCCCGTTGTATATAATGCTTTTAAACTTGTACATTTCAATAAAAAATAGACTAAAAATGTTATTCAAAAAACTATGTCTTGGAAAGAAGAACCGATTGCAGATTTGAAATGAGCAGTATGAAAAATCCAAAATTTTTTAATTCTCTTTCAACAGAAATTTTTTTCCACCTACAATTTTTTTTAAACTCTTGATTCTATTTTGGGTCTTTTAATAAGTTTTATTCGACCAGTTTTTAATTGAAATAAAATGTTTCCGCCAAACTTCATTTTGCACTGAAACTTATCCTTCTAATATCATGAATTATCTTTGATAATGGAAAATAAACATTTTGCTGAGAAACTGTCTGTGTATTAAAGTGAACTTTGACCTATCTTTGCACTGGTATAATTTAAGTTTCCTTTTATAGATAGTTAAGAAGGCTAAAAAATGTCTTTGGAATCAGCAGTTTTTATTTTCGTGTTCCCGTATCTGGAAAAAATATTGATACAATGTAACATTATACGCTGTTATTTAAGGTAAACTGTTTGCTTCATCAGCTAAACATAAATTATGTTATTTCAAATTTTTTAATATTAGAAGAATAACGTAAGTTTCTTTTTCCTAACAAAGAGGTATAAAGGCTTTATTGAAAAAAGAGGGTTAATGAGGGTTAAAAAATACCCAATTAGACTCAATTTTATGTTTACACAAGTTATTTCTATTTTATTTTAAAACTAGTACACATATAAAACAATAAAACCTATGACTGCAATAAATACTTAAACAAAAAAAATTTTTTTTTTTTAAATCCAGTTAGTTCTTTATGCCATATAATTATTTTAGAAGTATGAAATGAATTCTTTTAAAGAAAATAACTTAAAAGAAACCTAAAGTAAAATAATATTTTAAAGAAAATAATCTTGATAACATTTTGGGTTTTAAACATCAACATCATGTAGCACACCCCGTCCCTCTATTTCTTAGTTTGTTTTTCTTCAAAATGGTTAAAATAGAGATTTACTGATAGATTTAGAAATACTATTTTTATAATCATTATTTTTAAGACATTGTAGTTAGGAGCATTCGGTAAGGGGCATTCGTGCATAATTCCCGAGATTAAAAGTTATTCTAGATTCTTGACTTTTTTTTAAATGTCTAGATTTTTTTGAAGTTGAATTCTTCCAGGGAGAAAGGTTTTCTCCCAATGATGGCGAATAAGTCCTCTTACTTCTTTGGATAATTTACTTCCTTTCTTTTTTGTTTTTACGTAAAACATAGTTTATAGCACTCTTTGTCTTTTCAACTTAGAGCATAACTTTTTCTGACTCAAAATACTAATCAGCAATGTCGACGTCTTTCTTTATCACGTCTTATAACTTTGCAAGCAGTTTAATTTATTTTAATGTGGAATTAGCATTATTTGGATTAATTCGATTAATTAATCTGAATAATGATTTAATGTATCAAGAGAGTCTCGTTATCATCGCTCTTATGGCTGTTTTTCGAAGTCTCCGTCGTTGTATGAAATGATGCCTATTTACGAATAATATGCTATTTTTATAACTGCAGTGAATTTTCAACTATTACTCATGAATGTTAGGTCAAGTTTAGCTTATCTAAAGCCAGCGCTGTTAACGCCTATTTCTAAAATGTTGCAAAACGTCAATGTGGAGAAAAGCCACAGTTTTGCGAAAAAGAATAACGTTTGTGTTTTAATCTTTTAATATTAAAAACTTACACCAGCGCTGAATTACCTGGGCTCCTAAAATTTTTCATAAACTGAGGATAAGGCAGTGATTTTGATAATTTTCATCTAGATGGAAAAATGTCACCAAATTGGTGATTTTTAAAAACATTTAATAACTTTTAAAATATTTTAAATATTTGTGTTTTCTAAAGTGCAGATAATTCTGCACGGCAAGATTATGTATGTATTTTAAAATTTTCGCATTGCTTTAAATGTAAGGCAATTAAATTTTGTCTTTTTTTATTTTCATTTGTGATAGAGATTTGAAAAACAGCGTTAACAAATTTGTATTAAATTCTATATTTGATGTACAGTTATTATGAAACACCCTGTATTTTAAATCTTATCGAACCAACCATTGACTGGTGATAGACCAATAAATTAATGATATCTGTCCCCGGGCATGGCCTGAAGAAGGTGCAAAATTTATGAAAAATAATTTAAAATAAATTTCGAAATAAACTATTTTTCTTTTTTTTTTTTTAAATATTACTACTTTACGTTGTCGAAAAAATATTCTATTTAACCCCTTGACGCGTCTGGGACACCGGTGATCTTTTGCTATATTTTTTTCTGCCGCTTTAATTATATGCAAAAATGTATTTTCGTACTTTTTAACTGTAAAAAACATCCAATTAGTTACTAGAAATTTGTTAGATTAGCGGAATTTCACTTGTACTAAAATATAAAATCAAAAAAAGTAGTTTAATTAATTTATATTCAAAGATTTATCAATAATTAATTTTGTAAATTAAAGAAATTTCAACGACGAATAACTGTTTCCATTTTATCTAAATAACTGCAAATAAATGCTAATTTGAATAATTGTTTGGAAGTAAGCTGTGTTTGGAAGATTTTGCCTTTAACAAAAACAAAAAAAAAATACTTGGTGTTTCATGTTGTATATCAAAACCATAAATTATTAATATGCTAAATATAATATTTTTCACTTATTTAGACTAAAATTAATACAAAAAAATGAGAAAGAGTATGAAAAATATGTTTCATTTAAAATTCTGCGACAATGGGTTAAAGTTGAAAAATCTTATTCTATGTAAAATTTAAAAATTCAATGCCTAGTGCGGCGGGTCTTACTTAATCATTTTAAAGTGGTCCCGATAAGGCCCCTATAAGTCTCACCATTAAACGCAAGGCAGCGCAAAAACTGAATTTGTCCCCAAGAGCTGTAAACCATAGCTATGTATCTGTGATGTAATAGTAAACATTAGAACTATGTATGTTATAATAGTCCTACATAAGTCGTAGTAAGAATTTAGCGCTCGACATCGAAATTCCAAAAAAAAAAAGAAGAAGAAAGAAATCCAGGAAAAAAAATAATCGTTTCGTTTTTGTTTCACATAAAGCTAAGCAAATATTATGATTTTTTTTATGATGGCGCAGCACTTGAAAAATTCCAAGCACCTGCTGGAACTGACAACATGAAAGTGCGTTGTTCTAATTGTTTCGCGCGTGATATTTGACAGAAGGATATGATTATGTCATTCTTATAACAAAGACAAAAATGAAATTGGATTCATCTCTCATGATTCACTAGAAATACTAAAAAATTACTGAATACTAATAATATTAACAACCCTTAAATCTTTATAGTCACAGTGATGCCAATTAGAATAATTATATTTTGGAACATACTTGTCACCTCTAGAAACTCCTGCTGAGTCAAAAATTGTCCAAATAAACATGTTTTAATAGGTTTTGTTTTTAATTACTTTTTAAAAATTTTTTGGATTCTTTATTTAATTATAAACAATAATTTCAATAGGCACAACAGCATTGAGCGATTTTTTCATTTTATGACGTAATAAAGTTAACTGTTAATAAAATCTTATGGTTAAGATGTTAATTTTTACTTCAAGCCTGTTTAACATTAAGAAACACCGCTTTTAAATTCTGTATAGAGACTGAAATTTTCTTCCAAGAACAAGTAGAACTCGATGTTTTACAGAACCGGTCGGATCACGCTTTTGGGGCTGAAAATTGAGGTAATTGTTTACATTGTGAGCGAAACAATCAATTTTCAAAATATTTTAAAGTATTCAGATTATTTTCATATTTAATAATAATAATATGCAGATGGGGGTGTATTTTCGTTTAAAAAAATGGAGATCGAGTGGCGACTTGAAGAAAATGCTTCAATCGCCATTTGTTACAGTTAGTCGCTGTCAGTTTTCTATCAAATTATATGAAGTCATTACACTCCATTAAGAAAAAAAGTAAGTTTGTTTAATCAAAAAAGGCAGAAAAACAATTGCCGATCCCTAAGATGTGCATCTATATAATTTATTTAAAATTTATATTTGGAGATATTAAAGTCACTTATGTCCTTGATATTTTTTTGAAAATATAACGCTCATACTTCTCCCATTTTAAAATAAAAATTTTTTAGAGTATCCAAATAAATTAATTTTGTAAAGATAGTTTTAGAAATGCATAATTCTGGATTAGAGCAAACCTTTAAATGTGATTTTTAATCCATACTATTAGAAATTTCTCTGAAAAAATGGTAAAATAACAATGTATTTAATTGTTATTTTATACCACATTGTATAATTACCACATTCAAGTAAAACAGTCTAATAACCATAAATAAAATGGTATTCAAACTGTTAACAGTGAGAAAAACCGCATATTAACCGTTTTCCCCTAATACAGTTAAACAATCAGGATTTTATCGCCCCAGCTAGGCCTACCTTAGTTCCATACAGATGTGTACATATTATTACCGAGAGGGCTAATCTGTCAATCTCATGACCGGAAGAACGGGGGTTCGAGTCTCGCGTTGACGAAATAATATTCCCTACACTCCTTTCGAAACATATAGATTTTCCAGTGTCCTGTACCCCCCCCCCCCCGATTTGAGATCCTGGACTATTAGAACTCGATACTCTCATTCACGCATAGATGGAAGCACAATAAATCTCATTAGCCCGAAACTATCTCCAACGGCCAGTTAAATTTTTTTTTTTACGATTTCGAAACCATGTTAGTTGTATATGGTTGAAAAACCACATAGTTTTGTAATCATGGTTTTTTTATCCATACTAGTTGTAAACAGTTTTAAAACTATAAAGGTCAAAAATGTTCTTTACTGTAAACTTAACGGTTAATTTGGATAGAGAGAATACTGCCGGTTATTTTACTATAGTTAAATAATGAAAATTCTAACAGGGAAACTGGCTCGACTTAGTTTCTTTTTTTTGATATTTTGCTTGGTAAATATTTTTTTATTTATAATTTGTTTTGTGATTTGTTTTGTAATTTGAATTATAATTTGCTTCATAATTTGTTTCTTATTTAATTTGGATTTGATATTATTTGATTAGGAAAATTTTATATTTAAAAAATAGTCTTAAGAAAATAATTACCGTCTTGAGTTTATTAGTTTTGGAAATTTGGTTTAAAAAAATAATTATGTAAATATATTCACGCATTGAATCTAAGAGAAAACTCAACAGTAATGTCGTATTCTGTTGTCGTATTCTCAATGTCGTATTCGTGAAAAATTCCTCATGATGTTTACTCACAGTGCGCTGTAATTAAAAATAGAATGAAAGAAAATAAGCTAATGAATTATTTAAATTTATGATATGATGAATTTAGAAAGTTGAGGAGCTACATTGGATAAAAATAATGAACTTTAATGATTCAAGAATTTCCACTTTTATCTTTTTAATTTGTTTTACTTCCTATCCATTTAAATTATTTTCAATTAAAATCACATTACTTTTTTTGATTAATTTAATTATTCTAAGGAAAATACGATGAGATTTTAGTCCCTTTAAATCATTTATTTAGTATACTTTACGAACGATTTAAAAATAATCTTTAAAAAATGACGCTCATTTTAATTTTTATTTACGAATTTGAATGATACCAAAGTTAACAGGAATAAAATTTAAACAAATGATGAAATCTATAATACTAATATAAAACAGAGAAAATAATCTTTTAAAAACAATCGTTTGCAGTAAATTAAAAATAATCATTTGAAGTAAATTTAAAATAATAGTTTGCGGGAAATTAAAACTAATCGCTTGAGATGATTGCAGATATATATATATTCAAAACTATTATAAAATTCTATTCTGAAACTTTGAAACTATTCAAAAATTTTACATGATTTGAAATAAAATTTAAATGTTTTGAAACGTTAAAATACTCTTTTAAAATTCATCATTCCAAAAATTTAACAACTTTATTACTACTTCAATGGAATTAAAAATTAACTTCACACAAAATATCGATTGCATATCCACATTATATAATACTTTAAAAAGAAGATGCTTTTTTACATTGAGCAGGTAAGATAGATAATTTCAACATTTAGTGTATCTAAAATACTAAACCGTCGTCAGATGGTAGCACTTTATGCTATGATAAAATTTGGTATTTATCAAGAATTTTTTATCACCATTTATTGAATATTAACATATAGGGAAAAATGGCTGCTACAATCGTAAGCCTTGATGTAAAAGATGTTCGATTTCCAACTTCTTTACAAGGAGATGGTTCGGATGCTATGGTATGTTTGAAATAAATAAAAATTAATTTTTATTATAATATATCTTTAAAGTATAATAAAACTTACTGTAACAACTTCAAGAAATAAGAAGTGATAATTTTTGTCATAAAAGAAGGATAGGGTATACTTTGTGCTATGTAAACAAATGTGAACGTTCTTGCATGAATGGTGAAGCAATAACTTGAAGGTTTCTTGCTTTAGTCTAATATTTTTTAATTCATTGTCATTTAGAAGATTGATTTTAAATTCTGTGTGTAATTTTTGTCTGAATAAGTAGATATAGTGTTTTGTCTCTTAATAAATGGATATAAATACTTAATTCTCAAAAATTTATATCTACCTATTTAGAGTGATGTGTTTTAAAGCGATTTATTAGGATTTCTTCCCATTTGTAGATAACGATTTGTTTCGTAATAAGTGTGAGTGACAAGTATTAAGGTCACAACTGTGTAAATTCTACACTGTCAAAGAATCGCTAACGAAATGCCAAAATAATGCTTTTTATAGTAATGCATTTATTTCAGTAGAAGAAATTTCTGAAGGAATGAAATTGCATGATTTATAATTAATTTATGTTTTTGTTAACTGTAATAAATTACCGTCTGTCTAAATTGGGATAACGGATGACAATTTTCTCTATAAAATGTAAAAAAAAAAGTTATTTTTATTTTTTATTTTTTTTTAAAAAAGCATAAATTGTAGTGAAATGATTTAAAATTTTCTATTTAAGAAATTTCCACGATAGCGAAAATAACAGTATTAAAATAGTTTCTAAATAAAACACTAAATGAAGTTGTAATAAACAAATGAAAAAAGCAAACAAAAAGAAAAAACAAAAAACAAAAAACTGAATTGTGAATTGAACTCTAAGTTAAACTTAGGAAAATACTAAATCAACATATGTCCGAAATTTTTCTTTGACCACAATTAAAAGTTATAAAATAATATTAAAATGAAATAAATAAAAAAAAATGAAATTAAAAGAAATGAAACTAAAAAAAAGTGAAATTAAAATGAATGTATAACAGAACTTCACCAGGGATCACCCTGCATGTATTCATGCTGGGTGCCTCCTTGTGATTACGTATTGATTCCCACCAACGCTCAGAATATTCTAATGCAAATTTAAACTTAACATCTGACCTTAAATCTGAACTTAGCATCTGACCTTAAATCTGAACTTAGCATCTGAACTTAAATCTGAACTTAGCATCTGAATTAACTAGAAATCTGAATTTTTTCCAAAGCCTACGAGCCTATGTTCATAAGATAATAAATAAAAGGCACGTAGCTGAATTCTGCCAGCCATTCACCTTATGTAGTAGAGCACAATCTCCTGCTATTAGCCAAATATATGGAATTATTCATAACTATATAGTGATTTTTGATTAATCCTAGCTTAAAATTGGGGTTAGTTAATCTTATTCAGAGATCGATTAACAAAACAGTATTACATGCGTACTCTGTATCCGCATAAATTCTTTGCACTTATGCGGATGCAGAAGGTTTTCCTCTAGTAGATTATTACAGCATTTGCAGAATATTTTCTTTTTTTAATTTCTTTTTTTTTAAACTTTTAAAAAGCAAATAAGCAAACGAAGAAAAATTGCTAAGACACCTTTTTTTTGAAAAAAAAAAAAAAAAAAAAAAGAACGAGAAACATCTCTAAATTTGTTTCGAATAAAAATTAAAAGTATGAATTGAAAAAACACCACAAAGAACAAAAATTTATTTTTTTTTTTTTACTTAATACACAACTAGAATGAGACAGAACATCTTAACTGTTTCGTCTGCGAACTCTGTGATGAGGAAGAGAAAAACCTCTTTGTACAATTCAGAACTGGTTTTTGCTTATAATCAGAGGAAAGACGAGGTCTGGACAAATTCTATATTCTTTCTCTCTATATTCTTTCCTCTATATTCTTTGGTCTGGATGAGGAAAATATTTGCATTTTGGCATCAAGCTCGGTTAACTGTTAGCTACGTTACCGCATAAAATAAAAAGTTGACTAGTAGTTCATTACAGGCTTATCTGTATTGGTATTTATTCGATTTTTTAGTATCATAGAATAAAATTCAACTTAATTTAAAAAAAAGATATAAGTTCTTATATTTTTAAGAACCTTATATTTGCGTTATAGGTTAGATTAAGCTGACATTTTACAACAATAATTTCTGTTAGACTGCTTTGAGGCTGCACAGAAATTAAATTGCTGCAGATTGCTTCCGAGAATTCTGCTTAATTTCTTGTTTTGTCCATTATACGACAAGCAGAGAAAAATATGCCTTTCTCGCTGATTAAATATAAACGTTTTGCTGGAATTTTCATATAACTTAATTCAGATGCCCACAAATTTTTTTCCACCATTAACTGTTAATGACATTCTTTTGCAGCTTTCCCTGTGTGTAGAATTCATTATTTATTTTTTAATTTAATTTAATTCGAGCATTAACATTTATTTTCTATTAGCATTAAAATCTAATAATTATAATACTTTTTACTGTAAATTATAATAATACTTTATTTTCAGCACGTAGATCCTGACTATTCTTGTGCTTATGTTATATTATTAACATCAGATGGAAATAAAGGTTATGGACTTACTTTTACTTGTGGAAGAGGAACGGATGTTGGTTAGTAATTTATTACATTTTACATGCAATAAAATGAATTGTAATAAGTTGTAGTTTTTTAGAAACTTAATCTTAATCGAAGCGTTGTTTTGCGGAAAAAGAACGTAGACATGTAAAAAGTTCTATAAATGATTAAAATTATACAGAGAAAAAAAGCATTTGAACTTTTTTGTTGTAGCATGAGATTGGAGAGAAGGAAATACATAAAGGATTTCTAATGGGTAAAATTGAAAAGAAATTTGCAGCGAAACTGAATTTTGCCAAAGCCGACCGTACTGTGTATTGGTCAGGGAGCTGACCTCTCTTCTGAAATCTCATCCTCGGTTCCAATTCCGGAGAAGGCATGAATGTTCTTTCATTCCCTGTACTATCTGTCCTTACTGTGGGTGGTTGGCACACTTAATATGATGCACCTGAAAGAGTGGCTAACAAATCTGCCCTACTGATATCTGAATGACGCGTGTCAATCGGGTGAGCATTAGAAGAAAAATAAATTCCAAAAGGGGGATAGATCTCTTGCTTCTGACCTGGGCTCAAATTTCGTACATGACCGACTTCAGACCAGCTCACACTGCTGATATAAAATATTTATAATAGTCTGATAATGTCCAGGATTGGTAAGAGTCCTACTGCTATCCTCGTACTGCTATCCTATTGATGATCACAACGCTCGAATACGCTACCTGTGTGTAGAAGACTTGTTCCATGTCTGACCCTTCCTTCTTCGCTGTTGTATAGGAATGTACTACGATATTTTCCCCTTTCTTAATATTTTTCTTATTTAAATGCAAGGAAACATTTTTTAAAATATCCACGAAGTTTGATTTTAGAACTATGTTTAATGTAGCTATAACTATTCAATGTCGGTTAAATTAAAAAATGAAAATGAATAGAAAAAATGAAATTAAAAAAAATGTCTTTCCGCATTTGATGTGTGGATTAACTGCTCAATATCAGTGAAAAAATGAAATTTAAAAGAATATAATGTCATAAAAATGTTTTTGCAAGAGGGAACACTTTTAGATTCTTTTTTAAAAGAGGGTGAAATGCTGAATCGATTAAAAGACAAAGCGCATCTGTTATATGGATTAACTGTACAATGTTGGTGGCAAAATGAAATAATAATAATAAAAATAAACTGACTTTATTAATACGATGTCTATAATATATGCAATTTGATACTTTTTAACATAACATGATTAAAAAAAACTATCAATTCCTCACTTAACAGCTGTAAAGTTAAACAAAAAAGAAGTTAATTTTAATGCAAAATAAGAATAATTTTAATTATTTCATGAATTTTGAAATTTTTTTGGATTAAAATTATTGATATTTATTCCATATTTTTTTCTATGATTTTTATTTTTTAGAACTTTTTTTCTATTTTTTCTCGAAACCTTTTAATGTCAATGTGAGAGGATTATTGTAATTCCGTTCATAAGCTTTGCGTTAACAAAGTTTCAAAAGCTTCCAATTACTACTTCTAAATCACCTTGCATATTAGAATTCCGAAAAAAAAGAAATTTTTAAATTTTTATTTTTGTTAACTCTTTATATTAATTACTTAAATATGTTTTCAAATTACAGTTGTAGCAGCAATAAAAGCTTTATCTCCAATAGTCATTGGAAGAAATATACTGAGTATCTTTGATAATTTTGCTGGATTTTGGCGAGAATTAACTAGTGACTCTCAATTGAGATGGGTATGTTTAAAAATAATTTTGTATACTAAACAAAAATGTTTTTCTTATACTACAAGACTAAAAGTTTTTCAGTGATGATTATAATTTTTTCCAAAATAATAAAGCTAAGAAAAAATTATTTTTTTGCGCAAGATTATAAAATGTGTTTAATCTAAGAGGATTCCATGAGAATAATAATTATTTATAAATTTATAAATATTTATTATTATTTTATTATATTATTTATATTACATATTATTTATTATTATATATTATTTATTTTAATAATGATCTAAAAAAATTTGGATTTTATAATATACGAATTTTTAGAAATCTTAGTTTAATTTTTAAAAGCCAAAATCTGGAGGAAATCTGTAATTTAGTTCATGAAAATTAAAAATTTAAAAATGTGACTTCTTTGTGATGCTTAAACTAAACTGTTTTGCAGATTGCGACAATTTCCCATGTCCGCTTCTCCATATTTTGAGGGTTAAGAAACCAAATTGAATAAAAGATATGCTTATTCAGAGAAAATAAGTTTCAAAGTCTGATTTTATAATTTAAAATGCACAAGTTAATTAGCATATTTAGGGTTAGGCTGCGAAACCGTAAAAAGTGAATTCTAGTATACTTAAAAATCCGATCATTAGATCAAAAGTTAATCAAAGTGTTTATTTTTTTCTTTGTGCTCTATTTATATGTTTTAAAGGTGTTTCGAATAAATATTTCAGTTCTAAGTTGTTTGATTTATACGGAACACAAACTTCTGTTTGAGGAAATGAGAAGCAGTCGCTGTAATATGCTTACAAATTCATGTAAGCATATTATAAAAAAATGAAAGACTTATTGGCCACATTCGAACCAGCCGTTTTCTCTCTCTTCTCTTCCTAAGGATCTGAGGTGGCAATCTTAATTATAATATCGATTATTCAATGATTATTAATTGCTCAAATGTTCATTTAATAGTAAATTCATTTACGTATGATTTAATAATTAAGTATATGTTTAATTACTTGCTATTTGTCAGTTTAATTATAGATTTCTTTTTACATAATTAATCGGTCTTTAATAAATAATTTAATGACTAAGAACTTACTAATTAATTATATATGTTAGTACTTAGAGTTGTTTTTAGGATTAAACAATAACCATTGTGGTCCACCTTCCTTTACTTAATACATTGCTAACATGATCATTTGACTGAACGTATGAAAAGATTAGTTTTAGTGCAGATAAATAAGTCTTAAACGGTATTGAAAAAACTGTCTATAACATCAAAAATGCTTTACTTTTTAAAAAAAAAATATTTAGGAAGTTATTTTAATTTGAGAGAAAAAGAAAAAAAAAGGTGATAAATTAATTTATAAACTACCCGTTTTTACACTTCAAGTTCTTTAACTTTTCGACCATCATTTTCGTAGATGTTTATTTCATTTTTATTTGTTAGATGGCGACACCATATATCAAGCGATCGTTTGCGTTTTCTTAAAAAATGTCAGTTCAGAAAAGGTAAAATCAGAAAAGGAATGAAGTATGAATGGTATTATGAATTCTTTTAAAATAATGATCTTGGAAAAAAATATTCAGAAGGGCGCTCGTGTTGGTGTCTGAAAAATCATTAAAACTTCAAATATAATTTTCTTATTTATTATAATCGGAGGAATTTTTTATTATACTGCGTAAAACAATAAGGAAAAATAAATTCGAAATAATTTTATTCTATAATGGCATATAGCGATATTATATTATTATATATTATATTATTTCAACAGTTCAAATTGAAAACGGTTCTTATCTGTTTTGAGCCTTTAATATTTTTAAAAATTTTGATATTAATGTTAGAATTTATATTTGGCGATATTTAATCTCACTCTTCTTATTTTTATTTTTTATTTTTCTTTATTAATTTTTTTTGTTAATTTCAGCATCAAGTCAATCGCAAGCCTATAAAATGAAGATCAATTTGTTTTCCGCAATGGATAAATAATCGTTTTAAAAGTAAAAATGCTGACATAAAATTCCGGTATAAAGCGTTTAAAATTACTTCCGAGCAAATTGGAATTTAGAAAAACATTTGCGTTAAGTTCATAAATAAGAAAGATCCTTTCAGCACGTTAAATTTAAACATGGTAGTTGTATTTCAGCGGACTGTACATTGGCCAATTATAGTATTTTTTTTATTGAAAACGTCCAATAGTTTATAATTCTCGTTCTCTTGTTCATCGTTCTCTTCATCGTTCTCTTTGTTCATTTTTCAATACACTTTCGTAATTCGAGATCTAATGATCAGATTTTCATCCTACCAATTCGCTCGATTTCGTAACTTTAAGTTTTTAAGTTCTAATGTTTTAGCACTAAAAACATAATGTAGCGTAAAGAAAAAAAAAAAAAAAAAAAACGCATGACGAAATTTGCCAAAAAACCACTTAAAGTTGCAATACTTTTCATAAAAAAAGGTTATAAACAAATATGGCCCTTTCAGCACGTCAAATTTCTATTCTGTAGTTGCATTTCTGTTGTCTATAGATTAGCCTGCATGATATTTTTTTGCTGCAAGTTCAACAGTTAAGTAATCCTCGAATTAATTATCGAGTGTTGAATTGTTTTATTTCCTCGTACTTCCTGTACATCTTCTACGCATCATACTCATTTCAAGTTTTTAAGTCTTATGGTTTTTCTCAGAGAAGCAAAATGTTACATAAATTTAAACATCCAAAACAGTGGTGGCGCTAACTAATTTTGAATATAGAGAGATACAGAGAGAAATGAGTGAAAGAAAATATGATCATTAAGTCAATAGTTATTTAGGGTGTGTCATTTTGTCCAATCACTGCAGAACAGTTTGACTTTTTGTAACATCCACTTTTTTTATTTTTTAAATTTCTTTCTTGTTTTCTTTTTGTAACTTGACTATGGCTTTGAGATTTGATTTTTTAATATGAGATTTTATTTCTATGAGTTTTTATTTTTCAAATAGAGAAATATACATGTAGTAATTCTAACTGCAGAATAATAACATGTTTCTCAAAAAATGATAACTGAAAAGTAAAAATTGCAGAAAAATAAGGTGAGAAATTTTAAAAGACGCATGATGAAATGAAATTAATTAAATAATTTTTGAAGAAAAAAAATTATTTTGAAGAATAACTGAAAATAACATTAAGCAGCCTATCTTTCGACCGGTTTCCTGATTTAACTTTTGCCCCGTGGTTGGATTTGAAGTCCGCATCTCTTCACATTTACGGGATAAGAAGTCAAAATCCATTTTAAAAAAAACGTTTAATAATTTTTTGGAGCAGCAATAAATTAGTGAAGAAATAAATGGACCAAAAGAATTTTTGAAAATTTGGTTGAAATCTAAAAAATAAAAGTAACATTATGCGACCCTTACTTTTGCCTTGCCACTAGATTTAAGTATTGCCCTGAGCAATTTCTTATCTCCTCATATTTTTAGGTTAAGAAATTCAAATCCATCGTATGTGATGCTTGCTAGCTTACAGTTTTGTTTAGTTAAAAACTAGATTCTCGGATAATTTTTTACACGTTCTTCATAAGTTAAACTTAACTTCATGTCAATCTCTCTTTAGTTCTCAAATGAAGATGTGACATTCTTATCTGTACAGTTGCTAGTTACATTTAAATGTTCTTCGAAGTTCTTTTTATATCCTCACAATTTGGAATGAAGAAATCCAAATTCATCTAAAAAAAAAAAGGTTCTATAATTTAAAGGTACAATAATGAGTTTGTGAAAAATAAATGGATGGAAACAATCTTTGTTTTGATCAATAAGTTTAAGAAATGTGTCTAAATAATTATAAAGTAAAAATAACATTAAGTGAACCAATCTTTCGACTTAAGTGGAACTCATTTTTCGATATTTGAAGGTTAAGAATTTCAAATCCATCATATGCTGATGAATTTCCACATATGATGAATTTGAATTTCTTAACCCCATCATTCATTCATCATTAATCTATTTATCACTGATTTCATTCAAGATTTTAAAAATGCATATTAAAAGTGGTAATTATAGAATACCCTGCATAAAAAAGATAAATGAAGAACAATTTTGATTTGGCCAATACTTATTGTGATTAATTGTGTTACCATATTTGAGTTTTTATGCTTAAACTTGATTGTCAATTTAGTTTATTAAAACTTGAATAATATTTAAAATATATGAATTTTTAAAATGCATAATATATTAAAAGCTACTGCAGCTATTAAAGCTATTATAACTATTAAAGTTATTATAGCTATTAAAATTTTGTTTGAACATTCTTATTAAATTTATTTCGATACTATTTTTCATAAATTCAAAATATTATTAAGTAGATATTTTTTAACCAAAATGTAAATTTTATATTAAAAAATTAAAGTAATTTACTGCGAGAAACAACAAAAATGTACATGGAATAATTTATGTAATTTACTTAAACTTCTTATCTTTTCCTTATCAAATCTTTTCTTTTGAACCAATTGAGGGCAGAAAAAGTAATTACACTTTAAAAGTAATTTTATACAAAAAGGATAAATTTATAAAATCTTTATGAGATACTTTGAGATTAAAGCGATATAAATATCCTCAATTTTATTCACCAAAAATTGAAATTTTCTTTACTTTATTTTTGAAAATATTTCTTTGCTGAATTTTAAGCTTTTTTTCTCTAAAAAGAAATTTTCTCAATAGAATTTTTTAAGGCTTGACTTAATCCACTTATTGCATTGAATATGCAGAAACTTTAAGTAAGTTTCTCAATTTAAAAGTAGTAAATATGTGTTTTCAGTTTTTAGATTCTAGTAAAAGAAACATTTGAATTTTAATACTAAATTCGTTCTTATGTTGGTAGAAATAAAAAAAGAAGTAATTGCTTTTAGCATTCTATGCCATCTGGTTTTGATGTAAAATATTATTTAGGATTAAAAAGATAATTTGTTTTACGCAAATGTAAATAGACTTAAAAAGTATTTCAAATTAGATTGTTTTTTTTTGTATTGAAACGTTTCTGTGAAATTTTTATTTATTTATAAAAAGCAATTTCTATTTGCTTTACTTTGTTTTAAAATGGAATGCAGCTGTTCTTTTAACACCTCAAATTCTATTTCAGGATATGATATATTTCTGTTTGTCATTGTAAATTTTTATAAAAAGTCATTTGAAAGCTAGCAATTAAATTTTTTCATTTTTAATGCAATTTTTTTTTTAAGAAATGTATTCACTTTAGGAAGAGAGTTATTGATTACGGACAACGAAACTTATTGAGGAAAAGCATTTTTCTTATTTTGAGTTAAATTAGTATTTTACTTTTATGAAGAAAAAAACTTTAGAAATACATTTAAATTTTTTAAATGGAATTCGTATAAAAACAAGATAGACATGAACATACAAAACACTAAAAGAAAACGATTTGTTAGGAAGTTGCTTTAGTTTTTAGTTGTTATTAATGTTGTGTGTGTGTGTGTGTTTTATAATATAATACATAGTATTAAAAATACTTCTTGGTTTTGAAAAGCTAACGCAATGTTGAAATCCTTACATACCAATCTTTTAAAAGTTAGCTGAAATATTTTTTTGTAAAAAGCGCATTGTCTCTATAATTCAATCTGAAAGAAAAGAAAAAGTAAAAAATTATACACTCTATAACAAAAAAATCGACGCACCAAGAAGGAGTGGTCCGATTGAAACAAAAATTGGTGGATAGGAAGACAATGTACAGAATAGTAAATGATTAAAATTTCAGAACAATTGAATAATTTATTGCAGAGTTACAGTAACAAGTTCAATAAGGTGTTGACCTGTCTCTAGCCTGGATACAAGCTGCCACACGGCGTGGCATACACCGATAAAGCTCCCGGATGGTCTCTTGCGGTATTTCCTGCCCTAATTCGATCCAATTGTCGAACGAGGTTATCAACATTCCGTGGCAGATGCAATCGCCTTCCCATCATATTCCAGACATGCTCGATGGAAGAGAGATCTGGTGATCTGGCAGGCCAAGGAAGAGTTTGACAAGCTTGCAGACAGTTCATAGCAACACGTGCCGTATGTGGTCTGGCAATTGTCCTGCTGAAAAACCAGTCCAGGGCGCTGCAAAAGGAACGGTAGCAAAACAGGTCTTTGGATGTCGTCGACGTACCATTGTGCAGTAAGTGTACCTCTAATGACGACCAAAGGGGTCCGGCTGTCAAAGGAAATGGCACCCCAGATCATAATGCCTTGTTGAGGGCCGGTGTGGCGTGCAATAGTGAAAGCAGGATCCCCCCTCTGCCCTTTGCGTCTCCAAACAACGTCTTCGATGATCGTTAGGACACAGTTGGAAGCGGGATTCCTCGCTAAAGACTAGACGTCCCCAGTCGGCATCATTCCAGCCTGATCGAGCCATGCACCACTGTAATCTGAAATTTCTAAGCAATCGGATGATTGCTTCTTGGTGTGTCGATTTTTTTGTTATAGAGTATATTTGAAAAAACTGCTTCTTGTTGTAGTTAGTAACAATTATTTAAACTACCATGCAAATATTGAAATCACACGCTAGTGCAGGAAATACTACGTGCTGTTAGAAATCTTCGCGTTAGGAATTTAAAAAAAATTGAATTAAAATTAGTTTTCTTAAAAACACGTTTTTTTCATAATTTAATTTCAAGAGAATGAAAATTTGTTATTAGATATTAGACGATTTAGATTATTAAAGACTAAAATATTTTTACGTTTATTGCCTGCGAATAGAACAGAATTTTAATTAAGAATATAAAAATAAAAATAAAGGATATGGACTTTTTTTGGAAATTGGAAATAGGTTAAGTAAATATTGGTTTTCCTTATAAACATGCCTTTTCCATAATTTAATAGAAAACTAAAGAATAATTTATTCTTAGAGACTTGAATTGTTAAATTATTAAAGACTAAAAGATTTTTAGGGAAATGATTGGTTATTTACGAATGCAGTAGAATTTCAATTAAAAATACAAAAATAAGAATAAAAGAACTGAAATTTAAGAATTACTTTTGGTAATAACTTGAAATAGATTTCGTTAAAACTATTTTTCGTTTAAAACATTATTTTTCTTCAATATAATCTACAACTGAAGGAAAACTTCTTATTAGATATTGGAAGATTATAAGATTTTTAGAGATTAAAAAAATTTTTGGAAATTTATTATTTACTTGCGAATAAAGCAGAATTTTAATTGTGATTTACTGGAATTGAATTAAAAGAACAGGTTAATTTTGGAAATTTGAAATAGATTTAGTTAAAGTTAGTTTTCGATAAAAAAAATTTATTTTTCAATTTAATAGACAGCGAAATGACAAATAATTATTAGAAACTAATATATTTAGATAATAAGGGGTTAAAATATCTCTGAGTAAATTGTTGTTTCTAACGAATAAAAAAGAATTTGAAATAATTTTTAATGAAGATTACATAGATAGAAAAAAAAAGAACAGAAATTTACGAATTGCTTTTAGAAATTTGAAATAGATTATAACTAATTTTTTCTAAATATTTCTTAATAAAAACAATAGTTAAACAAAAAAGCAAAAAGTTAAATAAAAACAAAAAGTTAAATAAAAAGGAAAAAAATATTTGCATGTATTGGTTTTTGCAGGGGTTATCGGTATTGATTTAAATCATAGATTCAAAATTTGTATACGGCAATCCGTAGGAATTAAATAGCATTACCTCTGACCAGTAGGGTAAGTAAGCCATCATATGAATATATGAACTGAAATTAAAATTTACTCTCTTAAATTCTTTTCAGATTCATAATTAAAATTTCCCCTTGTTTTAATATACTTTTTTAATGGAAAAATATCTTTTTCTAATTTTAATTTTTAATAATTTTTAATTTTTTTACTGCTTAGATTGGTCCTGAAAAAGGAGTAATTCATTTAGCAACAGCTGCAATTCTCAATGCATTGTGGGATTTATGGGCAAGAAAGGAAGGAAAACCTTTGTGGAAATTACTAGCTGATATGGTATAGAATTTTTGTATGTTTAGATTATTGATTTTATTACATCAAGTTACTCTCGCCGTAGTTGCATTACTTATTTAAGTTTTTTTGCAATTCTGTTTTTATTTTAAATCCTAAATCTTGATCCCGGTAGCACAAATTCTCCTGCACAGCAGAGGGTGCTGCAGATTATTACAGCATCGCCAGATTACTTTTCATCTTAATTTTCTTCTTTTTTTAAAAAACAAACAAACAAACAAACAAACAAACAAACAAACAAACAAACAAACAAACAAGCAAACAACCAGACAGACAGACAGACAGACGAACAAACAAAGAACAAAAAGTAAAGACTTTTTTTTGTTATTTGGTTACAGGTTCAACTGTATAGTGATTTATTCGATTGTTTTAGTTTCATTGTTTAAAAATTAATTTAAATTTAAGGAACTTAAAAAGTTTTTATGTATAAGGACTTTACATTCGCAAATTTTGCAACATTCATATTTGATTAAGCTGAATTTTTACAACCTAATATCTGTTCCCTGATTGCGTTGAGGTCTGAGATAAAGTTGGATTCATAAAATTAGAGCTGCAGATGTAAATTCTGATTCCGGGCTCTTGATTTTACGCGAGTGACTGTAATTATTCTATCTTCTATCAAATACGAGCATTTATAGTCAATCACGAAAAGTTGGGTTTGAAGTTTAAACTTGTTTTGAGATAAGTTTGTTATGATATTTGTATCGCGAATACTCTGTTAAAAATTCAGGATCAACTGACGGTAAGAAGTATCGACACTCAGGGTGCCATAAAATCCATTTTCCTTACAATCTTTAACTTACCATAAAATTAATTTTTACTGGAACATGTTACGGAACAGAAAACCTGATAATACTGTAATTTTATTTTTATAATAATAATTACAGTAGAAAGAATTGCATTATAAATTATATTTTAAGGTAAAATGGATGTTTTGGATGATGTACCCAAACTGCCGGCATTTTTTCCCGTTATTTGATCCGGAATTTTTTAAATAAGAAAATTTTTTGTATAAGAATATAAAAAATAGACTACCGTTTTCAAGTTGGCATTTTTGCATGCTTGCTTTTCTATACGCTTGCAATAAATTAAAGATTTTAAGGGATCACAATGATAATCGTCATTTTAAAAAAGACTTAAATTTTTTAATTAAGAACATGCTATTGTCGGTTGTTAAGAACATATCTTTGACGATTGTCTGTACGATTTTATAGGAAACGGTTTTAAATAAAATTTTTTTTTTCTTCTGAATACACTATAAAAAATCCCGGATCAAGTTACGGTAAAAGTATCTGTACTCGAGGTGCTGGTACTTTTTACAGTAAAATCCTTATTTTAACGGAGCACAAGACTGAACAAAAAAAATTTAACACTGCTATTTTTACAGTAATGATTACCGTAAAATCACTGAATCTACTTTAATTACATAAATATTGTTGTATAATAACGCTATAATATTTCACGGTAAAAGTGGATTTTACGGTAAATCTGATTTTACGGATAATGTACCCAAAGTGCCAGTACTTCATACCTTAATTTGATTCGGAAATTTTTACAATATAATTTCTTGATGTTGCGGGACATTTAGATATTCTAAAGCTTGCTTTCTTATATCCACTAAGATGCCGCTACTGTGTTCTTCTAATAAACTGTGCTAATAATAAACTTTTTAATTTACAATAAACAATTTAAATCTCTTTCAACTTAATTCTATCTATAAAGAACTATTTTAAATAATGCAACTGTATGAAATATTTAGTTTAAACCACACTGTTAGAAATTCCTCTGAATAAATGGTTAAATAACTATTTATTTAATTGTTATTTTACTATATTCAAACAAAACAGTAAAATAACTATAAATAAGATGGTATTCAAACAGTTTACTGTTAGAAAAACCGCTTATTACCTAATTTCACATAATACGGTTAAATAGCCGGTTAAATAAGCCAACTGCGCTCACTTAATGAATTCACTTCGTTCCTTGGCATCACAATATTTCCTCTCTTCTTTCAACACATGAAGAGTTTTCAGTGTCCTGCACTCCTGAATTTGTGACCCTGGACTATTAGAATACGATAATTTCATTCATGCAAAGATATCAGTACCAAAAACTTTCTAAACACAAATTGTCAAGTATTTCTTATCTCTTACGATAGGTGAAACATCCAGATAATTGATAAAAAAACATTCCGATGTTCATTTGGTAAAACACAACTCATCCGCAACCTACCTCTAATGCACATTACCTAACGAAAAGCCAAGCTCCAATATCTAGTTAAATTTACTTTTTATGAGCTTGAAAGCATGCTAGACGTAAATGGTTAAAAAAGGAATATTTTTGTTTTCATTGTCTTTTCACCATATTAGTTGTAAACGATAACTAATTAGTTTAAACGATCCGGAAAGGTGAAAAAATTTTTGTACCGTAAACTTTACAGCTAATTGTGGACATACCTTTACCGGTTATTTTACCGTAATTTTTGAATGAAAATTCTAACAGTGTATGTGTTCTGATAGTTTAAATAAAATTTAAAATGTTTTATAGTAGTTAAAGAACTTTATATTTTAACATTTAAACTAAAGGAGCCTTGGAATTATGTTAAAGATTACTTTATTCAAAGAAATTGCTCATTCTTCAATGCGATGTTCATTGCAACATTTTTTTTTTAGGAGCCAGAAAAACTCGTCTCTACCATAGATTTTCGTTACATGTTAGTGCTAAGTATTAAAATATAATTTTGGTCAATAACTTCATCATTAACTTCCACTTCAAACTTTCTGAACTTATATATTTCTTTTAGTACTGACGTGATTACAAAAGAGGAAGCTGTAAGTGAGTATATTAAAGATTTATTTTCATGTTTACTTATTTAAGTAATGGCGGTTGTCAGAAAAAAAAATTGTAGATTGTTTTCGACCTTGTGTTTCAACTCGAGCTGGGAAACTTTTTTTGCGAAATTATTATTTTCCAAAGTCTTATTAATTAACATTTTCGAGTGACTCCAATAGAAAAAAAAACTACTCCATGTTAAAAGTTTTAAAAAATCATAATTTTTTTTTTTTTTTACCAAAATAAGATATTTTACCTATACCGTTTAATAACAATAAGGGATATTTTAAATTTACCTTTAATAAGGTACACGGTAAATGTAAATGTTAGTAATATAAAATATTTTGCATTTACATTTTCAATAATGTGTTTACTTCTCGTAATGTAATAATGTAATTTAATTAAATAAGAAATTAAGAAATGAAATATTCTTAAAAATTAATTAATAATGATCATCATTATTTTTGACAACCTCAAATAAATTACAGAAACAAATAGTTAAGGTTTCTTATCAAAATTAATGAATAATAATAGTAATGATGATGATGATGATAAGGAGTATAATAATAATAATTATAATAACATTAAAAATTGTAGATTGTTTTCGACCTTGTGTTTCAACTCGAGCTGGGAAACTTTTTTCGCGAAATTATTATTTTCCAAAGTCTTATTAATTAACATTTTCGAGTGACTCCAATAGAAAAAAAAACTACTCCATGTTAAATTTTTTAAAAAATCATATTTTTTTTTTTTTTTTTTTTTTTTTACCAAAATAAGATATTTTACCTATCCCGTTTAATAACAATATAGATATTTTAAATTTACCTTTAATAAGGTGCACGGTAAATGTAAATGTTAGTAACATAAAATATTTTGCATTTACATTTTCAATAATGTGTTTACTTCTCGTAATGTAATAATGTAATTTAATTAAATAAGAAATTAAGAAATGAAATATTCTTAAAAATTAATTAATAATGATCATCATTATTTTTGACAACCTCAAATAAATTACAGAAACAAATAGTTAAGGTTTCTTATCAAAATTAATGAATAATAATAGTAATGATGATGATGATGATAAGGAGTATAATAATAATAATTATAATAACATTAATCATAATAATAAATATTATAATAACGATTACAATAGTGATTAAAATGATAATTATCATAATAATCATTATAATAAAAATGATTATGTAAACGAAGACTATAATAATAATAATTACGATAATTATTATAGTAATAATAATCATTATAATAAAATAATCATAATAATAAATATTATAATAATGATTATGATAATTAATATAGTATAATAATGATAATGTAGTAATAATATAAAGAATTATTTCTAGAATGAAATTATTTTAACCCAAAATCAATAAAAGTATTTATATAAATTCAAATTTATAGATTCTAAAATTCTAAATGCTTAACTGGGTTTTAAGATATGTTATGCATTTTAGCTTTTGAGATTGATCAAATATGCAACATATGCGATTGTATGATTTTTTTATTAACAATATTATATAAATAAGTTATTATTACTGTTTAAAATATTTAAAAAGGGAATTCAATATCCTTGGTGAAGCTGAATAGTGCGGGTCTTATACTTGGTATATTATTTCAGAACAGTTCACTACATTAAACCTAGAAGGTTAAATGCGTTTTAACTTTATAAACTTTGCTACTGAAAATGTAATTCCTTAAAGATTTGTCGAAGTAGTTACGAATAGTTATTCCCCGTTCTTTTTTGTCAAATAGGAATTATGAAAACTTTTTTACGACTTAATAAACTGAAATAAAATTTGAAAGACGAAATATCATTTGAAAATTCTATTTCTTCTTTATCATTCACAATTAAATATGAACAAAAAAAATAATGAAGTTTTGCGAACAATTTTATTTAAGAAATAAAGCTCCAAGGCATTTTGTACATCATTTAAAAAAAATCTTTATGATGTTATTAAGCTAATAAGATTTTATGTTCCAGAAATTTATTATGCTATGATAAAACTTTTGCATCGTTTTATGTTAGAGAAATTCCATAAAACTGTAGTTATTTTTTGTACGGAAATACTTAAGTTTATTAAAAAAAAAAACCCTAACTTTTGGAGCGTCTTCCTGAACTATTTTACTGTCTAGAAGATTAGAGTTCGAATCTAGATGATTTTAGCCATTTGTTTTTATTTTTCTTAAATTGCATCAGCATTTATTCACGATATTTTTTATTTTGTAGAATATTTAAAAAGCAAAGAAAATGGAAAAAAGGAAAGAGGTATAAAATAGACATTTTCTTCAATGAGTTGTACAAGTTATGAATCTATTATAAATAGTTATTATGTATGCAACTATTATCTGTAGTTATTATGTATGCAGCTATTATATATAGTTATTTATTATGTATGTAGTTGTAATATATATAGCTGTTATACATGACATGCAACCCCTTTTATTTACATAGTTTTTTCATAATATTTATACAGAATAAGTAATCTTAATGTTATATGGCAAAGAACTTAAGCCCTATTATAATTGATATCAACATTGTGGTATTAGATAATAAATAAAAATAATAATAATTTGGTAGATAATTCAATTCAGAAAAACTTTCGAACTCTTGAAATAACGGTTCAACGTTGAATCGTAATATTGGTACCCGAACCATACTTTTTTTACAACTTTAAAATTAGTATGGTTTTAAACTAAGCCTTGATTCAGTTCTGGTTGAAAAACTATCGAGTAATTGAAATTCATGAAGGATTATGGATCATGTATAATTCAACTTACCACTTTAGTTACTGTACAACTTTAAATAATATTGTGGTTCAAAACAGTTCAAATGTTTTATCGGAAAACTGAATTATTCTTTTTGAGCGGAATTATTATTTGTGCGGAATAATTATTCGAAGCGGAGTTCTTCATTTTGCGCAAAAATAATAAAATTGCTAATATTATGATATCGTTTACGTTTGTATGATGTTATGCGCCAAACTTTTTTTCTTCATACTAGATAAATACAATTATTTAATTTTATTACCTGACGTGACTATATAATAAAATGAATATAGTAAAATACATGCTAATTGTTAATTTTTGTTACAATTGAAGAGATTCAGGAATGCAATTACTAGCCACATTTCAAAATTGTTCAGGAGTGCATTTTTGGTAAAATTCTGAAATGTTGTAAAATAACTAGATAAAGAAAATATTAAGGAAAATTTTGATAAAAAAATATGGCTTCAGATTATATTGCCTAAAACCTTCCAGTTTTAATAATTTTAAATAATCTTTTGCGTCTTCATGTTATATTATAAGAGGTGCAGATCAATTTGGAATGAAATTTAAATATTCACTAGGCTGCTAAATCCTCAAAGAATTACTCTGTTTGAAGAAATTGAACTGTTTACAAGAAAATTTGTTCCATTACACCGTTTAATGTTCCTTTACACTACTTTTTTTATTTTTTCATCACACTTTTTAATTTTGTTTCTTGACACTTTTTCTTTTGTACAAAGCTCTGTTACGTTTGGCCATTATCTATCTGATGTAAACATTGGTTGTTTTAGAGTTTCAAAAACGTCAAACATTAAGATTCAGAATCATTATTGGATACTTACAAACAAGTTATGTCACGCGTGGGTGCTGAATCATGGCATTTGTCTATGCCATGAATTAGTCAGTTTTGACGCACATTAGAGACATCGCTTACAGATATCGACTTAAATCTGAACTGAAACTTGATTTTGATTGATAATAAAATAAGCCTAATAGCTGTAACGTTAACATGCCACACACAATTCTGTGATTAGACACAACTATGGGATTTCAGCGGTATTCTTCTTCTCGAGTTGAAAATACCTATTTATTTGAAGTATGACATAAAGCACATTATAAAATCAAATGAAAGAAAATAATAAAGAGATAAGTTTGATTTTAGGAGTTAAGGATTTTAATTGCTCTAAATTGAATCTTTATTATTATTTATTGATTACTAGGTTTAATTTAATTTAGTAATATTACATGTAATATTACATTTTTTTTTGTAGAAAATGAAATTTTAAAAAATGGGTTTCCAGCATATTGTACTAGCGCAGGATGGCTTGGTTACAATGATGAAAAAGTTAGAAAAGTTAGTATTTGAAAATGTTTTGTTTTTGAATTTCTGTTATATCAGGATTTGTAATTTTGGTCTTATACAAATGAAGCGAACATTTTAATTTTTTTTTTAAAATTATTTTTTAGATTTTTCTGATATTCATAGTTTTACATATCGCAAGATTTTAACTCCTAACTATTACTGTAAAAAATACGGTTTATCAGATTTTTTGCCCCGTAATATGTTCCCATTAAAATAATAAATTTTTTTTCGGAATGTTTTACAATGCAGATAAATAATGGAATTTAACATATGACTGTAAAGATTACTTTAAAAACTCGCTTATACTACACGTTTATCATTTAGTTAAACTGTTATCTTTTTGTCTAACTTATCAAATTGATTAAAACTGACTTTCATTCATTGAATATTGAATTACAGTGCAACAAAACTTCTTTCTCAAGTCAAAATAATGAAATCTTTTAAATCTTAACAGATATGAAATAATAGTAACAAAAATGAGTTAAATCCTGATAACGTCGAATTCAATTTAATCCTTACAAAAAAGAGTACTTTTTATTAAATATTATGCATTATATTTATTCCATGTTAAAGGAATAGAAGCTCTCATTTCAAAAGATGAGGATAAAAATAAAGCACTAAATATTCTTAAAAATATAGAGAATTAGAATATTTATCAATTTCTGATTAAATTTTCACTGATTAAATTGTATTGTAAGAAAATTGTTAAGAATGTTAAGAAATTATTTTATGACAATGCTTTTAATGTTTTAAAGCACGAGCTTGATAATTATTGTACTTTTATGAAAATGTAATTTTTATACAATTTCTATATTATAACATTGGATATGAATGGTTTTAAAATAATACAAAGTAAAAAATGCTAAGCGAGTGAAGCATTCCCACAACATTTCGTAGTGGGCTATGGGGATCCTAGAGGTTACGAATCCTCAATTTTGTGACCAATGGCGTGATGTTGGCAATAAATCCAGTCCATCACGAGGACAACCTAGTGTTTTAACTATTGAGCCATTGTAGATAAGTTATGAGTATATGATAAAAAAAATATGGATATTAAATAATTTTTTTAAGAATGTTGGAAAAAAATTAGACACCTGCTTTTTAACTTGAATATTTACGAAAAATGTGACTAACTTTACTTAAAAAAATAACTCTGACAAATATAATACACCAATTTGAATGTAATCATATTGAAGAATTTTTTTTAATTGTAATAAAAATTACAGAATATAATCATTTTGGAGAAAAAACATTTTTCCTTCAAAGCAACGGACAAAAAAAAAAGAGCGATCTGTAAATCATCAAAACTTGTTTTTTATTTGCTTTAATGACTTTTCCAGTTTTGCGGATGTTTTGTTCATTATGTTTATTTTTCAGAGATTTCAGAATAAATATTTAACATTTTAAAATTTAATAAATTAATAGAATTGAATTTTGCAGTTATGCAGGCAAAAACTGGAGGAGGGTTTTACAGCGTGAGTATGATTTCATTTTGTTCAGTAGAATGTACATTGAAAAAATTTCCGGATCAAATTATGGTAAAAAGTACCGGCATCTTTTACATTAAAATCTATTTTTACCTGAACATGTTACGGAACCAAAAAAACACGATATACGGTAAGTTTTACAGTAATAATTACAAGAAAAATTGCTAAATCACTTTAATTAAACAAAAATTACGGTATAATATTCTACGATAAAATGGATTTTACGGATGACGCACTCAAAGTTCTGATATTTTATACCGTAATTGATCAGGAATTTTTTTTACCGTATAGTTATTGTTTATTCATTTTTTTCTTAAAAGAAAAGGAAATATTATTTACATGTTATTTGCTTATTTATTCATTTCTTGTTTGTCTTTTTACTGACATATATTTTCATGTATATTAGACTCAATTTATGATTTAACCGCAAAAATATTTCGTTTTTAAAAAACAAGCACCTTTTTAGGAATATTTTTGCCCTAGTTCTTACAAATGCTTGTTATTCTGTATAATTTTTACACGTTAACTCCAGTACTGTACTTAGAAATGCATTTAGCTCACCTTAATACCAAAAATGGTGTCAACTATTTCTTGATTTTTTTACAGTGCATATATAAGTAAGAGGCTCATTGAATATATTAAGCCGTAAATAATTCTAGATTTATAATATTAAGCCGTAAATAATTCTAGATTTAATTAAGCCGTAAATAATTCTAGATTTTTTATTTAAAAAGTAAGAGATTTTTTTGAGTGAGAAGAAATACTTTTTTCTAGGGGGGAAGAGGAGGAGGAATTTATTAAAAATTAAGGCTATTTGTTATCTATGCTTTCAAATATTTTATTGAAATTCGTTAGTTTAATGTTCGTTTTATAATTTCAGTAATAAAAAATAAATTAAAATATAATACCGAATTTAGTTTTAAGTAATTTATCTACGAACGAGAAAAATGTAATGATTAAATAATTTATGAGGAATTTTTTAGCAGGTTCTTCATTTTGTTAAAAAATCTAGAAAAATAAGTTTCAGATATCACGACAGATACCTGCTAACTTTTACGATGGTAAACTCCCCCCCTTTTAACTTTGCAGGATTTACTAAAAAATTAGTAAATAATCAAAAATAAAATTAATAGCAGAAAATAAAATTTTAAGTGAAACAAAAATTTATTTAAAATAACTTTAAAGCGTGGCGTTTTAAGTACATACTTATAAATTTTTTTAAAAATTCTAATACGAAAATTTCACATGCACAAACTCACAAACTTTAAGAAATGAGTGTTCCTTAAAAAATGACATGTTTATTAATTTATTGCCAGTAGTGTAGGCTAACTATCTTTATATTTACTGTTTTAATTTGTTGGAAAACATTGTAACGCATAGAAATGTTTCTTAAATGTTATATATTTTTAAAAAATAATGCATTAACACTATGCGTCGCAAAATGCTACATTTAAAACTACTTAGTTGTTGCTTCAAAAAAAAAAATGATAATAAAAATACCTTTAATAAGCAATACATTAACAAATACGAAAAACAAACAATACAAAACAATATAACAATAATAAACGGCACACATTAAATGTACAAGTCATTGTAAACACCCGAAGTTAGGTAAATCTAAGGTTTTACTAGTAAAACCTAAGTTTTACCAATGTGGATTGGTAAGTCCGAAGTATGCTTTAATATGATTCCACTTCGTATTTTTATCATTTCTTTGAGGTAAAACGCGAGATTTACTAAAGCTTTCGGTAAAGACCTTGAACGAGGGATTAATTATGATAGAATTTTACAGTAGCAGAAATATTGAATACTGATCCAATACCCTTCACCTCAACGGTCAGTATAGGGAATACCGGGAGCAGTGGTACTTACCTTAAAAAACATCAGTGTAGCGTATATCGAGAAAATGTATATGGGGCAGTAGCACTTCCCTAAAAAAACAAACAAATAACATCAATGTAGAGTATACTGGGCAATGCCACTCATATTTCTTATCAGATTGTTAGAAATATCAGAATTTTAAAATCAGATTATTAAAAATAACTACCGGTGATTATCAATGATTGATTATTAAGTTTGGTTTGGCAAAAAAAATTAACCCTTGCCAACGGTCTCCTTTAACAGAAAAATACCATATATTGTATACAGCGTTTCAAAAAGGTTAAAACACACTTTCGATTGAATATATATATATATATATATATATATATATATATATATATATATATATATATATATATATATATATATATATATATATATATATATATATATATATATATATATATATATATATATATATATATATATATATATATATATATATATATATATATATATATATATATATATATATATATATATATATATATATATATATTATATATATAATGCATCTGCATGAGTATTAGAAAAAAAATCTCTTGCAAAACTGAAAAATGCTTTTAAAGCAAAAAAAGAGGACATTTTAATATTCTTTCTTGTAACTAAGCACCACTGATTTATTCAAATGGACTTTTAATAATTTATGACCACATTAATTTTTATTAAACTAACTATTTTTTTCCGTTATTATTGTCAAAAGATTGAAGCTGTAATTAAATTAGAGATTAAAAGTCATAATTTCGTTTTAAGTACATTTTTACATGCTTAGATCAATGAGGAGACTTAATCTTAACTGAAAAAATTCTTAGCATCCATTAAGATAATTTGTCAGAAAAAATGCCCTTTTTAATCGTGGTTGACTCTTTTACTTTCTTCGTTAATCTTGAGAATTTAATCTTAGAATTTAATCTCTATATTCTCATTGCATAGTTCAAAATTTTTTGCTAAACTGAATGTCTACAGAATAACTTGAATTTCCTTATTTGATGAAATGGAATTATTTAGATTTATTGCGATTTCAGTTTTTTTTTCCTTCTCTCTTAGGTTTAAAGCAAAAGTAGGGTTGGATGTAAACAATGACAGACGACGATTGTCAATATTTAGAGAGGAAATTGGAAACAATAATTTATTAGTGAGTGACTTAAAAAATTTAGTGCTTCTCTAAATGTGCTCAAATCAGCTTTAGTGCTTCTCATATTTATTAAAGCATTTTTTTAAAATTTTAAATGGATCAGTTTTAAAATAATTAATTTTTATCGTTTCATTTAATCATCGTGTTTTATATTATACTTACTATTTTTTCTTTATACTAATCTATGTTAATGAAACAGAATGTTTTTATATATACGTATATGTGTGTGAATGCATGCATCTTTTACAAATCAGCAATTCTGAGCCTATCAGCACCAAATTTGGTGCATACACACTTGAAGACATGGCGCACCTAACTGCGTACTTTACAACTCCCAACGTTCGCAGCTTCTCATGTGACATCCCAAAGAAAGTGCTTTTCTTAGGATTTGAGAAATATTTTATAATGCGAGTGATTTTCTAGCTTGCAGCTCTAACTGATAATTAATTTTATCACCCGTTTTCATGAACTATTTATCTTTGGTTTCCTGGTTCTGACTATCACGGATTAAATGATACTATATAGTTGGTCTACTAAATGATACTATGTACTATATACAGTTCTTTCTGTAAGTTGAATTTCTAACTCATACTATGATAAATCTAATAGTATGAAGCCGCATCGGAATATATAAAACATTCATAAAAAAGGTTGTATATTAGGTGTCATGGATGCGGCAGTAGGGTAATATTAGGATACTTATTTGTTTCAATTGTCGGTAAAGAACTTAATACTACTGAACCTAAATTAGATACCTATATTTTATAATAGGTTCTTATTACCACAGCACCTATAGCGACAATACAAGTAGTATTTAATACCAAATTTGAATAAGTATCACTGTCGTCAATAATAGTTTGACAATTTTTTTAGCCCTTCTAAATAAGTATCGCTACTGATCGTCCAAAACGATTATCGAAATATAATTGTTGTTACTAATAATTTTTGATAACTACAATTAATTAATTTTGGTAATTTATTCATGCAGAAATAAAAAATAAAATTTTATTAAAAGGTAAATTAATGAAGATATGATTATGAAGGAGAATGGAATTCGTCTGTGAGAAGCAGAAAAAAATTCATATTGTTATCGACGCTAATAATGCTTAACTAATTGTGGTAAAAAGTTTCTGAATGAAGTATAAAATTAAGTTAGGTACTACAAAGTTCAATTAATGAATAAAACGTCTAGGAGAATCCTAAAAAATCACCATATTATTTTTGTCGCCAATGGTGCTTAACTAATTTTGGTAAAAGGTATTTCTGGTATTACGTTATTTGGTGTTTTTAATAGGTACTAAAAATACTATTATTGGTACCAAAAGTTATGTGGAAATAGGATTTTTACTTCCGACTGAAAAGGATAAGTACCGGAGAAAATTGTTAATTCTGGTAATTTTTAACTATCATGAGTTGACCTTGAGCAACTGCATTATCTATATATATATTTCTCTCACACGGCGACAAAAAAAGCCTCATTACAACTCCTCGAATGGCAACGCTAGAAAATCGACCAATGATTGCCGCTAAAAATGTCATTTGCCAAATCTAGCTGAGGTGGCTCAACATATAGTGCTTTCAAACACGGAAACTGAAATGACAATACAGCTGCGGCAATCTCATACTATTAAGCTAGGCAGAAGTGAGTAGTCTTTGTCGATAGATCTCTATTTTAGTATTTTGTCGAAAGTGCTTTTTCCCCCGAATTTATATATTACGAATTTATTTGACGACTTTTGATTTATATCACGAATTTATTTGTTTTATTATTGCTATTAATTATTCATTGAAAAATGAGTCTCAGTCAATGAGTCTTTATTTGAATTCAAATTTATTTTAATAACTTAGTATTTACTAAAAAGATGTAATTTCTTTTTAAAAAAAAGTTGTTATATGGATTTGAATGATATTTTTGAATTCTTAAAATTCTGTGCATTTGCAAGGTACGTAAGTTAGTAGCGAGCGAAGCAAGTCATATAAGATTGCGTAGCAATTTTCTGGGGTTGGCGAGCGTTAGCGAGCAGGGGGCGCAGCCCACTAGTGCTAAATAATACTGAATAAAGTAAATCTTTATTTTGATGAGATGGTCTTCTAGAAACATTTTTTGCTTTTTTAGAGTGTGCTATTATCATATACGGATATTATGAAATACTATGATTTATAATTATATAATTATTGCGAGATACAATTATTCTCCCACATTATGATTTCATTTAACAGTAAAATTGTATTTATCATAAAATACTATGAGGTATAAAAGCTATTTATACCATAAGTTGCAATTATTAATAATAGATTAATAATTACAATGAAATATTCTGATATACAAAATTTATGCGATGCAATTACTATGGTGTATTATAATACGTTGTTGTTATTAACACAATGAGATTATATAAAGGTACTTTATGAGATACAGTTTGAATTAATATTTTTGGATTTCTCAATAATTGCAAGAATGAGATATTGATATTTGTTTATTGTGTGTATTTTTAATAATTGGTATTTTATTAAAAATTCGGAATTTAATATGGGTCTCTAGACAAACCAGCTGTTGATTCACATTTAGATCTCTTTCCATCATGGTTGATTATCTCAAATTTCACGGCATTTGGTTAGAGAATGTTATCTCAGTTTAAATAGTTCGGGATACATTCAGAATTATAAAGGGTCACACTTTAAGGAATTCTGGATCAAATTACTGCAAAAAGTATTGGCACTCAGAGTGTAAGTACTTTTTAGCACAAAAATCATTTTTAGAGTAAAAGTTTACGGAACAAAAAATCTGATAAACTGTAATTTTTACTATAATATTTTACGTAATATCTCTGAATCACCACCGTAATTAAAAATATTACTGTATAAATTATAATATTAAAATGTTACTGTAATTATGGATCTTATGGACGCTGCTCTCAGTGTGTCATTACTTTTTATCGTTATTTTGACCGGAATGTTTAACAGTGCATCTGAATTCTTCTAAACTTCTGTACATAAAACAAAATTCTGCAAAAATAAAAAAATGTGTTCTAATTTTTACATTATTTTATAGATATAATATTTTTGAATATTTTCTTAAAAGTAAGCCATTGTAAAAAAGTTCAGTGCCCTGACAGTCCTGGACTGACAGTTTTAAAGGCATTTTTCGTTTGCTATCAAGCCAGTTTTTATTTATAATAATTTAAAAATATATAGAAATCGTGGAAACAAGAAGGTTTTTAAATATATTTTTGCAATTAATGCATTTATATTCAAAAATATTTTTTTTAGGTAAATGCACTGTTTTCATAGGTAAATAATTTGTTTGCACGTGTAAAAACAATGTTGGTACAATTAGTAAACTGAAATCGTACCAAATAAACTAAACCACACCAAGTAAACTGAAATCGCCATTTCCTTTCACGGTTTCCTTCCCCCCTTAATTTATATTCTATATTTTCGATGGCACCTGCGCTTTTTTCTTTTCTCTAATCTGTTTCTGACTTCATTTTCCTCTTGCTTTTATCAATCCAAAGAGCATCGTCTTCAAATTCTCAAGATATGCAAAACAAAATAAACACTAAAATTACTTTCATTTAAACTATTCAATAAACGGAGCTTATTTTTATTTTAAGAAATATTTTTGTAGGAATTTAAATGAATCGATTAATTGATTGTATTCTTTCATTTTTTTTCTATCACATATCAAACAAAACTTTGTGCAACTGCTTATTTTTTTTGGAACTTTGTATTTTGTTATTTTAGATGGTTGATGCTAACCAGAAATGGGATGTTGAAGAAGCAATTGATTGGATGAAGCAGCTCACTGATTTTAATTTACTGTGGATTGAAGAGCCAACTAGTCCGGACGACGTGTTGGGACACGCAGCAATAGCACAGGTGATGAAATGCTCAGCAATTGGAATTTTAGTTTTTATTGAAATTACTGAGTGGTCTTTAGATACCGTTTTTGTGCTTTGTATTTGAAATATTATTAAGCTGTTTGAATTTTTATTCTGAAAATACAGTGACCGGAAGCATATCACTCATCCGATTGACCATAAAATTTATGGTTATAGGAACACCTTTTTATCTTTGCGATTTTGAAACAGGGTTTAACTGGTACGGTTAAAAAACCGCGAATACAAAACTACATGATTTTGTAATCATTTGCAACTTGCATAGTTTGTTAGCCATAAAAATGAAGCTTAAACGGACATTGGAGCTCTGTGGGTGCTGCGCCATCTAAGCGTGATTGATAATTTCGTATTCTAATAGTTCAGGGTCACCAATTGAAGAGTGCAGGACATTAGAAAGTCTCCATGTATTGAAATAAAGGAAGGAATATTGTTGTGCCAACGCTGGGATTCGAATCCCTATTCTGCCGGTCATGAGATTGACGGATTAACTCTATCAACTACAGTATGTACTAACTGTAAGGAACAAAATGACTTTTTGATATGACTTTTTTGTTTGAATATGATAAAATAACAATTAAACAAGCTCCTATTTAACTATTTTAACCAAGAAATTTCTAGCAGTGTATGGTGATAAATTAATTGAGTATAAACATTTACAAACCAAATTACAGAATAAGTTGTGAATTTAACGAGAACGATTTAATTCAAATAAAAAATGTTTGTATAAAAACTAAAAGTAAACTTTCTTTCGTCTGTTCATTAGTTGTGCACACTTTTTCAGTATTCAAACAAAACAAAAGTCATCGTAACTTTTTTCCTCATAGCGGGAATATTTTTTCATTCTCTCTCTTTTAATTAAGAAAACGATTTTGCGTTAAATTAAAATTTTTCTTAATGTCTGACTTTTATTTTTGAAAGAAAGTATTTTCTAATAATATATTTTAATTGCAACTTTTTCATTGAAGTGAAAGTTCATATACAATATACAACGGAAACTGAAAATTCCATTGGCACAATTTGGGCACATTGAACCAGTTGATCAGTTATTAACCAATTCCATTAGTTTCTAAAAATGATGAAATAAATGTTTCGTTTTGTTAAGATTTTAATCTGTGCCATAATAGTTTTCTCACAGATGTTTTTGAAATATTAGTAAAAGAATTGAAGACCAAGGGGGAAAAATGGTTTATGTCCATGAAGGATTCTATGAAATTGCTTAGTAGCTAGCGTATGGTTGAAATCATTAAAATAAGAATATACATGAATATCGCAAGCATTTATTTATGTATCTCACGAATTTTAAAACAAAATAAAAAAATTTTAATGTTAAGAAAAAATAGAATTTTAAAATAGGATTGGTCAAGAACCGTTTTTTCCTCGTAATTCCTTTTCAATCAATACTTCCTCATTACATATCCCACAGTCTCCTTCAGTATGCTTTTCTTTTTGTTCGCCCTGTCTACGCGTAGACAGGGCCCGTTTTTCCCCAGTTGGCCCATCTTAAAAGTGTAATAACTCTCTGAGAGAACTGATTTACCTCGTTATTGATTTGTCAAAACTTAGTAATCCTTAAAATGCAACATATGGTGATCCAATTGCCATTTTTGTGAAAAATGTACATAAGCCGTTCTTGCTCCTTAATCATCAATTATTACAAAATAAAAAATTATGATGTTACTTGAAAATTATGATGTGGACTGTTTAAAAAATCACAGTCAAATGATCGTTTACAATTCAAAAGTTTAAGCTAATTTTGGAGTAGGTTCTACTAGTAGGAACTCAACCACATATCATACTTCTTAATAATCACTTTTGATAATGATTTAAGGAAGAATGGTTATGAAAGAATGTTTTGAGCATGTTTTTTTACTATATTCAGTGTAGTTAAATTCAAAGTAAAAGGGTGGATTTCAAATTCGATGCAGAATATTTTTATTGTGAAATTTAATAGCCTGTTCACTTAAACGTTTGTGATTTCCAAAAATACAAATGTTTATATTTATTTTTTTATAACCGTCGTTGAACAGCCGACCCAATTTTGAATCCACGATTATCAATGTTCAACTCCGTAGTCTTATTATTATAAACCAAATCCAGAAGACAAGGGAACTCCTGGATCAAGTATTGAGAGAAATTGGCCTTTGTGGAAGACCTTTTTGATGGAACTAACCCACATTACCATTACATGGACAGGAAAAAACCCAAAGAAACCTTTAACGGATAGCCTGACGGCAAGGGAACTCATGATCCGTCTACTACAGAGGATATTTTACGTCAGCACTGTAGTTGGTGCGAGCCATGTGCAGAATTCGCATCAGCTAGCCATCGCTGGGATTCGAACCGATACATATGATAAAGAGTTATCATACGTAATATTATAATAATTTGCCAAACATTTGATTTTCCATAAACTTTTAACAAAGAACAATTCCAGAAAATAGACTGTTCAAAAACGGCCAAGACAAATTAATTTTTTTTATATCTTTCTAATTTTTAATATGTAAAACAATTTCAGAACATTCAAATATTTAAAAATTTCATGTTATGATAAATTTAAAAATGTCTTGGTACATATTTTTTTACACTATCCAAGAGAAGTGATTAACTGACCATTAAAACCTGTGCAAGATATTTTAATTAATTCTTGATGCTGACTATTAAAAAATGCGCAAGACATTTTAATTCAATTTTGAGGCTGAATTTTAAAGCAAGTACAAAACATATACAAGAATAAATGTCAGTCATCAACAATGACCAATTTAATTTTATTTTTAAGCCAAGTTTCCAAATTGCACCGAATTTGGAAAGTCCCCATAATCAAATTTATAATCTTTTTAGGCTCTCAAACCTTATGGTATCGGAGTGGCAACGGGTGAGCAGTGCCAAAATCGTGTTATTTTCAAGCAAATGCTTCAGGCCAATGCTTTGCAATTTTGCCAAATTGATTCGTGTAGACTTGGAGGTGTGAATGAAATTCTTTCAGTATATTTGATGGCAGCTAAGTATAAAGGTATTTCTTTTCTCTTTTCAAAGCTTTTATTAAAACTGAGCTGAACGGTTAACAGACTGTCCATCCAATTAAGCGTGAAGTTCACGGTAGAAAGCCTTTTTTACCTTTACGGTTTTAAAACTATTTACATTAAAAAAGGTTAAAAACCCATGAATACAAAACATGATTTTTTTAAACCATTTACAACTAGCATGGTTTCAAAATTTTAAGAGAGAAGTTTAACTGGACATTAGAGCTAAGATTTTCCTTAGGTAATGGGCATTGGGTATGCGTGAATGCATTGCGTATGCGTATTCTAATAACTCAGGTCGCTGGGAACTTTCCTTGTGTTGAAGAAAATATTGTAAAGTCAACACTATGACTCGAACCCCGTTCTGTCAGTCATGAGATTGACAGATTAGCCCTCTCGGCTATAATATGTTCACAGATGTAAGGAACTGATCGGCTTCATTAGGTGGGTTAGTTAGTGCGCAAAAGTCTAGTTGTTCAACTGCATTTGGTGAAAGCAGTTAATAAACGGCTTTTCGTACGGTTAACAGTTTGAATGCCATGCAATTTATTGTTATTTGACTGTTTTGTTTGAATATGATAAAATAACATTGAAATAAACTGTTATTTAACCATTTTTCCAAGACATTTTTCAAAGTGAATATTATATTACATAAATTGCTCGAAAAATTGAAGAAGTTATGCAAGTCGTCATTTATTAGAAACGCCTCTTAGTCTCCTTCGACTATCAACCAGTTTCAAACCAGTTTCATTGCTTTTAATTTCATTTTTACAATGAAGCATTAATCTCTATAATAATATGTTATAGCTTAAAATAGCTTCCATTTTTTGAACACTTAAAGGCTATTTTGCACTTTAATAAGCAACCATTTGTTGTAACTTTATTTTCGTAAAGGATTCTAATAATTTATTCTAATATTTATGGCGGTGTTTACGGAATACTCCATTAGGTTTTCAAACAATTTATGCCTATGTTAGCTTTCTTTATTATAGCTTTTTCAAGGAACATATTTCACATCAAATTGATGAAAAATATTAAATAAAAGTTAGTCTAAATTTATCATTCACAAATAATTGCACAGAGTTCTAGTTATTTGTTAATTTATTGTATGCAATAACTAAAATATTTATTTTATAAAAATTTAGTTATTTTAAATAAAGAATGAATTTCTGTTTTTATAAAGTAGATAATTGTTTAAAATGTTTTGGTTATTGATTCTAGTTCCAGTTTGCCCTCATGCTGGTGGTGTAGGATTATGTGAATTGGTGCAACACTTAGCCATGTGGGATTTCATCTCTTGTGGTACATCACTTGATAGAAGGTACTGACGCATTTAATGGTGAATTGCAAAAATAAACAATAATCAAATAAATAAATGAATAAATAAATAAAAATGATGAAAAAAATGAAAATTTTCATTTTGAATATTAGTGAAATTTAAGCTCGCTAGTTAAGCTTATCTTCTAAAAGTAGTGAAAAAGTGACTGCATTTCGAAAGTAGTTAGTAGTCGCTACTCTTACAAAAAATATATACTACATTTGTAAGGAAGTTGTTGTAGTTAACGTCAAGGAAAATGTAGTTTCTCTGACCACTGGTCCAGGGTCACAAGGAATTCTAATAGTACAGGACACTGAATGCTCTTCATGCGTTGAGGGAAATAGAGGAAATATTGTGGTGCCAACTTTGGGAGTCGAACCCCTGTACTGTCAGCCATGAGTTAGTCAAAATATCCCTCTCAGCTATAAGTACCCAGTTGCGGGGAAGTAAGCGGCTTAATTAGGTGGCCCTTGTTGGTGCGATAAAGTTCTGGATTTTTAACCGTATTAGGTGAAAACAGTTAAAAAACAGTTTTTTTCCACAGTCAATAGTTTAAATATAATTTTATTATTAGGTATTTGACTGCTTTTTTGAATATATTAAAATAACATTTAAATACATTTTTATTTAACCATTTTTCTTGGAAAATTTTTATAGGTATTATAGATATTTAGATACGCTATAAGATATTTTAGATATATTCAGATTTATCTGGATTTTGATATTACATGCTTTCCGAGACAATGCGCATCAAATTGTTGCAGACATCCTTTTAAAAGTTTTATTACTTTTTCAGAATGGTAGAATACGTTGAACATCTACATGAGCATTTCGAAACTCCTGTTGTCGTAAGAAATGGATGCTATATGTTACCAGAGACACCAGGCTACTCTTCAAAAATGAAAGAACAATCCATAGAAAACTTCGAGTATCCCAATGGGAAGGTCTGGAAAGAACTTTTTGAAGAAGGTGTGTTTGAAAAGAAGTAGCAAAAAGAGATGCCCGAAAGAACATTTTAGAAAGAATGGTATCAAGCTTGTCAAATTTTTCATTTCTAGATAAAACCTTGAAATTCTTTTTATCAAATAAATGATAATGGATTTCTCCGTGGTCTGAGATCTCAAGAGAGTTCAATATTTGAACTTAAAATTGTGAAATTAATATATTTTTTTTTTGATAATAAATCTTCAAAAAAGAAATTGCGTGTTATATTTGGGTGTATTTCGATTTAGTTTCATCGCAGGTTGTCCGAGGGAAGTTTATTAGAAAAGAAACGTGACGTTTCTTCTTATTTTTTTTATTTGTAGTTTAAGATGACTTTTTTTTCTTCAGTTTAACTTAAATGAAAAGATCCACATTCGGCTCTATTTTTTTCATTTATACTGCATAATTTTTTATTCCGTAATAATTTTACTTTCTATATTTATTCAATTTTTCTACAAAATATCAAAGACTACCGTATATCATTGTGTGTAAGATGACTTTTCAAATCCTAAAACTTTTACGAAAATCAGGGTATATACCCGTAATAAAATTGGACATTCGTTGATTGTGATTTATCGATGTACTATAAATTTTGTAATGAGGTTATGAATAAATTTATAATAATTTACCCCTTTAAAAAACTATTTAACATATCATATATAACTTATTTTACCTTTTCTCTGGTCATATTTGTGTTCTATAAAAATGATTTTTAAAAACAATACTTTGGGACCCATAAAGACAAATTCAGGCCCAAGGGCAGCAAAATTTTCCGGGCCCTTGACAAAATATTTTTAAATCAAATTTCTGAAGAGTAGTCCTAACAATAAAAAGAATCTATTGAATTGCATTACAAGAGAAACATTCTAAAACATTTTGAAAGCAGACAATTGAAGATTCTTTTTCTCAGATAAAGTTTACGCATCTAAATATTAAAGCAAAACATAAAACATCAAAACAATGTTGTATGAAGAAAAAAAAATAGTTTGGTGACCACAAACAATTGAAATTAGTGATTTTTGGTAAAAGTCACTACCGCCTTCAATCTTCAGCTTTACATATTTGTTAAGAATAAGCTTTTAGTTCTTTTTGACACTAATCTATAAGAGACTTTGCGAATATGCCTTCTCGTTGCATTTGCTCAAGCTGTTGGGAGTCTGTCTTTCTTTCTTTATTAAAAATTGGGCACCTGGGCCGCGCAGAAGGCCCTTATCCCATACATCATGAAATGGAATAAACAGTTAAAATAAAAGACAGTTTGTGTTCAGCAGTCTATGGGGTGGCTGTTACAGGGAGACAAGCACCTTGCTTGTATAACTGAAGGAAAATGAAAATAATAAGAGCAACTTGCTGTAATCTGTGGATGGTTGTAGTTTGATTGTCAACGTGAAGTAACATAGGTCAGGATTTCAGTATTGGTAAAGGGTTTGATGCTGTGGACTATTGGTGCTTTGGATTATTGATGTAGACTATAGATGCTGGAATTGAAGACTATTATTTGTGCGAGCTGTTGGGAGTAAAAATTGCACCAATTAAAATTCAGCTTTACTTTCGAATTTGATTAGTACAATCTTTACACGAGTTTGGTTTATCACAATATAAAGAAAATTAAAAATAAAAAATGCCTGTTTTGAGAGAAACTTTTCCTTTCAGTATTTTTTTTTTAAAAAAAAGTTATATTGCTAACTTTTTACTAATTTTTGAGGCCCCCCAAAAAGTGTGGGTCCTAGGCCCGTGCCCATTGGGCCTAGGCAATAATCGGGCCTGACAATACTTTAGATTGCGTTCAGAAAGAATACGAAAAGTTAATTTATACAAGAGTTTTTAATAAAATATAACATAGTAAAAACTTTTAAACTATACCATAAAGAATACAAATTTATGTATACTAGAACATAATCTTTGTCGGATTCAATAACGCTATCAGTGTTGTCATACTGATCCTACTTTGCAATGATTTCTGCTTGGATCAGCATCTCTTGAGTCCCCCAAAAAATCGTCTTTACCTCTATCAAAGGAATTCAAAATTTCACACTTTTTAAAGGATTTTACAATAAAATTTGAATCCATATTTTGCCACGTGCATAATATCATTTGACATGTAACGTCTATAACAGGGGTTTCCAACTTATATGAGGCCGGGGGCCACAATTAAAAACGCAAATCAAATGGCGGACCACAACTTTATCAAAATTTTACGTAGGACTCTTTTATGTTTGAAGGAACATTAAATATTATTGTCAGATTTTTACCAAGTTGTACAAAACAAAAGTATTGAATTACAAATTAAAATAAAAAGTTTATATTTAAAAATATTTAATTGCATATTAAAAAATTCGGGCTACAATAACTTTAATGTGCACCCATGTATAAAACAATTAATGTGCAACAGATATCTAATTGTTAAGATATAAAACTTTTAAAAGGTTAGTATTAAAACTTTTATAGTAGCACACAAAATGTTCAATGACAAAATTGAGGTTTGTCTGCTGCAACCACCTGAGAATAGATATTTAAATTTAAAGTTTACAAATGTGAGTGTAAATATTTTCGTCCAAAATGAGTGGTTTCAAAAAGTTAAATCGGACAATTTCTTCGAGAAAATTTCTGATACACACATGCAAAATGAAATGAAAAGAGCAACATACACGATTATTTTTGTATTTGAATAAATATTTTCTTCGATGCAAAACCTGAGAAATAAATTTTTTTTTTTGCACTTTTAGTATGATAAATTTCACAGAAACGAAGAAATTAGGTTTTTATTAAGGAGAAAAGTATTTTAAACCCATATAGATTTTTTACGAAAATTGTCCGCAGAAAAATGACAACTAATATATTTTAGTTCGCGGGCCACAAGGAAAGGCTTCGCGGGCCGGATGCGGCCCCCGGGCCGCCAGTTGGAAACCACTGGTCTATAAGAATAATAATCGACTTATTGATAGAGGTTGAATGTAATTAATTTTTAAATTTTTAAAATATTTTTACAAATCCAATATTTTTTTATAGCTTCTTCTTTATAATATATTTTTTAATTACTTTAAATGTAAATATATAATTAAATTTTCTTTCACATCGAATGAAACAGTATATGTAAGTAAAACTTGTCGGCTATTAATTAGTTTAATTAATACTATAATTAGAAACTAAATTGATAGGATTAAAGAAAATATGTTTCATTCTATGCATTAACATGGTAATTCATTTAAATAAAGTTAGAAAGACGTAAATCATGATATATCTTGTCTTTCAAAGTAAAAAATTAATTTTTGTTTCTTTGAAAACAATTTTAAATTTTTTTTTATTGCTTTTAATTTGTTGTTGAAATTTAAATAGTTTTAGGTTTTAAACTTTTACGAAGAGAAAAAAGTTATCTTCAAAATCAAACTCATATCCTCAAATTATTCAAGAGGATTTGCATTTTTTTATTTACAAGGAAGTTTTAGAATTTTAAAACTTTAAATCCTTTAAAAATTGGTGATATTTTAACCCAATTAAAGTTTCTTCCTCAGAAATACTTATAAATATGTTATTGTATTAAACATTTAAAATAGTTCATATTTTTACATACATTTTTTGAATTCTTTTTATTAATTTGTTTAATTCTTTGTTCTTTATAAATCTTTCAAAAATTGTAATTTTTGTCACAATTTTTCAAAATTATTACTAAAATATATTGGATTTATTATATATATATGGGCGAATCCCAGGAATCATTAATCGAATTCGATCTATTCTCTAGGTTGTACAGACCGTAACCCTGTCAAACCGCAACTTTAGGATTAATTAATTGAATTTAACATAATAAGGGCATCAAAATTTTCGATGTTCACGATTATTTTCTGATATTTTATACATTTTCAAACAATTCTGGAGGTGCAAAAATAGTGTGCCTATTATTTTTTATTATTTTTTTTTGCTATCAAAAGTTAAAAGTTTTAGAAATCTGCACACATATTAAAGGAAAAAAAAATCGAATATGAGGGTTAGGTTTGTTTATTTAAAATGCAACAGATGGCGACACTACATTAAAATTTGTTGAGAGTTGAGAAATTGAGTTCCAGTTCTATTTTTCATCTAAGGCAACATTACGCATCGAGCCTTAATTTAGATTTACAGTTGTTTTTTCTTCCACATAACTGTTCAGGATTAATGCTACATTTTGAAACTAACAAAATCTTATATAAGACTTCTAATCAGCTCTATGGATTCCATAAAATAGTTTTTTTTTCAATAAAATTGCTTGTTTTCAACATTACCAGAAGGTAAATAATCTTTTTTTTTTCAAATAAGAACTAATCTCTTATGATCTTAGTATATCTCTTGGTATGATTTTTTTTGTTCTTATGTTATAATTCTCACAACATTTAATTGGTTCAACATCACTCACTTGTTTATTTAATATTATTATTTATATTATTATATTATTTATATTTTTATTTATATTATATTAAAATCTTTTATTTCAATCTTAGATCTTTAGAAAACGATATTATAATGGAGATGGATTTAAAAAGGTGTGACTTTGGTCTCTTTTATTTCATCACTTATCTACCTGACGGATTAAAGGCAACAAACATTCTCCTTTGTATCTAGCTTCATAATTTTTAATTCAACTCAGAAGACAGGGAAACTTTAAAGAGAATAACTTTTTTCATGTTAGGAAGGGAAAATTAGTCTTAGATTTCAAGAAGAAGAAAAGTAAGGAAATCACGCATGTCTACTGGATATTAAAAAGATATGAATCAATGCGTTCACTGCCAGATATATATGACAGTACTATGGTTGATGCATTTTAAATCTAACGATTGAAATTTTTAAACTGAGTGATAATTACTTTGTCAAACTTTGTTCTCGAGTAACTTTGTACTTGCTCATCTCTGTTGTTGGGACTTATCCTCCAAATTGCTGACGAAGTCAGACAAGGTCCATCAGACCGTTGACCGAAGAAAATCTAGGACCAGAAGGGGGAAGGAGTATATGTCTTCTCTGGAAAGTTCCAAACAGTCCAGGATGTGTTCGGGAGAAGCCTGCTCAGTTTGACATTTGGAGCAGACCTCGAAGGTTCTCCTGCCTTCGAAAAACGAGAGACTTTTTATGTGACCGCTTGCTAATCTGGAAATTGTGGTTTTAGAAGCTCTGTCACAACTTGCGCACCTCTTTACTTTTCTACTGTCATTTGTTGTTCAGATTCTGAAGAAGGTTCCTGTGTTGGAATCGAAATTATTGTAGGTGTGACTCTAAAGAACTTCTCTCGCCACTCATTTAGGGCACTGTCGGTAATTATGGTTACAAGGTTGAACAATTTCAATTAGGGATATGGGGTGAGCATTAAAGATAAGGTTTGACAAGGGTCGGCGAAGGAAGTATCCAAAGCTCTCCTCTCTAAAAAGAGCTCTTGTTTCCTTCGCTGCAGGCAACCCCAGTCAAGAAGGCAGAAAGAGTTCTTTATATAGATAATGTGTTAATTTTGTGCTGCATTTGCACATTATTCACGCTATATTTTGCTTTAATCTACTTTGCACAAAGTATTCCCTATCCTTCTTTTTGGAACTTCTTATAAGACACTAAACATATAGACAACGTGTTCATTTTTGTACAGTATTTGTGCATTATTCAGGTTGTTTTTTGCTTTAGTTTACGTTGCAAAAAAGTATTCCCTAACCTTCTTTTTGGAACTACTTATACCATAAGTATTGTTAATAAGTTTAAAAATATTGAAATCTTGAACAATCATTCATAAACGAGGTTTACAAATTTTAGTAGATATTTGCGTTAGATGAAAAAAACAACTTCCATTTTTCAAAATCGTGCAATTTCGGAAAGTAAATTAATATTTGATTAATTTGAAAATCATGCCATGAATAATAAATTTATTTATTCCATTACTTATTCAAAGCTAAATTTTAGAGGTAAATAAATTTTTTTTCCACTGAGAATAAAAAGTATGGTCAAAACTACCAGAATGTGGTAAAATTTATCATGTTTTTTGGTTTATAGGAACACGAAGAATCTCGTTAATTTCGACCGAAGTGGTTTGGTAATGATTTTGGTAAAATTTACAGTAAATTATGCTTTTATAATATGTGATGAAAATTGGTAATTTTTAGAAAATTGACATACACATTCTCATCTTAACAAAATTGTTGTAAAATTTGGTAATTTTAATATAATATTTTAAAGAGCATGGTATAAATGCCATTTATTCGGTTAGATTATTTTCTCAGTTTTTAATATTTTACAAAATGTTTGGTAATAAGAACTATAATTTTGAATACTAGAATTTTCAATAAGCAGTTAGCATTTGAATGGAAAAATTACCAAATGAATGGTTTAAATATCGTACATTTTGGTTTTATTAATTAGAATTAAGTGTTTTTTTTGCTAAAAATGTCATTAGTATACCATGCAGTAATTTAACAGTTTTTTTCCTCAGCGAATTATTTTTTAAACTCCTAATGAAAACATTCACAATATAAAATTAGCAAATGTTTCAGTTATAATATTGAAGTATATGATCAAAAATATGTAAAATCAGTACATAATTTTTTAAACAAATAAACTTTTTTTGATACACTAAAAAAAAGTTGAAATCAAATGTACATCTCTTTTTTTTAAAAATTAGCCAATCAGAAAGAAACGACATTTTCCCATTAAAATAAGTATAGATTTAAAAATAAGTATTAATTAAAATATTTATACTTATTTTCCATGTTTCAAGTTTCAACCCTACTGATGATTAAACATCAAAAAATATTCATTATATATTTATAAAAATTTAATCCAGTGAACAAATACAGTATTGCGTACACAATCTTTATCATAAAAATAATAAGTAGTTTTCTCAATTTCTGCTATTAAACAAAAATAATCCATTTTGTTTGTAGAGATAAAAATGTAATTCATATAAAAGTTTAAAACTGTCTACTTTGTTTAAACTTAATTAAAATATATGTTCGTATTTTTTATGAAAAATATATATTCGAAATAAATAGTTTTAACGCAATAATTCATTAGTAAAACAAAAAAGTTTTCTAAAGCTCATTTCGAAATAAGGTTGTGCATTTAATGAACAGTGTTTTTATAATGCGCCTAGCTAGCAAGAGAATATTTTTATCGAAACCTCAAAAGAAAAAACTCTCAGGAAGAAAACTATGAGTTATTTGTTTAATTAGCTGCCCTTTATTTAATATGTATTGAAATTTAAATCATATTAAAGTAAGTATTCTACTGTGTGTTTAGTTCTTCTATTTAAAACAAAAAGAATATGTTGGAGAGTAAATAATTACTTTATAATTATATTTCTTTTAATGTTTATAATTTTCTTAATGTTTGTAATTTTTTTATACTGTTAGTTGATGATAGAAATAATTTTTACTAAGTATTTTTTCGGCATTGAATAACAAATCAATTGAAGTAGTCATGTACTTATGTTTATGGAAATTTGTTATTTTGAAAAAAAACAAACAATATATTTACAATTTATATTGATAAAACGCTTTTAAATGCATTAATAAATAGGTTATAAGTTTTTACATTATTTCATTTTAGGGATTTTTATTAAAGTAAAATGAATTACGTTTTCAGTACAGTTTACATTCACTTTCCCTGTTATGAAGAAAATGTTTCAGAAATATATACATTAATAAAAAAAAAGTTTTTCGTTTTTTATATCTTTTATATCGAATCTTTTTTTAGTACATGAATGGCAGTTGAAGAGTAATTGTTTAAAATTTTTTAGTTAATTTTTCTTTGTTTATTTGGAATATCATCTAATTTAAAATCATTAAATAGTTTAAAAACGAAATTTATTAGTTTGAATTATATTTTTAAGAAAATTTCCATTGCATAATTAAGAGAAAATAAAATATTACGCTCTTTCTTCTAAAGTAATGGAGTTGAAACTTTCGAAGTTTTTCAATAAGAGGTTCTTACACTGAGGAAAAAATGTATGGTCAAAATCACCAAAATATGGTCAAATTTACCAAGTTTCTAAATCTATAGCAATATAAATAAACACGACAATTTTTCAAAGCGCTTTGGTAATGATTGTGGTAAAATGAGCAGTACAGGTTAAAGTTTAGAATCGGAAGCCCCTCTGATCTTTGACAATTTGAAAAAATGCCTATGTATACACATGAAAATAAGCCAAGAACCAATCATATAATGCTAAGTAGAAATTGTGGTAACTTGATGCTGACGTCATCAAAAGCAGAGACAGCAAAAAAGGAATATCATGGTATACAGAAACTGAGTTTCAGCAAAATTTTACAACTGAAATTTGTCATCAAACCAAGGGGCTCCTGATTCTACACTTTGACCACAACAAAATATGTTTCTTTTTAAAGCTATTTCAATATTTTATTACGTTATTTCAATCATGAACTACTTTTCATGGATATAGAATCATATAATGATAAACAGAAATTGTGGTAACTTGATGTCATTAAATGCAGAGACAGCAAAAAATAATATCATGGTATACAGAAACTGAGTTTCAGCAAAATTTTACAACTGAAATTTGTCGCCAAACCAAGGAGCTCCTGATTCTACACTTTGACCACAATAAAATATGCGTCTTTTTAACTCTATTTCAATATTTTTTTAAGTTATTTCATTCATAAACTACTTTTTATGGATATAGAATCATATAATGATAAATAGAAATTGTGGTAACTTGATGTCATTAAATGCAGAGACAGCAAAAAATAATATCATGGTATACAGAAACTGAGTTTCAGCAAAATTTTACAACTGAAATTTGTCGCCAAACCAAGGAACGCCCGATTCTACACTTTAACCACAATAAAATATGTTTCTTTTTAAGCCTATTTCAATATTTGTTTAAGTTATTTCAATCATGAACTACTTTTTATAGATAGGAATAGCTAGAACACAAATAGAATCTATTGTAGAATCTGAAGTAGATTGATCTACTTAATTATGTTCTTTTACTACAAAATAGTTGGAATTTTACAGCTTAAAGATTAAGATTATTGCTGTCAAAACTCACAATTTTATGAAAGCGTATGGAGGGTTGGATTTTGCATGCGAATGATTACAAAGAAGAAGGCTGAAACTCACCAAAACGTTGCTTACGGTGTTTTTAAGTAACTTCATAATATTTTCTTTATTTATAATTATAATTATAATTAAAATAATAATTATCTTTATCTATATTTTCGCTATCTATTCATTTTATTATATTTACATATAATAAAATGAAAAAAATTGTGTGTGTGTCTGTATACCGGTTCCTTGGGGTATTCATCCACTTTTCCTTCTAGGTTAATATCTTCCTTACCAGTACTATGCATGATTCTTTATCGCCTTACGAGATCATCACCAACAAAACCAATTATTTTTATTTTTTGAATTGCCGGATGCTATTTAGGCAAAGTATGAAATAATTATTCTGATGTAATGAATATTATGTAAATGATGTGCATGTTACTGTGAATGACCGAAATCAGTAGTTGTTGACTTTCACCGGTGAATGTTGACAATCAAATTAGTCGCTTTGGTGAATATCCGAAATATTTATTACATCCGATTTTATATTAATTTATTCGTTGATATAATTACATTTATTCGATATTTTAACACTTACTGACGATAGATTAGAACAAACATCAGTGTTTGGAGTATCGGGCAAATATATACCGGGCAATGGCACTTGACTTTAAAAAAACATCAGTGTAGGGTATACCGGGCAAATGTATACCGGGCAGTGGCACTTGACCTTAAAAAACATCAGTGTAGGGTATACCGGGCAAATGTATACCGGGCAGTGGCACTTGACCAGACCTAGTATGACTAGACCTTTGGTAAATGCCCGAAATATATACTAGGTCTAGTGCCACTTTTGCTATAGCTTAAATATTTAAAAAAAATTATACAACGCGTTTGAATCAATTTTAAACTGATAACGAAATTATTGCTTTAAAATTTAAAAAAATAATAATAAAAACTGCGCCAGATAAGAGTAATTGAAGCACTTGCTTTATACAGCGCATTTGCGGAAAAAAATTTAAGAAAAATTATCCAGGTGCATCTAAAAGTGGATGAATATCCCAAGTTTATCAGATTGCGAGTAAACCTTAGATTCTGAAAATACGATATTCAACATGAATCTGTTGTTGTTGTTGACAGATCAACTAGAAAAAGTTGTTGACAGCCAGAAAGTCGATGACAAGAAGGGGATCGGAAGTTAAGTCTGTTCTGGATATTCCGACACAATCAAGTTTATGTTTCGGTGAGGATGGATAGACACAGCATTTTTTACGAGTCGGGTAAATTTTCGTGCCACGTTCGAATGTTAGACATTTTAGGTGACCAGTTGAGAATGAGGCCAAAGGTTTCTTACCTGTTCTTCAACCCGGGCGGTTCGTATCTAAATAAATCATAGATTAAATGACCATAAACTAGAAAAGAATAAATGCTCTTTCCAGTTTGTTAACAAGTTATGCAGGTTTTCAGTACCATTTTTAGTTTATGGTCATTTAATATATGATTTATTTAGATACGAACCGCCCGGGTTGAAGAACAGGTAAGAAACCTTTCATTGATACCTGTTTCAGTTGAAGATATAAAAGAAATAAGTTACCTTTTTTAACACTGGGAGCTTTGATCGCAATTGATTCCCAGAAGGGTGTCAGGAGATGTTGCGGCTTACCATTAGTGCGTAGGTGGAGTTTGCCAGATTGATTTTTGCCTATATTTTTTATTGGAGTAAAGTTCCAGATAAGTAAGTAATGACCTGGTGGATATATCTTCCTCACTGCCCTCTTTGGCCAATCTATCTGCTATCTCGTTGCCACCAATATTAACAAACATGAATCTAAAAGAGTTTATTTATAAACAAACGACGAAGCCCGATTTTTGATTAATTTTAACTATATTTTAAATTTAGAGACGTTTGAAAAATGGAATTTTCTCACTGGCTTAGTGGAAGCCATTGTTTTAAAATTAGATATAGATGATCCAGTTTTTTCAAATATTTTAACGATAACATCAGTGATGTTTCCTAATTTATAGCTTTAAGCAAAAAAATTGATTTATTGGCGCTTTCTGTCTTACTAAATTATTTTTTATTCGTTATGCCAGGTTATCTGAATGATCACCGCGATCGTGACAGCATAAGTGGACTACGTCACCCTATAAAAATTTCTTAGGTTATCTGAAACCATGTGTTGATTTTGTTTTTAGTTATGCTTTTAGAACGCCTACCTATAAAACTAAATAATCTAAAATCAACGGTAATGGGATACCTGTAAGAGGCGTAGTGAGGGTATTTCGATTCTGATTTGTTGTTGTAACGTGACATTAGTCTACGCTAGCAACTGTTCTTTCCTTTCTATTTCGAGTAAGTCAAGCCTGCCAAGTATCAATTCTCTTAAGTGACGCATTATCTTTTCTTTCTCTAAAATTTCAATTCTTTACGTTTTATTTCTTAACACAAAGACAAGTACGAAACCATGTAGAGCTTAGACAAATTAATTATGCATCGAAGTTGCCAGGTACTTAAAACAAAAGTATATCACGGTCGCAGTAAAATACATAAACAAATAATATTTTTAAGTTAAGTGAAACACGCAAACGAGAAAGAATTTTATTTCAACAAATTCGATGTGCTATACGGCACTGCATTTAATTAACTTCACGTTAATTAACATTCTATTTTATGTGGAAAAACCTTAGCTCAACTTTAACACAACATTTTGCTTATAAACATTGCAACCTTTTGCTTATATTCTTGAAGTGTAAGTACCCAATTGAAATGAAAATGTAAGTTTTATACTAAAAATTGAAATTAATGGAGAAAATAAATTAAGAGATTTTGCATATTTTATCGAACTTCGTCAAAAGAACTGAACTGAATGTAAAACCACTGCTTCTAGACAAAAATGCAAATTTTGTACATCAAGTACGGAGGAAAAAAGCAGGAAAAAGAAAAAAAAGAGAGAGAAGGAATTGATAATATATATATATATATATATATATATATATATATATATATTTTATCAATGACTGGTATGGAACAAAAAATATGATATACCGTGATAATTGACGTATAATTACTGAATTACTTTCATTTAATAAATATTACAGTAAAAATTACGGTACAATATCTTACGGTAAACATGGATTTTAAGGTAAAATGAATTTTACAGTTGATGCTGCACTAGTTGATTTAGTGGCGGTACTTTATACCGTACTTTGATTTGGAATTTTTTGCAGTGTATGACATCGATTTTCCTAAAACTGACCTTCTAATTTTAAGTGTATTGCGCCATATATTTTTCGATATAGAGTATAACTCAATTGATGCGTGACAATTAATTTTCATTAATTTCATACTAAAGTAACAATAAATTTACATTATTTTTTCTATTTTTTAAACTTTATTATATACGTTTTTCATTTCTACTTTTTTTTTCTTGATTCTAACAGTTTTGAAGCAATCGAAAGTAAATCTATGTTAAGAAGAAAATGTAGCAAAACATGCTATATCATCAAAGAGAGTTTTTAAAATTTTTTGTAACATTTTAAGAATAAGTGAACTGAAGAGGGACTTAAATTTATGCTGAAATAAACCACACTATGTAATTCATTTTTCTGCTCTGAAAGCTAAACCTTTATTACATATATTTACTCAACTAAATAAGTAAAACTTTTCTTTTTTTCCAGCTTTACGAAAGCTTATAAAAGAGAAATAATTATAGAATAAAAACCAAAATAACCAATGGCAAAAGTTAACTAGCTATTCACAAACCTTATTCGTTCCAATGAAGCACAAAAACAAATCAATGTAAGGTATCTTCATCGTTAATTTCTTTTTAAAGTTTTAAAAAGAAGTGAAGCAAAAAATATGTGAAGCAGTTTTATTTTTTAAAACAATTAACATACACTTTAAAATATACTGAAACGTGGTTTGAGCTCCTGCAGATTAAGAATGAAAGTATAAAAAGAAATATTTTTAGTTGTAGAAAATTAGAAGAAGAAAAATATCCGTTATTATAGCTTAATATTTACTTAACATTGTCTCTTAATAATTTTTGTAATTAAATTACCTTTTAAAATAAAAATCTAAAATTTTTTAGCAATGCTAATTTTTAGTTTGGATAAATATTTTAAATAATCACTTTTTTGATAGTTTATGCTAAATCTAATTGAAATGTACTGCATTTCTAAGAGGTAATATGCATCATGAATAAATATGGACAATATGAAAAAGGACAAAAATTACCACTTTAATGGTAACCACTTGATTTATAATTAAGAACTTCCCTCAGCGTTGAAACACAAAATGAATAAAAAGGAAATATATGAACAAACACAAACGTGTTACGAATCAAGTTAAAGAATAGCTTTCCTCAGCATTGAAACACAAGTTGAATAAATGAAACCTAAGAACATAATCAAGAACTTCCCACAATGCTGAAACACAAAATGAATAAAAAAGAAATATATGATCAAGCACAAAAGTGTTACGAATCAAGTTAAACAATAGCTTTCCTCAGTATTGAAACTCAAATTGAATGAATGAAACAAGAACAAACACACACGCGCAACGCATGAACTTAAAAAACGTGGAAAAAGCGCAAATAATACCACTTAAATAAGCTTACTATAGTTTCGGATTCATAATTAAGAACCATCCACAGTGCGTTGAATACACAAAATGAATGAAGGAAACATGCGAGCAAACACAAATGTGTTAAGAATAAAGTTAAACAATGTGAACAAAAGCACTAACAATAAAACTTTAATAAGCTTACGGTAGTTTCGGAATTATAAGCAAGAACCTCTCTCATTGTTGAAACACATATTAAATGAATGAGATGTAAAAGCAAACACACGTTTGTTACGAATGAAGTTAAGCAATGTTAAAAAAGTAGAAATAATATATAGTTTTGTAATCGAGAACCTTCCTCAGTGTTGAAACAAAATGAGTGAAAGAAACATGGAGATACAGAAGAAAATTACTAACAAGTCACAATAAGTTGTTTAACCAATAGGGAATGGAGAATTATATCTACCTGTCTTTTTTTTCTCATTTTATTTTTTGTCTCTGAGCAAGATACTTGGTTTTAGAAGCAAAACAATAGTGTGTCTGTTTTAACTGCATTATTTGAACTTTTTGCACGCTATTTAGTTATATTAATGTATAGAACTAAATATACCTTTTTTTATTTAAAGTATAAACCTAAAATTTGCTCTTTTCCATTTTGTTGCTATGAAAATATTAAATTTCAATTCGTTTGATTCTAGTTGTTCCTATCTCTTTTTAAATGTTCCTTTAAGCGGGAAAAGTGGGATAATTGTTGCAATTTTTGAAGATGAAGTGAAAAGATTCATGACGCCTAGTAATTAATTTAATCAAATCTGTCTGACTGATTTTTAGACAATGAAATTTTCATAAAAGATGCTGTTTTCAAATTTAACATAATTTGATTTTATTTAAGAACATGATTGTATTAAATGCGTGAATTGGAAGTTCATATAAAACGAAGAAATACACAGCTTTTTTGTATTATAACACAGAAACGCTTTCGTACAAAAAGCTTTTTATACTCGAATATAGTATGTAATAAGCTATCTTTAAGTTTTAGTGTCTTTTTCTTCACTTCGTTTTTTATGCTTGATAATATGATTATTTCACAAAATGCATGCTTTACTTGAAGAGAAAATTTAACAGCCTGAACATTATTAATTGTCATTTTAGTTACTCATAGGATTTAAAATGTAGTTTATTTAATTACGTTTATCATTTCAAATCAACCTTTGCACGGATAAGTGAACATCATAGAGACTCACTTTAATTTCCTTTTTATACTTCTTAAAAATTCATTTTAATAGTTGACCTTTTTAATATGTATCAGTAATCGTATTTTTTTATTATTTTGAGAAACAATATTACTGCTTAAAAATATTTCAAAGTTTAAAGCTTTATTTTTAATCGGGGTCCTTAATGCGACCTATGTCGTAATTCACGTGAAAAAATGGTTTTACTTTATTATCTGTCGATGATATTTTACTAATTAAAAATTTTTCCGAAATTTAATTTTCCTCATCCATTTAACACAAATGTGGAATCTTATTTTTAAAGTCAAAAAATTTGTTAAAACTTTTATTTTGAAGAATTTAACTAAACTGAAAAATTATTTAACTAATTAGCTGCATATTAATATTTGAAATAAAACTTAAAGGACATAAAATTAGCACGAATTATTTATTACTTTAAAAGTCTATTTGCATCTAATTTTTCATACTAGCAAGTGATATGTAAATTAAATACTATTCTCTTATAAAATCACTAATTTTGTTTTAAAATACTATTTATCCTTATTAGATCCATTCCAATCAAATGAAGTATATACTTTAGCGTAAAATGGAAAATTGTGGCCTTCACAAGCCCTAAAAGTAAAAGAATATAGGAATAGAAGAATAGTTTAAAGCCTGTTTGAAGTTTCAAAGTATTTTAAATCAAGGACTATGCGTAAAAAGAACTTTACGTTTAGAGACTTTCTAATTAAGTCTTTCGAGAATTAAGTTTGGAGACCCTTTTCTCCAAATGTTAAAGTACAGAAAAACTTTGTGTTATATTTGAAATAAGTTGAATTTATCTTTAACATTAATGAAATAATGTAAGCTCTCATATAGCTTTGATGAAAATGAAAGAGCAGAACGTGATTTATTTGGACAATCTATTTGTCAAATAATAAATTTTATTGTTAGATTTTAAATCCCAAAAATTTAATTTTAAGTGAGATATATTAAAATTAATGTTATACCGACCGGATTGTGTAGGGGTCAGGTAACTGGCCTTTCATCAAAAAGGTTCTAGGTTCGAATCTCGGGCAAGGCATGGATGTTCTTTCATTCTCTGTACTATCTGTACTTACTGTGGGAACTTAGCCCACCTAATATGGCGCCACTGAAAGAGTGACCTATAAATATGCCCTATAAAGTGCCTGAATTGACGAAATGTAAACACAGGTGGGAATTCGGAGTAAAAAAATTAATGTTGTACTGTTCATTAGTATCCAAGTTAAAAAAAAGTATACTGTGTTCTGTTTGTGAATGAATAGCGTGAAAAGTACAAATAATTTTACAGAAAAAGACATATGGTCATTTCTGTATTATAACTGAGCAATTATGAACTATAAGTTCTATTATTGTTCGTTTTAACAAAAATTTTTCTTTTCTCATGCTTGTTAAGTATTCAGATAGCCATGCTTATTCTGAAAAATGAATAAGTTCTTATGAAAATATATTAAAATTTTAAATACAAACAGCATTTATACACAATCTGTTTTCTGTGCAGCAATAATTACGCTATAAGAAATTTCTCAGAAAAAATACACAATTAAAACAACTCAAATAAAACAATAAAAAAACTATAAATAGGATAGTATTCAAACTATTAATTGTGGGAAAAACCGCTTATTAACTGCCTTCACCTTATATGGTCAAACAACCTGAATTTTATCGTATCAAATATGTCCACCCAATGAGGCCACTTAGTTTCTTGCAGATAAGTGCATATTATAGTCTAGGGGTACATATTATAGTCTCAGCGTTAACCCCATAATATTTTTCAATTCCTTTAAGCAAATTAAGAACTTCCAGTGTCCTTCACTTCTCCAATTTGTGACCCTGGGTTAATTGAATACGATACTCCCATTCTCTGATAGATGGCAGCACCATAAAGCTGCTAAACTGAATCTCAACCCTTACAATGGGTGAAACTACAAGATAAATTAATTAAACAACATACGGCCCATTTGTTGAAACTCCAATTACCATTATGTAACAAAAATCCCAGTTTCAATGTCAATGAATTTCTTTTTTACGGTTTTGAAATCAAGTTAGTTGTAAATGGTTAACAAGGCACATAGTTTTGTAATGACGGTATGTAGTTATAAAAGTTTTCAAAACCGTAAAGGTAAAAAATGCTCTTTACCTTAAACTTAAAAGTTAATTGGATGGACCGACTGCTGTCTGCTGTTTTGCTGTAATTTTAGAATGAAAATTCTATTAGTGTATTCAGATAGATTTGTTTACTCTGTAAAATGCATAAGTTCTCAAAAAAATAATTTTAAAATTTAAATTTAAATAACATTTATGTACCAACTGTTTTCTGTTCAGCAATAATTAAATGAAAAAAAACCCAGCTAGTCTTTGCATAACCATAAATTATTGAATTTAAAATTTTTGGAGACATAAATTTTCCGAAGCAAAATATAAAAGTTATGATTTCGATGATTTACTACATGGATGACAGTTTTATGGTATCTGACAGTATAAGTGCCATAACATTGCATTTTATCGTAAAAAGAGGAGAAAAACATTTATAAGCGTATTTTCTGGTCTTACAGAAAACTTCGAAGTTCGAACTAAACAAAGGAAAATGGACGAAAAAATATATTTATGTGATCTCATAAATGAAAAGGGGAGTAATATTTTTTGAGTTCATTTCTTCAAACATATAAAAAAAAAAGAAGTTGACGTGTAAGAAATAATTAAGTTCGCATTTTTAGCGCATACTTTGGTGAAGTTGTGTTGTTCTAATTGTTGCAGTAAATTTGATTAATTCTGTACACTGTTAAAATTTTCATTCTAAAATTATGGTAAAATAAACAGCAGCAGTTTGCCTATCCGATTTACCGTAAAGTTTATGGAAAGATACAATTTTACCTTTAGGGTTTTGAAACCGCTAACAACTAATATGGATATAAAGACGCGAGTACAAAACTATACTGCTCAAAATTCAAAACAACAGAATCAAATAAATCACAATTGAGGTAGGTGGGTCTGAAAGCGAAAAAACAGTTTGTTTATTTGATGCAACTCTGAAATGTTTCTAACGATCTCCTTTTAATTCATCACTGTTTTCTCCATATTTCAAAAAGGTTTTGATATTTTTAGTCCGAGTCTCCTAAGTAGTGATTCGTTGAATTTGATAGAGGTGTGCTTTTGTATTGATTAAATAATAATTTTCGATATCAGTTTTAACAAATAATTAAAAATGTTAGGACAATAAATAAAAAATATTTATTTTCTTAATTTTTTTTATTTCCAATGAGCTGCACAATCGGTCTTGCCGATGAGCAGACCTAGTGCGTTCTCCAGACGTGGTATCCACTCTTTCAGGACCACCACAATGGGTGAGATACCGTTGGTTATGTTAATTTGGAAGTCTAGTTTTTGTCACACACTAGATGGCAGCACCGAGACTCTATTTGGATGCTAATAAAAAATATTTGGACAATCATTACAAAACACCTTGAACTTAATTTTCTACAAATTGTTATGCTGAATATATTTTCGAACAGATAAATGATTGAAATGTTAAACGCCTAAACGGAACTGTTTTATTATAAACTGTTTCTCTTTCTGTTGAGTCGTCATGTATCTGGAAAAAAAATGAAAAGAGAAACGTTTTGAAGTGCTTTCATTTTTCATTATTTCCTTGATCTCAATTATAGGAGAAAACGAAGTGTTTAATTAGCACATAAGTAGTCCGAAGGAAACTTAGTAAAACATTGCTGAATAAAGGTTCTCAATTCTCTCTCTAATTAATAGCAGATCTCTTGGATTATAACACTTGAATGCTTGGACGAAAAACTATTAACGTTTAATTATTATGATATTAAGGTTAGTACCACTTCAAATAGAAAGTCGTTTTAAAGCGGTATTTGGAATTTATGCAGCTTCAAAATTATTTTATTTTGGTCCTTATATAGTTGTTTCATTGCATAAATTTTAAACTTTGAATGAAGAATTTTATACATTTATACATTCATATAACATTATTAATTATACATTAATTTAAAAGTCTTTGTAAGTTTGTTATGCATGTTAAATTAAGGAATCGCGAAAACTTTTTGTTTATTAAAACGTTTTACCAATGACAATTTTTTTATTAAATCTTTTCATCAGGATCTGCAAAAAACATATTTTTTAGGAAGTATGAAATCAATGAAAAATATGTAATTATAGTTAATTTATATATATTAATTAATTGATTTGAAATATAGTGGAGAATAGAAATATACTTTATGAAAATGAATACTGGACTATGAACGTAACTGAGGAAAATAAGCTCCTAGTTTTGAATTAAAATACTAAAAAAACTAAAAAGCATTTGGTGTAGTTAAAGACATAATATTTCATAAATCTGAATTATACATGACCTGCATTTACATGAATGATTTCAACATGAATATCATAAAGCCGAAAATCAAAAAAGTTTAACATGAATTAAGATGATTTAGATATATTTACAGATATCAGGTATTAAATAGAATCCAATAAAAAAAAATTTAAAAATTGTCCTGAAAATTCATGGAAGACTCAATGCTTCCTCTTAATTAGCTTCTAATGCTTCATAGTTTTAGGCCTTGGACGTCTAGTTCTTAATTTACATTT